>NC_092461.1:49283957-49622171 GCF_047495875.1 Pithys albifrons albifrons
CCTTAACAGCAAAATTGTTAGCTTGGGTGTAACAGCAAAGCTAATCACTAACATGTGGGGAACACAGAGCCAAAAATCTGCAAATGTACAAGGAGCATGGCAGGGAACTGAAATAAGGGACACACAATATGCTACTCTGCAAGAGAAAGACAGTGCTTTGAGTATTCTAGTTTTTAGATACACAGTGATCATAATTAACTCTTTGTGATGGTAATGCATTAGGATGAGAAGGACTCCTGTGAGTGTGGGATTAATGCACAGATTCAGGTGAGTTTTCCCAGAGGAGCTTCCTAAAACATATCCCCAGCATACACACTGGGAAGGGAGAGCAGGAAGCAGTGACATTCAGGTTGGTTAGGGTAAAAAACCTGTATGGCTTGAATAGAAAGGATATTGATCCCTTAAGAAGGAGTAAACTTAAACAAAATGTTATGGTGAGGCAGAAAAGGGGAATGGAACCATTGTGCATGGGTGGGGAAGATTGCAGAGGCCAGGCCAGAGGGGATCCTAGTACAGCACCATGAAGCTGCAGCGGTTTGTGATCTCAGGGTTATGAGAAACTCCACATGAAGTGTAGACTTGAGAGCATACAGGAGCAAAGACATCAGCTGTGTGTGCAGTGAAAAGGTAGGTTAGTCCTGTTAGGAGTAAGAGCTTGATGAGAGGGCGTTGATTTAGGTCTGTGGTTTACCCTACATAAATCTGTGGAGTAACACCAACATGTGTGAAAGATCTGTTTGGGTCTTGGAGACATATGCTGGAGGAGAAGTTGGTTTGTTATTTCAGGGATAAGTTTTCAGGGATGGTCCTGAGGAAAATAACTTCAATTGCAAGCAGTAGGGACTTGACTGAGTGTCTCTGTGAGACAAGAGCTCTCATAGTGCTCTTGAACATGGTCTTACAGACAATAACCTCAACCTTTGGCCAGAGTATGCTGCAAGTTTGACTGCAGAGTTACATCTGCTCAGGCCATGACAGTCATACTCCCTCATGGAGATATCTATCTATTTATCCATTCACTCATCTACCTATCCATCTAGGTATGTCCAGGTCTACATATAGATATCTATATATATAGCTGGATAGATGTAGAGATACCTCACTGTATTGACTAGATGCAGGCAAGGCATCAGGTTGTCTGAAAGCTTTGTGCCTGCCTTTTGGGACAGTGTGCTAGTGGATCAATTTGTCCTGTTGGTGCATCTTACACCCCAGAAGCTGGCTCACAAAGATACAGCAGAAAAGCATCCACACTGAAAACTACACATCCTTCCAGTGCCACCAGCCTAGAACTCTTACTTAGTCTCACATGTCAGGCAGCATATTTGCCTACTGCCAATGGCATGTGAAGGAAAGGGTTTCTCTTATTTACCAGAAGATGGTGTTCATCAAACAGCTTCCAGACCTGCTGTAAGGAGAAGTCAGTTTGTAAGACAGGAGGAACAAAATTAGGTCATATCCTTCAAAAGAAGAGATGATTTTTGAGTCTTCTATGATCAAGTAGTACAAAAACTTGACTGTTTCTTCTTGGGTTGTCTTGACTTCTATTTCCTGGAATAAGTGCGTACATGGAGGTCTGAGTGCTCCAAACTAGATGATGTCACCGCTATAAATCAGCATTTTCATGAGCACTGCATCAGCTTTGTTTTGAGAAGAGCCTTTGAGCTGTCTCAGAGCTATACAAATACTGCAGAATAATTATTTTGGGTTTTTTATTAAAAAAAAAAAACACTTTAACATTTACTGCATCAAAATCAGTCAAAGTTTGAGACTCTAGTGGGACATGTTTCTCCACTTCATGGCTTTCTCCAGCATTGCTCCGTTACATGAACATGACCTTGGGTCTGAATCCTCCCATGAGCTCTGACAAGCACCCGGCAGCACTGGGTGAACAAGAACCCCTGGAGCATCCCCCCACCATCTGTTCCTTTTCTCCTTGTCCTTGAGCACCCAAGGAAAGGAACATGTGGGAAGCATACCCAGATGCACAGAGAAATAAAATGGTGCAAGACGGAATTTTAAGACATGGGTTAGGCATTTCCATATGCAATGGCACTTCTCCCCTGAGAAATAGCCTGTCGGTCAGACACCTGGCATATTGGGCAGCAGAACTATATCTGACCTGGAAATAGTGGTGACAATAGGTCAAAAAGTGTAGGAAGGACAAATAGAAAGTTTACTTTGGGTGTATCAGTGACTAGGCATGGCATGTTTTGGAAACACTGCAGCAAGGTGAGCTTTGAGAAGGAATTTACAAGCAAGTATGATAGCTACAGGTTGTGTTTTTCTGGAGTGGCCTTCTTCTTATTCTTTTTTAGGGGGAAAAAAGGTAAAAATGGAGATAAAAAATAGAGATTTTATGTTGGCTAAGCAGCCCTGAAAGAGCTGGAAGAGAAAAACCCAAACAGGAGAAGTATTGCTTAAAAAACCAATTGCATGATATTTCACAAGCTCTGAATTTTTCCATTGCTGCCTTTAGTTACATTAAAGCCTTTCATATTCCCAGGTCTGTTGATCTCTGATAAAATTGCACAAAGGAGGCAGCTCATTAACTCTCGTTCTGCACTGAGCATGTTTTGATGTGCAGATCGCTGACAGCACAAAAAATCCTTTCTTGCTGTGTATGTAGGGATAATAGCGGTATTGACAGTGTGTACCTGCTGCAGGCAAAACACAGGGGATCCTCCTCTCCTCGGCATTTCATCTCAGGAGTAATGACCAGGAAACGTGAAGAGTGATTGTGCAGTTGAACCTAATACAAAGCTCCTGTAACTGAACACCTGCTATAGCATCTCAAGTCAAGATTCTTGAAATAAACACTAACTTCTAAAAATTCCTGCCATTACCAGCTACTTATTGATTAAAATAATGATATATTTTGTTTTAATAAGGGTTTCAAGTTCTCTTGTGTATAGAAGGCTTCTCAAACATTTAACAGTTCCAGGCATGAACAGTTTATTTGAACATTTAGCTTGCAACACTGGAGACTACAAAGCACTGTTGTGTGTTTATGTAGGGAGTCGGAGAGCAAAACTAATCCATAGGCTTTAGTTAACTAAACAGGTAGAAATTAAAACAGCATAAGTGAGAAGAAAATTACATTTAATGGATAATTTTTTAACTAGTGGATGTCAGGCATTAATGCTGGTTATCTTTTAAAAGAAAAATTGTTGGCAGCACTCCTAAGTGTGTGCATGATGGACATGCAACTTTGTGGTTGTGCTTTGATTTCTTTCTCTCTGCTCCCAAGTCATGAAGAATCATGGAGAGAAGTAAAATGGCTTCATTAGTGTTAGATGCTGGTGTTCACTTATGGAACAAAGAAATGCATTGCTATGATGGCATGGGTGCTTCCCCATCTTAACTATTGTCCTCTTTCCCTCAACTAGAAGATGGTTTCAGGCCCATTTAAGGTGAAATCAGTTAGCCTCTGTAGATAAAAACATAATGGCTGTGTAGTGGGGTACAGAAATAGAGAATGGCTGTGCAGTTTTGAGGTGGCTGTTGCCGAGACAGAGCTAATCCACCACCAGAGCTGCTGAGTCAGCAGAGACCATGGTCTACCCTTCCCTCTCCCCTGCACTGCCACAGACCCAAAACCCAGCTAGTACCCTGTATGCTGAGAGACATGGTGACGAGAACACCTGCAGGCAGTGATCCTGGGAAGGTAAGCCCACAGCAGGGAAGTGGTGATTGCACAGGGACCTCCCCAGGTCCCTGAAAATCATAGAGTCATGCTGGTGGCACAGCTCTCCAAGAACAGAACAGGAACAAGCTGGTTTTTTCCTGCTTACAGCCCTTGCTGGTGCCCAGACACTCACTCCAGTCTGGCACAGCTCCACTGTGGCCACAGCAGCTTGTGGATATGAACAGCCACAGTCTGCATCTGTGCTGCCCACAATCCCAGCTTTACTGGTCCAAGACAATTTTTCTCTCCATGAATGACAGCTGAAATTAAACCTGAGGAAAATTCAATTTAATGTCAAATGTCATTGTGTCATCATGCAGATTTTTCAGAGCTGCAGCCAAATCGGTCCACTGCTGCTGAACTGCTCAATATGATAAATCATGGATTTTGCTAACTGCTTGCCTAATTATGTATTTTATTAGTTGTAAACATCAGCTCTGAGACAATGGGAGGTAGGCTGCACAGAGTTTGCACAGCCAATCTGATGGGCTGGAGTACAGCAGCCATTTCTGCAGCTATATTTATCTTTCTCTCATCAATGTGACTGACACGGACCTCCAAGAAGTTATCTTTTATACTCCACTCTTCAAAATGAGGACTCTCTCTGCCATTTCTTCAGGGAAGCTGTGTTTCTGAGTCTATTATAAAAGGTTATTCATCTTATCTCCCAATGACTTGCATGTTTTCACAAAACATGATTTGGCCTTTTGCATGTTTTCAGTCCAGGATGTCAGAGGCTAGGCCAGCTTTGGTCAAGAACTGAGAGGCTCCTCTCTGTCTTAACTCCTGCTTCATCACACTGAGATTCATCACACCACGGTTCATTTTTCTGAGGGCTTTCTATTTGTGGATTTTATTCGTGGCCAAGTAATTCTGACAAACTGGAAAAATATTTTTTTTCTGAAGCAACTAAAAGTTGAATTTCAGGTCTGACCAAATTTCACTTTTTCAAGCTGGAAATGAAGGGACAGGTTGAAGGAGGCAGGCATGTGACGGTGCTAAACACTGTAAAGCCCAGATGGGCAGCAGCACTCTACCCCTGAGAGCCTTGATGGATGTGAGCAGAGATGCTGCCTGTGGCTGGTGCTCCAAAGGAAGGGTCAGAGCACTAACTGGGGTAGATGTGACCTCACCCCACCACCAAACCCATTTATGTTTCAAGGCAGCTGCTCCAGAGAAGCACTGATAGAAGAGGCAGGACCAAGTGTGTCCCCACCACCACCTAGCTACAGGGGGTTTCCTTAGTGCAAAAACATGCCTATCCAGCAGTGCCTCATGAATACAATACAGCTTTCATCTATAGAACTTCTATTGATGTTCATGCATATTAATGCTCATATACCGAATGCTCTTTCTGAACTTCTTTAATCCAAAGATACGTTGAGCTTCTTATTTTGTTCTGCAGTAGGAATTGAATTTGAAGCAGCCCATTTCCATGTCGTGTTCCAACTACATTTGAATTAAACTTGGTCATAATGGTGGAGGAAGCATCAACCTCTACATAACACACTTGTACCAAAGGAGGTGTATAATGCTGTACTTTAAAGTGATGATCATTAGAAATAACTATTTGGGACATTATAGGTGAGGAGAAAAGCATCCTAGTCATCTGTATTAGTACAATGAAATATAAATGTCTCTGTCTCGTTTATCAACTGCTGGAAAGCTGTTTGACTACATGGGATTTAATATCAGTCAAGATTTTTTTCCCTCTGATGGTGCACAAGATGAACTGCTTGAACTTTGAGAACACAGTTCCCCTCTTGCAGATACACTATATACTTTTTCAGGGAGAGCAGATCAGAGAAATGAAGACCAGAGGTCCACTTACAAAGGTATGTGTATAAAATGTGAATGTAACTGCAGAAAAGCCTGTTAGAATCACACGTGACAGCTGAACAACCCTGCACACAATTCGGATAAAAGGGCAGTTACCTCTGGCCAGCAACTGTATGATGGATGGCTGCAGCCCCCTGCATTGCAGCTGCACAGTCACCTTTGGTATCCATTTTATGCACATTTATTTCATGTGAACAGAGGCCATACTTGCTGTGTTAAAAAGTACTTTAAAATATATTTCTATAGAAATTCCAAAAGTTATTAGATTTATTATTGCATTTTGTGGACAATGTCTATGTGCTTCCTGGTTTTTTCTTCTTTCCTTTTTTTGTCCCTTTTTCTGGAGGAGATGAATAATTCATCATAGAAAGACACACAGGGATTTTCATTTTTTGTTTTAGTAAAAGAGTACTTCAAAGCAAGCACTGTCAGAGGTTTTCTCATTGTGACTCATATTTGTGGAAAAAGTACTGCAATGTCTCTGAGATCTCATTTTAGCTTGATCATATTTGTAGGTCTACTCAGTCTTGTGTTTTCTCAATATAATCTTGCAAAAAATACCCCAAAATTTAAGGAATTCTGCCACTAAAATTTCTGTATATATTAACTGAAAAGCACCTTAAGAATATGGATTTTCATTCTCTGGTCACAGCAGAAATTTTTAAAATGAACAAAGCTATGTGCTAGAGGTACATACCTTTTCTTTTTTTCCTTTTTTTTTTCTTTGTGTGTGTCTTTGTTAAACCTATACTGAATAACTTAAGAAGTGTCACCAAAATCATCTGAGAACTTTTCAGCTGAGAAAACAATGCATTTTTGGAGAATTTCTTAGCAATAAAATTGCCAATGCAAGATTCAAAAGCTTTACATTTTTTACCTCAGTTACACTTGAAAAGCAAACTATGTTTGTAGAGGCAGATTAGGAGTTCCAAAATTCTCAGTTTATAAGGTTGACAGTTCAGTACTTCAGATGGGATCTACACAAAAACAAGTGTATCATCTTCAGATAGATGTTGATCAACATGGATTGACTTTGAAGTGACCTTTAGCTCTTAAATCTATCCAATACTTGAGGTTCCCAGTAACATGCAGAAACCTATAAGCCACTTGGAAAGTGGAAATACAGCAGATCCCAACCAAAATGTAAATCTTGTGCTTCTAGCAGCACTATCAGGAGTGAAAGGGTCTGGGGGAGTGTGACCTGCAGACACCTCAAATGGCCACACAGACTGGGAGACATTTCCGGTAAAGCTTGCAAATTCAGATGAAGTAAATGGCAAAGGTGTCCAAAAAGGCAGGATAAGCATGGGTTAGTTTTGCATGCTTACTCTGTGTCCTATAACAGAGATGAAGGATTTGTGTAGGAGATGCTACAGAACATTACTCCAAGTGTAGCATAGACATCAATGTCTCACATGGAGTTCGTGTATGTTTACGTGTTCAGAGGACTCCAGGACTGAGAGAAGTTTAAAACAGGTTAAATGGTTTTATCATGTAACTGGCTAGTGGGGGACAGGAGCCACATCTCCAAGGACTCAGAACTTGACCTTTTTTTTTGTCCCATAACAGGCAAACATTATTGATACATCCAGCAGTTCTGCTACCTTCTGATTTGCCATGACTGGACACTCCATCCTCTGAGGCCTCAATGGCAAAAACTCAGTGTGTGTTCCTTCTTTCGGTAACTTTGAGCAGAGCTTACTGTTGAAGCGCTGGATGACCTGCCCTCCTGGTAGTGCAAGATTGCAAGTATTTTTGAACTGCGAGAGACATAGTCTCCATCCCTTTTCTGTATTTTCCATGTCTTTTCTCATTTTAAAGCCTTCTTCTGTGTTCTGAAGCCCAGAACTGTAAGAAATTTGGCCTTCAGTTATCCAAACGTACTTTCAGCTGTGAACCTTCATCTGGTTCAGAAGATCCTTTACAAATCTTCTTAAAGGAATAAAATCTTATTAAGACAATAAGCTATAAGTGAAGATCGGAATAGTTCTCAAGGCTCTTGCAACTCCTAGATGAGTCTGAATTAATTTGTACATGTTTCTTGCAGTTCTGTGATCCCTGAAATCCTCTGGCTGACCTCTGCACTTCTCAGAAAATATGTAACTCTGTGGAAGACAAGTGAGAAAGTGCATCATCTCCATGTGGCTAAGGAAAGCCCACTCATATGAAGTCATCAGTACCCTCAACAATCCCAGGGGCTAGTGCCTTTTCCATAACAACAAACACAGCTCTTGGGAGGCAGAAGCATCTCAGCCTTTCTCGAGGCTGTGGACTGCTGGTCTGCAGAATCTACAAAGCTCCTAGACTGTTGCAACTGTCCAATACAGATCTACATGCTGGACCCTACAGCTCTGGGTCTCAAGGACAGCAGTGTTTTTCATCCAAAAGGTTTTCTAGTCATGTAATGGTATCTCATTTACAGAACTGATCAGTACCAGCAGTCCAGCTCTAGTCTCTCAGGACCAGTGCCCAGTACATCACAGGTAGTCAGCCCACCTGTGCTGACTGAGCAACAGTCCCTCCCATCACTGGGATTTCCATCTCAACTGGTAGCCTGGAGAGCTGGGACATGGCTGTATCAAGTAGGTGCAGTACAAGTTGTGGAAGGTAGTGCAGCTCTTGGCCCCTGCATGTCACGCTTCCAACTTCTGGTCCATGAGAACTTATGTGTGTGGAGAAGGCAAGGTGGGAAGCTGTGTACAGACAAGGTCATCTGGTAAACTGAGAAATATCTGTGGTGTTGAGGCTTTCAGTTTGAACACATCATACGTTCCCACTGACTCAGGATGACATAGGGCTGTCAGGAACCAACTGGAGCATGGTGAACCCCCTGTGGAAAACATGTCATGAGCAGCTCTGGACTCATGGAGTACAAGCAATTAGCAATGATTTGTTTGCTTTTGAGTGGCACCAGGGTCTTAATCCAGCCTTTCCTTAGAAATTTCCCTCCTGTTTGTCCATGCCACAATCTAGTCCTGTTCTTAATACATTCAGGAACTAGACCACAGTCTTGGTGTCTTTGTTGCATAGCTCTTCAAGACAAAGTGTCAGACCCACGGAGAGGTCTGAAACAATGTCTTTGCAGTAGTAGAAAATGATTCCTCCTGCCCTTGCAGCCCATGAACTGTGGGATATTAAGCACAGGGCACACTTTTGATAGGGAGGGACTGTCACACAAACTTCTCCAGATCCCTCACAGTGCCTTGGCAAAGCTAAACCTTTTGGAAGACCAGTTTAGAGTCTCAGGGATAGCTTTGTTTGGGTTTTGACTCTGCTGTTGCCAGGTGAGTATAACACATACTTAGGTACTCATTCCACATCTTATGTGCCCTCTCTTTTTTGTGTATTTGCCTTTTAAACCACACTATTTAAATGCCTATTTTTTTCCAAAAGGTTAGCAAATCCTGCTCACCTCTTGCCTCCTTGGGCATCATTAGCGTTTGTCAGGGGATCTGACATACTCGAGTACATTGCTTTTCAAGGTGCAGAGATTCAGCTCTCCACCAAAAGCTATTATTTAGGGCTCTATTAATCTTTTGTCTGTATTTTGCCTTCACCAGCTGTGGAAAACTTCTCACAGAGCTCACTGTGCCGTCTGGTGGATTGTTGCCAGGACTGTGCTGGCCTTTGTCTGATACACCAGTTTGTCTCCCTCTCTCCTGGATTATCTTCTGGCCCTGCAGTTCTTATCCAGCCATAGCTGTCCTCAGGATTTCCCAGAGCCAGCAGTGCATGTGGTGTTTATATATGCTCAGAGGGGAACCCTCTGTTGCAAGTGTGTAGGGATTGACAGGGCCCTTTGTGTCCTCCTTATGCTTTGCATATGAATTTTGTATTGTTTTCAGACAAAGTGAGACTGGATTGTGTGTGGTGTCTGGAGCCCAGTACATTTTTTCTTTTCTTCATGGAATTGCAAACTTGAGAAATGGTGTTATGCTCTTTTTAGAAGAAACTGAGCTGATTTATCTGACTTCAGCAGCAGTTATGTGGGCGGTGAATAGAGCCCCTTGTGCTTGCAGAGCAGTGGAAGGTTCAGTGCAGGGCTGCAGGCTCAAACCAAAGGCTAGCTGTGACCAACCCTGCTTTTTATTACCCAAACTCTCCAGCTACATCAGCTAAGGATGTTTTTTAATGGCAAACAGCATATTTTTTAATGGAGGTTCATCAGTATATTCAAGGGATGGATCGTACCCCCTCAAGGAAGAAAGGAAATGAAGCATATTTTGAAGTAAATACACCTTAGCAAAGTGCCCACAATACTGCAATGAAGGAAGAGGCTTCAGAAAATCTAAATTTGGTTTGTTAAACTTTTGTTTGACATGACTCTTACTTGAAGGCTTAAAAAAAATCAGAGCGATGTGGGTGGTGTTAAAAAATGTCTTTCAGTAACATTTAAAGTATTTTGAATTTTTTCTAGTAAAAGTAGATCGCTCATTTTCCTCCACACTGAGGTGGAAGCAGGGTTACCCCAAGCCATGAGTGGCAGCAGGACAAGTCTCTCTGCCACTTGTCATCTGGCACCAGCAGTGCAGCTCAGTGCACTCCTTCTCAGGTGAGTGGGGCTGGGGTTTCTGCTTACCTCTTACATAAGCAGCAAATCAATTAAATATATAATCTTTGTAACTGTGACAACCTTTTGAGTTGTCTGTGATCTCATGTTTCTTTTCTGACCAATTTTATGCATGTACTATGCAACAAAGAGCAGAAGTGTTTTGATCTGCTGAAGGAGAGATGAGTGCCTTTCCTCATGCAGCATCCACTTGTGCCTCAGCCACTTAGCACTTCCTTTAAATGCTGTCAGCCTTCTCTACAGAAATAAATACCCAAGAGACAAGGAGTGAGGCAGGGGACAGAGAACTATTTAGATGTGGATATACACATAGAAATTATTAGAAGTGCCTTTAAGGCAAGGAAATGTGCAATTTTTTACTACCATTCCCTCTGCTCCTTTGCTTCGGGTGTGTTTCCTCCTACTTATGTGAATCGCAGAGCCTAAGCTGTAAACTGAAATGAAGAGGGTGGGACAGAGAAGCCAAAAATCTAGGAAAAATTTAGTCCAGCTTGTGGTGCCCTTGGGAAATCAATACAGTGGGAAAGCTAGTTCTTTCCCTCGTCTAATTGCGAACGTTGGCCTCATCCTTCACATTCTTTGTTCTCAGTTTGATTGATGGACAAAAGAGCAAGTCCTGCTCTCCCAGAAGCCTCTGGAACTCCCACAAAGCCAGCTTCTCCTGGGCTTTGCCTCCAGGAGTGCACTGAGCAGCACTGCTCAGAAAATGGGATTCCCATCTAGGGTATCCAGGAGAGCACATACAGTGGCTGGGAACCTGTCCTGCAGTGAGGGTCAAACAGGATTTCAAATTTCCCTGAGACCATGTGCATTCCCTACCCAGCAACATCCAGGAATAATGCAAAATACAAAATGTGAATAACATGGCCGCAGTGCGTGTGAAAGGGAATTGTAGGGTTCTGGGCTTGGAAGTGGAGGTTCCCCAACCTCTCTGTGGTTGTGTCTGATACCACCAGAAACTGCCTGGGCATAAGATCAAATGACATATCTTGTGTCCAAACTGTTTGTGGTCCGAAAAAAAAAAAAAAGGCAAGAGGGAACACAGAGACCCCTGGAGGAGGAACATTGAGTAAGGATGTACTTGTGCTTGCAAGGTACCGCAGCTTTGTTCTCAAGTGTATTCTCACTTCAGGGAGGTGTGTTGGTTAAAGGGCTGCTCTGCATGGTCAAGGCTGAAGTTGATTTCTCCTTTTACATCCAATATGAATGGCTTTCCCCATCCAAAGAAAGCCAGCTGCCTTGAGAGAACCCATAAGCACAAAGAGATTTTTACTTTTTCCAGGTGCCAAGCCTGCAGCTGGATACAAGGTGGGAAAGAACACAGGCTTAAAGAAACAACACATTTGATTCTTGCTGGTAAGAGACACTGACTAATCAGGTTTTTCATCCAGCAATCTTTCACCCATACGAGGAGTACCCTGTGGGATGGGTATCAACCTGGTGGGGTGGGACACAGGATGGGGATGAAGGCAATCTCCTCCATTTGGCTTGACATGAATGGTAGCACTAGGGAATGTGGGGAAGGGTGCAGCCTAAAACAAACACAAGCTCCTCCTGCCTGCTCATCTCCCCGTCCCATCTCAAACAACAGCACCAGCCCCAGCCCTAGTGAGATGTACATGATGGACTAAACCTGGCTCTGCCCAGATAAACCCTTCACAACCAGGGACTGCTCTCCCTGTGTTAAATAGACACCCATGAGGCCTGTGCAATGCTTTGTGTGTCTTGCTGTCACAGCTCTTTAGTTTCATACTTAAATTTAGGTAGCTGATGAATAGTTTGACCTGTTTGATTTTTCTGCTTCCCTGCTCAGCACTATTTCATCCTTTGTTCAAAGCTCTGTTAATTCTCCGTATCACCTGGTCCCCTGAGCAACTGCTCATTTCATCTTGGGAAGGAAATTAATTTAGCACTGCTGTTTTTTTAACTCTCATTCTATGCCTTATATTGTAAATAATGTATGTGCTACTAAAGGCATATGCAATTACTCCATTGTGCTGCTAAACAAAACCTTAGGACCGAGGGTTTTGATAACAGCAGGTAGGAAGGCTCATGCCACTGATTTTTTTTCTGTGCTTCGTGCTTTTGGTCATATATGCTATTTATCTCTGGTATTGTCTGGCTGGTTGATAGCTTTCATTTCTAAAGAAGAAAATCATTCTCTGAATCCATGATAACCAAAAGACTCAGATAAGTGAATTTCATTGGGTCATTATATCATAATAGCACTAACAAAAATAAAACAAAGAAATTCATCCAAGTACCTTCATCATCATTCAGATGAGTTAGTGGCTTGGTGAGTAAATATCTGAGCCTCCAAGTATGCCTCTGTTTTGCTAAAAAGTCCTTGAATTCTGGTTCATTATTTTAAATGTTCTCATTTATTCTTCATAAGTTCAAAATAGTCATCTTAAACATTCTTACCAGTTAAGTTTTGTGTTTGTTCTCTGGGACTGGTCTGGATTCTGACATCAGGATACACTTGGTGTGGGGAGCCTAAGGCTTCTGCTGCATCCAGCTCTTGCCATTATCTGGGCAAAGGAAAATGCTCTGAGAAGCCTTTCCTGATAAATTGAAAAAACATTTATACTTCCAAAATGGCCTTTTCCGTTCCAAGAGAGAGTAATAACTATTTTGGCTACATGCTCCATTAGCCTAGTTATGGTTATTAACCACACTAAGGCTAACAGCTTCAGCTAATAAGATGCAAAGTTAAAGCCTCAGGAACATCTCTAGTAGTGAAGAAAATATGAATATTTATCAGGGGCCAAATTTAGCTCTTAAAGAAAAAAAAAGACAAAAACAAAACAGAAAAATCCCAACTAATCATGCACCTGAGGTAAAATACTGACCTAAATGGCCAGATTTTTACCCTGAATCTTTTGCCTTATGTTTCCTTTTAATATTCAAACAACAACAGAAAAGGAGGATGCTAAATGAAGGGCTGCACACAGTTTTTAAAGTGTTTTTTGGCATCACAAGTCAGGCTCCTGCCTCTCTGCTCTACCTGCACCAGGGAGGTGGACTTTGTGGTGAAGAAAACAGCACTTCCAGCCCCTTTTGAGGGCAGAAGAGAGGTACTTATTGCTAAAAATACTTGTCCTACTGCAAAAGCAACCTGCATCTACACTGCCCTTTGGGACAGCATGTGTTAAACTAGTTGTGAAAATCTGAGCATGGACAGGGAAGAGTTTTAGACTGTTGTGGACCAGATGAGCGCATTTCTGCTTTGTCCCCTTTGATTTGTGGTAGCATTTTTTTTCCTTCCCCATATCAGATATGCCAGCCAGTTAATAAACTCAGGTGCAGGGCAGCAGATTGCCTGATGAAAATGAGTAATTATGTTTCATTTTCCCTGACCAGAATTTTGATTGCCACTGACATGATTAACAGGATTTTCCAGCCACTGCTTAAAGAAAGCTGTAACCCCTAGGAAATCATTTAGTATATGGGACTGTGAACAGCCATCAGCAAAGATGAGGAATAGTGAGTGACTGAGAGAGTGGTACCATGAGAGAAAAGGTGCGATATTTTATAAATGTCTCGGTGAATAAGCTGGTGAGAAAGGGCACAAACCACCCCGTGACAAAATGGACACACAACATTGCATCAGGTGGAGCTGCAAGCCACAGAGATCATTCAGAGGAATGGGGGAGGGCTGGGAAACAAAATCATCCCTGCAATATCTTGGAGGAAGTAATATCACCCCTTCTTTTGAAGGGTTTGGGGAAGAGCCAGATGTTCATGTTCATTTATCAAAAAACTATTACAACAATAAAATACAGTTGAATAAACTGTAGCTGAGTGTCAATATGCCAAGCATGAAGGAATTGCACTACATTCTCAGAAAGCACTTTTTAAAAATAAGCATTTGATCTTCTTCATGTTTGAAATTTCTGACACTCACTTTTGAACTGGAACTGTGGAAAGAAGCAGGACTCCAGGGTAAAAATTCTGGGGACTGTGGTTTCCACTGATATATGCAGCTGTGCAGTTTTCCTGCACAGGCTATGCCGCATGTGGGAAGTCTCTCCTAGCCCAGACAACTCCACTGGCACTGGGCCTGTTCAAGCCTGGGTTCTGGTGAAGTCGGGCGTCAATCACTTGATTTTGGTGAGCAGGAAAGGGCGAGTTTTGCCAAGAGCTTCCCCTGCACTGGAAGTGCCCATGTGGGTACCCTGGAATCCTGAATCACTGGGAGATCCCTGCAGGGATCAAGCAGCACTGGGGCAGGTGAGGAACTCTGCTGGTAGCACAGACCCCCCACCTATTTCAGGACATTTGCCACCCTCCCATCACTCTCCCTCCATTAAGTTTGCCTCAGTGCATCTGCAGTCATGCTTTCAATACTCCTTTCTTGAACGATATCTTCTTCCTATCTCTGGCCAGGCAGATGAGATGTTGAGGGTCAGGGTAATCAGTGCCATGCTTTCTTGTGCTTGACAGGGGAAATTTCTCTTTACCTACACAAGGGAAATGCGGGAGTTGCATTTCAGGAGCTTTTATTCCTTTATCTCCTTCTCTTTCACTATATATTTGGGTAATTCTTTGTCAGTAGAAATGGCTTTTTATAGGATTCCTGTCTGTACTTTGTTATTTTGGGGATTCTGCATTCCTCCACTGAGACCATTTGCTCCTTTGCTCTCTGAATGCCTTCCAAAAGGGAATCTCTCCACCACCTTCAGTGAGATCTCAGACCGTGTCCACCCTTTCCCACCCATCGCATTCCATCCTGCTTTCCCCATGGCAGCCCTTCTCCCTCAGTCTGCTTCTCCTCCCACCTCTCTCTGAGTCTCAAACTTCCTTTTCAGCCTGTTCATCTCCTTTGCAGTCCCCACCTCCATCCACTTTCCTGCATCCCTGTGCCCAGGTGCTGCATGATCTCCTTTCACCCTCTGCTGCAAATGGGTCACTCCCTTCTCTGCCCTACCGTCACCCTGCCACTCCCTCCATCTCACACTCACCCATCAGCCCTGGCACTTGCTTCTCCTCAGCTGCAGCCAGACAGGTCCCTCCTTCAGGAGCTTTCAGGTGATTGAAAATACATAGCAAAGAGACTCCTTGTATGGATTTTTGGGGTTTGACTCCATTCCCAGAGGGCTTGGCTGTTCCTGAAGTGCTTGGTTTCCTCAGCGTGGGAGTGAAAGCGCACCCAGAGAGGTCACCAACATCTACATCTGGCTGGTACAGGGAACATCCAGTTAGGAGAAGCTCCTGGAAAAACTTCATCTGTTGAGACTTTGGAGCTTTTTCTCAGAATGTGTAAGTGTGGTTTCCAGGTAGCCTGGATTTTAAGCTCTGCATAGGTGAGAGACAGACCAAAACTGATAGAGCACCTGGTGCTGGCACCTCCAGATGGGTCACATGTCCAGGCAGAAGGGCAGAAGGGACAAAAGTCTTACAGGAGAAATTCCTTGAAATTTCAAGGTTGGAAAACAGTTTTGTCACAGTCTTGTTTGTGTCAAAACAGCAAGAGGAGCTTGGCTTTATTTTTCAAGGAAAAAAAAATCCGCCTGTAAGTGTTGGACTGGGAATCTGCAGCCTGAATAGACAAGAGCTGCCAATCGTTCAAACATCTCACTGTGCCCAGAAATCTGGGCAGTGTCAACATCAAATGTTCTTGGGCAACCTGTCAGAGAGATTGGATGTCAGCTGTATGGCAGAATACAATTCTAGCCTAGTTATGGGCCTTCAGAAGGGGCCTCATGAATATGTATAAAAAGTTGCAAATATGCCATGACACCTAGTTAATTCTTCAAAATGCTGGTAATTGTGCAGCCATGGTGAAGATTGATAAAATGTATGATTACTTGAAAAAGGGTGTTACTATTGTGAATGGTCAAGCTGAGTTAGGCACATAACATGTTACGAGAGGGTTTCCTACTCAATAATATCCTTTTCCAACCTCAGTTACATTGGCTCCATGATGCCTTCAAGACATTTGTCTGAATTTTCTGTGCCAGATGAAAGATTGCTGATAAAATATGGAACTGTGTGTGGGTGCACTTTAAAAGTATCTGTGTAAGACCAGAAACAAAATACTTCAGCAAAGAAAAGTATTTTCTTTACCATTTATCATTGGATAGGATGGAGATAGCTGGCAGGGGGTGTGCATAGATGTGGGAAGGGCAATGGATGTGACTGGAGGAACTGGAACAGTTTCAAAGAGGTTTGAAAAAGATGCAATTAAAAAAACAGTTGCATTTCTGAAACCTGTATGTGTTCCTCCTGTGCCAGCAGAGAACCCTTTGTCACTACACCCTTCCCAGTTGGTGGCCTTGTCTGCTTGACTAGAATAATTCTGGAAACACAGAACTTCCTTGAAATGTAGTATGTATTCAGGAAGCAATCGCAGGCATCACTGCTACGAAGATATGCTGCAACACTCCTGCAGTACTTCATTATTCTGAAGACATTGGCCCCTATTTGGCATTGATATATGTCTTAAAGACCTTTTTATGTATCCTGCCAAGTTACCAAAATGAGGGACAAATAGATAAAAATGCTGATGAACAATTCTACAGGATGGTCAAATGTACTAAAATATTCTCAGCTGAAATGCATCATCCAAAATTCCTGTCAGTTGCAACTCCACTAAATGACCCTTTGTAAGAATTTCTTTTATCATTCCTTGCATGTTATGCTATAAATTGATATTTTTCTGGAGCAATCATGCAAACCTCACATTAAATAGAAGCTGTAATATATTATTATGACAGACAATAGCTAGGAAAACACTCCACAGCTTGCCGGGGTTTGAAGGATAACTCTTGCAATCCAGGTTTTGAGAGGAGGTTTATGAATTTCTGCTTACTAGGTTAATTATTTTGGATCACATGCTACTCCACTTGTCTGAAGAGCTTTGGTGGGAATACAGTAGATTGCATCTGGCTTTTCACTAGCGGGACTGAAGTGTTTAAAATGTTGCTCTGAGTGATTTGTGTTCACCACACTAGATATTCAAAGTTTTTCAACTTAATGACTCAGGACAGAGAAGCATTTTACTCTTTTAGCCCCCTTCCAAAATCCTTTCTCCGTGCAACTATCCAAATGGATTTAATGAGGTCTTGTGGATTTGTGCTCTCTTGCCTGCTCTTGAAGACAAGACCATGTCTGTGTGGACCTTATCCATAGACACAGGAAGGCAGGGAGTTGTCTTGCAGGTACTAGTGGAGAATAACATGTATGATGAATGAAGAATTCTCTCCTGACCTCTATCACCTACTCAGGTCCTTGTGAACCCTTGGACAGAGCTATGAAGAGCTGTCTACTCCTTTTTTCTCACAGTACCTGTTCGAAAACACCTGTTTGCTCAGGGTTAAAGCATTCCCTATTTTCAGTGCTGCCAGGGAAGGTGACACCCTTGGAACAAAGTCGCATGCCTAACTCCTCTGAGTCATGATGGTCATGGGTCCCATGGCTGAGCAGTGACTGAAACCACAGCCCCCCTGAATCCCAGTTGTGAGACCTCAGTCCTGGTTTGAGCACCACAGCTCAGACATTAGCTCCCCATGGTGTCCTGCAGCGCTCCTTAGTGCTCCACATGAGACAGATGAAATCATGGTTAGCAAATGGCATGCTAATCACGTAAATGGCTTCATTATCTTGATTAGACTCATCCAAGAGCATAACCCAGCTTACCCTGCAGTGCCTGGCAGTGCAGTGAGGCAGGTCTGGATCAGATGGCAGGGGACAGGGTGTAAGAGCTGACCTTCACACTAAACGTCCATCAAGCCCTCTGTTACATGAAGGAGTTTGTATCAGACATATGTAGAATCAGAGATACTTGTGGTGAAGGTGTCTCTGAGAGAACAGACTGAGCTGATCCGAGCTCATCCATGTGAAGATGGGATGACACACATATGATGCTACATGATCCTGTGGTGAACCACATGGAGGAAGTGGATGGAAAGGGACCATTTGCCTTTAAAACTCTCAAGTCAAATTTTCACAGGCAGTAAGTTAAAAACAAAAAAACATACTTTTCTTTCATGCGCTCATTTATGCCAAAGATTCCACTGCCACAGAGACTTCCAGACACCTGCTGATATTGTCTTTAGCACAGCTTCAGAAAAATGTATACAGGAAAGGTCTGTAAAGGGCCATTTGACACAATGGACCAGCTGTTCTTATGCACTGACAGCGTCAGATGTGGCACAAAAACTGATGTTAGTGACAGCAACTTGAAAATTTGGAAGAAAAAATTACATGGGATCTTGGAAACCAACAAAGTTCTATTTTTTTAATACTTTTGCATTTCTGCTTTATTCTGGAAAGTTTAAAACAACTTCTGCTTAGGTAATGTTTAAACAACAAACCCAGTATCAAATATCTGATCATTTAGTCACTAAATGATCAGATATTTGATACTGGGTTTGAATTTGGTATGGGATCATATGCCTTAAACTCACCCTCCTGTTTTCATCCTGCAGGCAGGACTGTAGACTTTAGGGGGGATTTCTCCTTTCACATTCTAAAAATATAATCCAGAAATATAAGTAATGTTTCTTTTAAGGGAATATTTTTGGAGGCAGTCAATCTTGATGAAACAAGACAGGGTGTATGGCTTGTGTTAAAATATCAGTATATTTTTGATATGCATACAGAGAGACTTTGTTGCTACTTTGCCCTCTTACAGCAGAGGAATCACTATTACTGTGCTGGCCCACACACATTCCATTACTTCAGGAAATCAGACACACAGCAGGTTTTGATGGGTTTTGTCTTGTAATGGAGATTTGTCCCTAGAATGAATCGTTCTTCCAGTTTAAAGTTAGTAAAAGTTGGTCCCGATATTTTGGACCTCCCTCAGTGCTAACAGATGCATGAACTTTGAATATATTACTACATAAATTACAGTTTCATATTGTACTTTTTGGCAATTAATACACCAAGGAGAGAGAACACAACCTAATACCAATGTAAAAATTGCTTTATATAGCTTAAAGATCTCTTTTGAAGCATATTTTATTTTTAACTTCACATTGGCTATCTCCAAATATAGACTGCAGTGAAATGCAGTCAGGGAGAGATAAATGAGCATGTGTGGCTTTCCTGCCCCTGCACTGTGTTGGTGCAGCTGGGACTGAGGCACCCGTCCTGCTGCTTCTCAGATTGACATCCTACATGCTTCTCTTCTTCATAAAAACAAGGAGCAGATTCTTGGACCTGCATTTTAGAGTTTCCCTGCACTGGGCCTGTTGCTCCTATCCTATACCCATTTGCAGGCAATTGCAATGCAGTGCAGATGCCAGTGGGGCTGGCAGAAGGAATGTGTGGCACAGGGGTGGTGATACTTTGGCACAAAAGACAGTGAATCAGGTATGTATGAGATGTAATGCCCCTCCCATCCAGGCACCCACAGGGTCTGGAGGGGATGGTGTCATCCTGAATGACTTCACAGGCAGCAACAGACTTGGACTGACTTCAACTGTATCAACCTTCACTTTTTGTGGGGTCAGACCAGCCATTTGCAAGCTCTCCTGATTTCTCTTGCCTCACCTCCTTAGTAGCATGTCTCATCACCTGGGTCTGCAGCCACAGCCACTTTCATGCACTTCCCTCGCACGTACAGCCCTATCAGTGGGACACCCGGTGCAGCCCTTGGGACTGATACCCCTCTGCACCCTTGACCCCTGCCCAGCAGGTGGAAGCACATCACTTGTCTGCAGGTTGGAGAGTGACCTGCTCCTTGGCAGGAGGGATGGGAGTTTTACAGGACCCCATGAGGAAAGTGCTTTGGCAACTCAGTGAGGAGGTGGGAAACCCTTGTGTGGGTTTCTTCACCACAAAAGACAGCTTCAACCAGAGCACTGGAGAACATTTTCTCTATCTTGTTTGTCCATAAACTGGTGCTGGACAATTTTTTTGGAAATGAGCTTTCAGCCTTTCCATCCACCAGGATTTTTAACAAGGGATGAATGAAAGCTCTGTCTTGGAGGTGTCAGACCTCTGCCTGTGTTGCTGCTGTGGGTAAGCAGAGATAACTGGGCAGCGTGAGCCTGATGGGCAGAACCCTGCACTTCAATACCTGCTCTGGTACAGGTACCACAGGGCCTTGAAATAGACTTTCATTCAGCCTCATAGCCATTTGGCCATATCATAGCCTGCTGCTCTCCTCAATTTTGTCTCTTCTTTATGTTGGGAGCAATGTGCAGTCTCATGAACCAGCTCACCAGAAAAGCAGCACCCTGTAAGCTGCAGTCCCTGGTCTGGCTCAGAGGCAGCAGGCAGTACTGCTGTACGGCATGCTGAGCTGTGGCTGCCAGTTCCATCAGACACAGGTGGGAGGGCAGGAATACCAAAATCTGCTGGTAGAGTCAGAAGGGGAGGACTCATTATTATTAGCCATGTCATCCAATGACAGCCGCACCTCAGATGTCCACCCACACCACTTCCTATTCCTCTGAACCAGCTGCTCAACTTGGCTCCATCGGGAAATGCTCAGCCAGAAGCTCATAATCCATATCTGACTCCTCAGTGTAAAATTAAACCATGCCGCTGTCAGAGCAAGGAGGAAGGTGCAGCTGGTGCCCAGCTGGGTGGGGTGATGGGGAAGATGGGCTCCTCATGACCAGGACCAAAGGGCTTGAGGGAACTCAGTGGAGCAGTGGCTTTTCTGGACACCCATCACAGCAAAGTCATTGCTGAACTCCTTGTCTCTTTCCTGCTCTGATTTCACCTCACTTCTTTTTGCTTTTCTGCCTCTACTACATTTGAGCTTCTGTTCAACCTTGTACTTACTTACGCCTAGAAATTCCTCAGCATTTGGGATGACATCCAGGATAGCTCTTTTTTTTTGTAAATTGATTTTGTCGCCTCTTAAGTTCTTAGCATAGGTGCTGTACATTACTGGGCAATGTTAAATCACACATGGGTTCTGACAGAAGAATTAGAAATAGATGAGAATTTCAGGAATAGATGAGGTATTTCAGGAACTCTCAACACAAAAAGCCTGGTGGATCATTGTGTTTATCAACCTAGTGAAAATTCATCAGTGGCCTAGTAACAGAATTTTTAAAAAAAAACAATTCATAATTAAGCTTTCCTTCAGCTCCCCTTGTAATGGTGCTGATGCCTTTAATGCTGTAGGCAGGTATCTCTAAGGGAACTTGTATTTCTTAAAAACTCAGTTCTGCATGACATCTCACTAATCTCCTGGAAATCTCTGGAGCACAGGTATGGCAATCCAGGGGCATGCGATAATACAGGCATTTCCAACCATAATCTGTGGATAAAAGGGGCCTTATCCTAACCTGATCTCAGACAACACTCCTGGATGTGGACTCAGGAACTGCATCTGCGCTGCTAAGAACCAGAGACATGGGGGCAGCAGAAGTCCCTTCCTCCGTTCTCCTGTCCCTGATATTAAATCTGCTCAGCAGCCTGTTTTAATACTAATCATTAGTATTGAGCTGCTTGTTTGCCATTATGTGTGCCACATTCCCAGAGGATCACAGCAGTGTCTCACCTACGAGCAGAGTGGTCTTGGGGTCTTCCCCCCTCAAAGGTCAATATATGGTATGTAACTGCTGTCCTTGCAGTGACTCTGCTGCTCTTCTGGCTCCTGGGGCAAATGGTGTTTTCATCCCTGAGAAGGGCTTAGCAATCCAACTTGGGCTTAAAGAATGAACTTTTATAGTCTATTAACATTTTATAGATTTTGCAGCATTTAGTTTAATGAGGTAAGTCTGCACAAGAAAAAGAGCTCTACCACCCAAGTTCAGGCTGCCCTGGGGTTTTGTTTGCAGGTGGGAGGTGGCGTCAGTTCAGCTCTTTGAAGCAGGAGGAAGGATACCTGCTGAGCATCAGCCTCAAGTTAAGTTGCTACTGAGGGGTAGGCAGTCCCTTAGACAGCCCTCTGCTTAAACCTCTCTCCAAGGTGAACCTCCTGTGCAGAGAGAGGCTTACTTAGCAGCTGGTGAGTTACAGCAAAGACTTAAGAGATTTTAAAATGATCCCTGCCACTGTCTGGTTGCCTCATCTGAGCAGGAAGCAAATTTTCCTAATTACTATTAACAGTTTGTCACTTGGCATGGAAAGTCTAACTATACATTCAAATCTCTGTGGATCTTGACCTGATCACTTAGAGCTCTGTATTTTTATCATTCTATTAAGTTTCATTACTGGGTTATTTTATGCCATGCTATGTTATTCTAGGTGTTACGACTGGTTGTGACTTTGCACCCAGGGCAGTGCTGCTGGCCCTGGGTGAAGGAAAAGATGGGTATCCTGTGCCTAACACAGTGAAGGTGCCTGGTACCTCTCCTGGGAGGCCTCAGGGCAGCAGAAGCATTTTGCTCCCAATGCAAGGGTCTGTCACAGTACAATGACTTTGTCTTAACTGTATGAATTCTTGGTTGCAGAAGCTGTTCAGTGCAAGGTATGTCTTCGAGCATGAAGGCACAGGTGGTGGTAGGTGGATGTGAGCCCGCAGCACCTTGGTGGCAGGGGCTCAGGATCAGTGACTGCAGTGCATGATGAGGATGTCTGTTAGCTGGTAGAGGAAAAAGCAAAGTACCTGGTGTGCCTCACCCCAATCTTAGCTTGACCTGGTTCAAATAAATCCTCTGCCAGGGATTGTCTTCACTTCTGACTTTAAATAGCAACATGTTCATTAATTTAAGCCTTCTCTTGAGCTTTGTGGCTGCTCTCTCTGCTGAGCCGTCTCTGTTACTCCTATCTCAGACTGACAGACCAATCCTTTCTATGCCTGGTGCACTGCACTGGTGCTAAAGACTATAGGCTCAGGGAGAGGGTTTAAAGGCCTGGCATGTGGTCCATGGGCAGCAGAGATTTGCCCCAGGAGAATTTCTTCAGCAGTCCTCAGAGAGCAACAGGCATCTCTCTGCAAACTAAGCATCACAGATGTCTTCCTCCCTTCCTTCCTTCCTTGCTTCTTTCCTTGCTTCCTTCCTTGCTTCCTTCCTTCCTGTTTCTTTCCCTTTTATTTTCGTAACTTAAAAAATGCATGTGTTGGAAGAGCCCCTGGCAATACAAGGCAGAGTCATCATTGAACAGGCAGCACCAGGGTGTGTGCATTGACCTGGGTGGGAAGAGCCCTGCAGGCAGCATCCATGGGAATGCCTGCCCTCCTGCATGGAGAGCCCAGGCAGGTGCCAGGGGGCTGGTGCTGGGCTGTGCCATGGAACACTGCTCCTACCCCAGACACAGGGTATTGCCACAGGTTGTGAATGTTTATCCTTTCTTTCTTTTCTTCAGGGCAGGGAGAGAAATTACCTTTGCCTTGGATGTCCTTGTGCATGCTAAAGCCTTCATGGATGAATTAGTGACTTTTTCTTGTGTAATTATTCTGTTAAGCACACTGCATGTCAGAATTGGTTTAATTTGTCTGTTCCTGTTTGGGACATGTCAGACTGATGGCTTCTTCATCCATGTCTCCAGCCTTGCTGCAGCTGCAGTGGTAGGTATGAAGCAGGCTCTGGCCCTGGAAAGGGAAGGGGGACTAAGGAGTCACACCCAGGAGTTGTCCTGGTAACCACAGTTGTGTTGTCTCTTAGGCATGGCTAAAGAAGGCCGAGTTAGGTTCAGACCTTTGGATATGGAAAGTTTTTTACCTCCATCTTTATTCACAAAATATTTGCTTTAAATGGGGATTGGGGACACCACTAGTAACAGGCCTCCAGCTAGAGCCTGTGCCAGTGATTACAACCCTCTGTCATCTGCCATTCATCCAGTTCTCAATTCACTTCAGTGTCCATTCATCCAGTCCACAATTCCTGAGTTTGCCTGTGAAGGTGTTGTGAGAGACAATGTCAAAAGCCTTCCTGAAGTCAAGGTAGAAAACATCCACTGCTCTCTCTTCATCCATCCAGGTAGTTGTTTTAAAATAGAAGGCAATCAGATTAGCCTATCATGGTTTGGTGAATCCATGCTGAACTATTCCTGATCACCTCCTTTCCATCCATGTGGGTAGAGATGGCCTCCAGAGAGAGGCACTCCATCAGTTTTCTGGGGAATGAGGTGAGGCTGACTGGCTGGTAGTTCTCTGCATCCTCCTTCTTACCCTTTTTGAAGACCAAGGTGACACTTGCTTTCTTCCAGTCAAGCACCTCTCCTGATCTCCACAACCTTTTGAAGATGATTCTGAGGATCCATGCTGTGGTGCTGCCAGCTCTTTCAGCATTTATGGATGAATCCCTTCATGACCCATGGACTTGTGCATGTCAAGTTTTCCTAGGTGTTCCCAAACCAAATTCCCCTTGACCAAGGGAAAGTCTTCCTTCCAACTTTCCTCTGCCCTAGATCAGAGATTCCTGAGGGCTGGGGTGGTCAGTGAAGACTGATGCAAGGAAAGGGTTTGGTAACTCTGCCTTCTCTGCATAATTTTTTACCAACATACTCCCTCCATTTAGTAATATGGCCCATATTATCCTTAGTTTTCCTTTTGTTATTGATGTATTTGAAGAGGAACTTTTTGTTGTCCTTGACATGCTTGGCCAGATTTAATTTCAGATGGGCCTTACCTTTCCTTGCCTCATTTTTACTTAGTTTGACAACTTCTTTATATTCATTCCAAGTGGCTCAGCCCTGCTTCCATCTCCTCTGTGTTTCCTGCTTTAACTTAAGTAATGACAGGAAGTTTTTATTCACTCATGCAGATCTCATGCCTCCTTTGCCTGATTTCTTGCTCACTGGAATGCATCATTCCTGAGCTTGGAGGAAATGATCCTTGAATATCAACCAGCTCTCTTGGACCCCTCTTCCTTGCAGGACCTGCTCCCATGAGATTCTTCAACGAATATTCCTAAAGAGGCTAAAGTTAGCTCTCCCGAGTCCACGGTTGTAATCGTACTCTTTGCCCTGCCTTCTCGCTACCTGACCCTGAACTCCACAGTCTCATGGTCACTGCAACTAAGGCTGCCCCCAACCTTCACATCTCCAACAAGGCCTTTCACGTTTGTTAGTATAAAGGCGAGCAGCACACCAATCCTTGTGGAATCCTCTGCTACCTGCAACACAAAGGTGTCCTCAAGACTTCACAGAAACTCCCTGGACTGTTTCTGCTCCTCAAGGAGCAGTTCCTGTGACTTTGAGGCTGTTTCAAGCTGCCTGTAGAAGGCCTCATCCATGTTCTCCTCCTGATCAGGCAGCCTGTAGCAAACACCCATAGTGTCATTCTTACTAGTCTACCCTTTTATCCTGAACCTAAACTCTCAACTTGCTCATTGTCCACCCCAGGACAGAGCTCAAAATCCCATCATTATAGGTGTGATCTTCCCTGGGGACAGATTGTATTGCCACTGGGTTTTATAAAGCCATAGCCATTTTCAGTGTTAAGAACTGCAGTGGGTGACAGTCCCATCTCACCCACTGAGGTTTTTGGGAAGGGAGGGAGACTATGCTGAATTCAGCATGCACAAGTCCATTAGTCAACTCTGGCAGGCAGAAATGTGGAGCCATGAATTACCTCAACCATCTCCCCATGACCTCTGAGGAGGGTAATGAGACCGCTCCAGCACCAAAAGAAGCTTGGAAGACTTACAGTGTATACACTGAGAAGGATGAACCCCACAGCTCCCTCAATTGTGAAGGAGAAGGCAGATTTCAGCACAATGACAATTCACATTTGCTTAGAGATTTGAGCTCTAGTGTTTGTATCTCTGCTAAACTGCCAAATAGCCTCTCAGCATACTGACTGTGGAGTACAGATTCACCTGCTGAGATGGGTAGGTGCTGTAGAAATGGAATAATTTAAATCCTGTCTTTGTCAGAGTGAAGCAAACTAACAAACACCCCCCCCCCCCATTCATCTCTTTAATAAAACCTTTCCTTCTTTTTTTTTGTAATCAATATAGGTCAGATCTCTTTAATGCAACACAAGGCTCTAATTCATCTGAGTAAAAAGTGTAATTTAATTTTGAGAATCTATAAATGCTCTAAATATGACGTATTTAGTAACATCTATCCTGACTAACTAGTCAGCAGAAAAATAACTTCTATGATCATCAGAGATGAAGTTTACTATTCCAGAGCAAACACCAGTAAATTTATCTCCCATCTACTGGCAAATTCAGTGCCTTCCAAGTGTGGAACACACATTCCTTAACCCTTTACTGTGCCGAAATAGCCATTTAAAAACAACTTTTGAGTCAAAGCATGATCTGAGCCTTTCCATTCTTCTTCAAATGCATTCACACATGGCACTGCTCAGGAGGCTAACTTGATCTGAAACAAAAGCTTCACAGATTTTTGGCAGTTCTCAAAAGCTCGATTTCAAGACTGCAGAGTGTTTTACTCCTAAAGCACAGCAAATCAGCTGGGAGAGAATGAAAGCAACTCTGGGCAACCCTCCTTTTGCAAGGTAATTTACTTTCAAATAGCAGAGGTGTTTATAGACTCCCTGTCATCATCCCTGGCTCTGAGACAAGCCCTTGGTCCTCCGAAGGCCCAGCCAACAATTCAGTCTCCTTCGAAGGACTGTTCAAACAGGTTGGAAGGTGGGCAGTATTGCCACTCTGGGCAACCCCCTGGAGCTGGCCATGGCTGGGCCTGCTTCTCCCCACAACTTTCTTCCACTTGCTGCATGCAGGACACCAGCACTGCCATGTGAATTTACAAGTCCTGAAGAAGATCAACCCAACTTAGCATATTCTTCAGCATTGCCGCATGGTTGGGTTTTGCAAAAAAAAAAGAGGCTCAGTTCCCCAGTTGAATCAAAGCTGTAGTTTGCCTTGTCTTTCTTGCACTCAACCATGGCCACAGAAATGAAGATAAACTGCAGAGTTGCTCTTGCGGCAGGAGGTGCCACCATCAGCACTGCAGAGATGGACCAGACAAGAGGCTAAAGCATTTCCCTGCACATCTTAGAGCAGACTTCATCATTTAATGCTCTTTCCTTTATAGTTATGCGCACATCCAAGGATGTCTGCTGACACAGACAGGGCTGCCAGGCAGTCCCTGTGGAATTAAACCACTGCTCAGTGCTGTTGGCAGTACCTACGTGTGGCTGCTGGCCCATTGGACAAGGTGTCTCAGACAGCAGGTGAGTGACACCACATTGTACAGCTCATTGTGAGCACTTTGCTAAGTGGAGGTAATTAATGGCTGGAGAATGACATTTAAACATGTGTTTGATACTTTCTCCTAGAATTAGGACAGAATTACCCTACTTTGCATTCTAATTAATTATTTTAGCCTGCAACTGACATCAGATTTGCATAAGCTATGTAGTTCATGCTTTCTGTACCAAAAGCCTAAAAGCAGACTACTTTTCAGCTATTATTTTGCTTTCAGTATTTCACATTAATTTCCACAGTGCATTTGTCATTTTTAAAAAACATACCATGCATTGTTACCTCTCTCATTAATTCCAGCTCCATAGAACAGTGTCAGAACAATTATGGTGTCTTGTTTGCAGGAATTTCAGCTTTTCTGCCAAAAGTAAAAAATTCTGAGCACTATGTGTAATGTTTCCTGACCCTGCATGTTGCTCTCTGCCCTGAGGACAGGTTCAGCCTGTGAAAGGATTCTGGCACCATGGGTGGGGACACTCAGCCCTAAGCCCATTGCTGGCACATTTGGCGCTCACAGTTTTAAGGCTGTTTATCCAAAACAAAAGCTGGCATCTTCATTAATAAAAACATCACAACATTACAGTGAGAGAGCTTCAAGGTGAAGTTCTTGATTTCTGCAGGCTCCCGTGAGATACTCTGGGGTATGTGCACCTGCCAGCCATTGCCTGTCAGCTAAGCAGAGTAGAAACAAAAGCACAGACAAATTAACTATGGAAAAGGAAACCCTACTTTCTGCCCTCTAACTGAAGGTCCTTGGATAGGAGAAAAGACCTCTTTTATTTACTCCAACTCCTGGCTCATGAAGTGCTTCTCCTTTCTGCCCCATGACATGCACACCGTTCTTCATTATTCTGTTACTTTTCAATAAATCCACACAAGATGGGATATTTTCTTCATTTGGGAAGCGTAATGTGTAAAGTGTAATGTGACTTGATTTAAAGTCACATTTCCATATGCATCTTTTGTGCTTGTAACAAGTAACCCCTTCATCCAGACATGCCACTAAGCCTTTGCCTGCCATGGAGGAACCAGGGAAGCATTCAATGTTTTTCTGCCGGAGGACAGACGCTTCCCTGTAAACAGCATTGGCCACTTGGGTGCACAACCCTGCCTGTTCAGGCTGTTGCTTGTCTATGAATGTGAAAGGATGACCTTGTGTTTTGGGATGCTGTAGCTGGTATTTCAGTACCAGTTTAGGTGTCACTGCTCTGGGGCAGTCCCTCTGCCCCTCTAAGCTGGCTGTCAGGGTCACATCACCAGTGTGGGACTCTTGAGGGAGATAAGATATCTCCTGGTTTTCAGATGTGTTACAGACTGAGAGAGATGCTTCAACTCCAGATTCCCACAACTGGTGACAGTGACTTACCTCCCTGTTTGCCCAAATAGGTATATGAAAAGTAGAATCATAGAGTCGTTTAGGTTGGAACACATCTTAAAAACCATCTGGTTCCAACCCTGTGCCATGGGCAGAAACATCTTCCCCTAGATTTGGCTGCTCAGCTGTGAGCTTGAGCACCTTCATGGATGGGGCATCCAGAACTTCTCTGGGCAACCTGTCCCAGTGCCTCATCACCCTCACAGTGAAGAATTTTTTCCTCATGTCTCATCTAAACCTACTCTCTTGCAGTTTGAAACCGTTATGAATCAGTAGAAAAGGATGCTGCTTTGGGGCATTGAACAGAAAGGGAGAAGTCAAGAAGAGAGTGTCAAAACAGTAGCCACACGAAACGCCTCCTCAAATGCCAGAGCTCCCTCTGAACTCCGGGCATGCACTGACTAAACAGACTGGATCTCCTCTGCTTGGGAGCTGTAAGCAGGCCACTGTGGCACTGCAATTTTGCTGGTTGTGAGCTCAGTGTGGATGCTCAAATTCACACCAGTGCTGTCATGATGTTAAGAATCAAACACCTCTTGCTGAGTTACAAGTTACCTGGCAGAGCCAAACACCAAACTGTCCCTACTGCTTCTGTGTAAGTTTGGACATAGTGAACAAGGAAGAAGGCCCAGTGAAGTTTTATCCAGAAGCTCACATTGACATTTTTATCCCTTTACAGTTACACACATTCAAAGAGCCCAATCACATCCACCCAAAGGGCATCACAAGAATTCAAACAGTTTGTCTCTTCTGCAACTGCTCAGCCATGTTATACCTCAGTGTTAGTCCTCACAGAATATTCAAGCCACAAATTCAGACACAAAATCTGTTTATTCTCTCTCCTCCTTTGATTAAGCTGCATGGCCAGATTAAGACTGTGTACAAATGTTGTAATTTCCATGGGTGAATGTCAGCCTTTTCCTGAAGAGTGGTGGAAAGCTGCTGGGGTGTGTTCAGCCAATTTGCTGAGCTCTGAATTTAGAGTATTGTTTATCAGATTTCCCAATATTTACACTCAGTTCCCATTCCAGTAAACAGATGACATATTATAGGATACTACTGTTAAAAAAACCCAAGAAAATGAAAACAAGAAACTCTCTGCAGCAGAAACCCCCAAATGCAAAATATGTTGGATTTAGTTTCCTTCCAATGCCTTTTTCTCTGTCTATGATTTACAGATACTATGCAGTTCATATGTACATAGAGCAGGCCTGAGAACTACTGGCAGACAGGCGTTGCTTGATGGGTTCAGACTGTCACTATTTTTAACTCAGAACTTCTCTCTAACAGTGACAATTTCCAGATGCTTTAGAAGAAAGATTTCTATAAGGAATGATAATAGGAACACCGGCCCCTAAATAAAATTCTTCTTTACTGAAGGAACTCAGTTTGTGACAAGGAGAGTGAGGAACATATTCTGCATTTTTTGAAGCTCAGTTGAGTGGAAAATGAGAAAATGTCCCTGTTTGTACATCGCTGACAGTCCCAGTCTGAATTTTGCATGGTTCTGCTATTGAGTTGCCCAGGTGATTGCCTTTCAATGAACGCTCTTGATATTTTTCTTCTTTCACGAGAGTATGGTACTGGCAATGCCTTTTATTTTGCTTTGTATCTTTTTCTGAAGTATTTTTGTTTATCTCTGTTGACAGACAAATCTACAGTGCTATGCCATTGCACATGAGCTGTCCATTGGCATGTCCACCCTTTGCAAAGGAAAGCCCTTTGGTGACAGCCCAAGACAAAACCTTTCCGTTACAGGGTATTTTGTCTGCACTTTAAAAGCAAGGAGGACAGTCCATGAAATAAGGCAGTATTTCCAGATCTGTACTGCCTCCTGGTTTTAACCACAGAGCCCCCACAAGGCTGTTGAGTCTGGGTGGAAGCCCCAACTTTGCCCCAGAATGGAAAGGCTGGAGGTGCCCCGAGAGGGTCTGTAAACCCCACAGGATAATGCTGGTGAGAGCAGCTTCAGAGGAGGCAGGCACTGAGCAATTCCCTGGCTGGGACAGGCCCACAGTGTGTGGCTTTTGTCCCAGAGCGAGAAAATGCCTCAATGCTTAATTGCAGGGAAGCTGTTGTTACTTCTGTAGTGCACTTGTCTGTCCTTAATTAAATTGAACAGTTTTTCATAATAAGTGGAGCAGTGCACCTGCAGTATGCAATGTAGATGGGGCAAAATGTTCATTTTAATTATACTAAGTTTATTCAACCATGTTAATGCCAATAACTCCAACCGGCTGGAACAGTAAGCATGGTTTAGCATTTCTTTCCAAGTATACAAAGCTTTGGTTTCTCTAAACTGAAAGGAGATGAGCCATTGAAGGAAATTTCATTGCAGTTTGATTTAGCAGAATAATTCTAAGTGTCCAGAAAATTATAATGGCAAGTAATGTTGTATCAACTTCATCTACATCAAAGTTATAGAGGGACATTTCCAGCATATAAATTAACTTAATATGGCGCCAGTTTTGGCAATGGTTCAAATTCAGTAATCTATACCTCAAAGAGTTAAGCAAATTAGGGGATTTTAAGTATTATATTTGATTGAATATTACTGTGATACTTTATTATAATACAGACTACCTGCTAAGGTGTGACAATTCTCTTTTGTGTTTCTTGGTTTGTATCCATTTTGGTTTTGTTAAGAACAGGAGTTTTCTTTTCTGGTGCACAGAGGAAGACAAACCACCCAAAGACAAAGCTATTGGTACAAGCTCATTCATTCTACATCTGGACTTTGAAGCACCCACACAGCTATGAGAGCCCTATCTGAAAGAGCTGTGTGCTACTTTTTAAGGGAATAAGCAAAAGTACAACCTCATTAACATGAGTTACTGTTGTTAAATAGCCAGGAGATATGGAAAGAAGCAGCAAGTTGGCAGGCCCTTGTGGTTCCTGTGCCAAATGAATACGGAATTGAAGATGTTACCATGAAAAGGAGACCTCTTGAGTAGTGATTTACAGTTCAAGTACTGAACATACTTTAAGAGTTAGAAAATACTGAGATTTAATAAGTATTTCTGTCATGATAAAGTAAATTCTTCCTTTTTTAATAGCACCATCTGTAAAGCTTCTTTTTAAAGAGGTCTATCCATTAGATACACAGCAGATACGGGATATGAAGAGCTCGGCTTCCTAAAAGTCACTGTAGATGTAGTTCCCAGTCCTGATATCTGTGGCTAATCTCACAAGTCTTTACACAGATTGTGGCCAAGATATAAGATTTACAATACAAACTATAATACAAAACAGTCTCTTTATCAGCCTGAAACTAGCCTAAGAAATACAAACAGTTACAGTGCTTTTCTGCCAGCTGCTTATATGGAAAAACCAGGCACTCCTGGTCTTCAGGTTCAGTGTATTTCACCACACAGCTTTTATTCTTTCATTAGAGAACCCCAATGTGCAAGAAGCAACAGCTGAATTGCTTATCATATATGGGACACAGCTGCAAGCAAATGCCCTCTGGCAACCAGGGCAAGGTGTTGTTCAGACATAAGCAGGTAGGGACTGCTCTGTTCTAAGGAACTCAGCAGACAAGGGAAATGAAAAATATGAGGTGACTGCTAAGAAATGGCAAACAGAGGCATATGTACATTGCATTGCCAGTGCTGATCTGGGCTCAGCTTCACTGTGTAATTATATCCCTAACGGAGATGCCACTATGGAGGGGAATGGTGGAAAAATAATTATCATTAATGGCAGATTAGTAAATTAAACTTGCAGACTCAATTCCTTGGTACTCCCATCTTTGTAGGTGCTGTGAGGATCCCTAGAATGGCAGATCAATGGGTCTCATCCATTCACCAGCTGATGTTTGATCAAAAGGTGAGGACAATGCAAGAATGAAGACACAAGTCTCACCATTGTAGCAAACATTAGGCACATATTTAGCATAATAGCATGTAGGTCAGTGTGATGAGTTCACGTGGCTGGACCAGGTGCCAACCACAGCCATTCTATCACTTCCCTCCTTAGGGTCCCTTCCACAGGGTGCAGTCCTTCAGGAACAAACTGCTCCAGTATGGATTTCTGCAAGGTCACAAGTCCTGGCAGAAAATCTGCTTCAACATGGGCTTTTCTCTCCATGGGTCCACAGGTCCTGCTAGGAGCCTGCTCCAGCATGGCCTTCCCATGTGGTCACAGCCTCCTTCAAGCATCTACCTGCTCCAGCATGGGGTCCTTCAGGGGCTGCAGGTGGATCTCTGCTCCACCTTGGACCTCTATGGGCTGCAGGGGGACTGCCTGCCTCTTCATGGTCTTCACCAGAGCTGCAGGGGAATCTCTGCTCCAGTGCCTGGAGGACCTCTTCCCCCTCCTTCTTCCCTGAACTTTGTATCTGCAGAGTTTTTTGTCATATATTCTCACTCCTCTCTGCAGAGTTTTTTCTCACATTCTCATTCCTCTCTTCCAGCTACTGTTGCACTGCCATTTTTTCCCCCTTCTTAAATACATTATCTCAGAAGTGCCACCACCACCACTGATGGACTTGGCCTTGTCCAGCAGCCAGTCCATTTTGGAGCCAGCTGGCACTGGCTTGGTCAGACACAGGGGTAGCTTCTATCAGTTTCTCACAGAGCCACTCCTATAGCCCCCTCCACTAGCAAAATCTTGCCATGCAAACTCAATACATTCAGGGATCAGGAATGGAGTTTCTCACCACAGAAAGTATCTCTGAAGAAGCACAGAAGAATAGAGGATAATGCAGAGGCTGAGCTTCATCTCTGAGTTGGGACTGGGATGCAGTGCCATAAGAGGCAGAGGGAGCAGGCTGCATATTGCTCTCTATCATTGAAGAGGGAAGACTGTCCATCTTCAGTGCAGCATGAAGCACATGCTGGAAAATATCTTGAAAGGGAAAAAGGGGTCTGGTTTGTATCATTGCTGTGGCAAAGTCTGCAGAATAGGACTGACATTGTGCTGGAGGACAGAAAATAATAAAGCCCTGTTTGTCAGCCTCTGCAGAGCATGGAGGGGCAGTGGGAGCTGGGCTGTTGCCCAGACCCAACGTGCCCCTGTGGTAGCCTGTATTCAGACTCAGATCATCTTGGAGAGGAAAAGAACTTTCCCATCCACCCAGGGTGGTGTCTGTGCCAGTGTGCCCTGAGGAACATGGCAGCCCTGGCAGGGCAAGCAGGTCAGTGGGTCAAAGAGATAACCAGGGCAGGGAGCTTCTGGGTTTAGTAACTTTTGTGTGGATGATGATTTCCATTGTGAGACCTCTGTTCCCTGTTGCAGTGAGTGTTCCTGTCCATACCTTGCAGCTGCAGCTTTGCCAGCAGCAGCCCTGACCCAGCAGTATCTGCACTCTCTGGCCAGGGGCCCCTCCTGCTGGGAGGGGGTCAGTGCCCTTGCAGCCACTCAGGGACATTGTGACCCTTTGCTCAATATGTGTTCTCCAGCGCAGAGTTAGTTACAGGAGAAGTTGCAGGAAGGGGGAAGATGAGTATTTCTGGTGGCATTGGGCTAGTGGTCTGCTGAGACATTCCCCTGTACCTCAGTGCTTATTTTCATTTAATATATTGCTGTTCTGTGCTCATTTAGCAGGTGTTTATTTTGGAAAGGGCTCTGTTCACATTTCTGTTTTTACACAGAGTGCACATATGGTGATGTTTGTTTTGCCATGTCTTAGTATTCCTCCTCTTCCCCTTCCACCCAGCCCTCATTTTGGCCGAGTCACCAGTTATGGCCAACAAGTTAAAAGTTCCTTTTGCCTTCAGGCCTAGCTCCCACCCACCTGCCCTTGGCCCCTTCACTCAGGCAGCTCTAACAAACCACATTCATACTACAAAGTCCTTCCAAGTGTGGCTGATATCAACACTCTCCATCCTCTCCATCGCTTGGTGTGGCTGAAGAGGACAGATGTGACATTTTTCACATGTCAAGCACCTGACTTACACCACTGCAAAAAGTCTTTTTCACTCTTCTGTCCTTCTTTGCACAGTGACCTGGCCTCAGCAGGAGCCTCACAACCTCTCTGGGCCATGCCTGAGCAAACCCAGCTGTAGTTTTTCCACTGGTTTGTGCTGAGGTGGTGGAAAAGCTGATAAATCAGATCTTTCCTGCTCAGCCCATGAAGTTAGGTAGGTGGAGCTTAACTATTTCTTCAGAGGCAAGAAAGCCACTGAATACCTTGCACATAAGGCTTCCCCATCTGTGTCAGCTGAAAAAGCAAAGTGAGGATGTGCTGCAGACCAACTGAGCTCTCACTTATATTGTCTTTCCCACCAAAAGCCACTGCTGAAGTTTCTAGGAAGTGGAAAATAACTCCATCAGTCTTCACTTGTGGATGAGTTCACTTCTTTTCTCCAATTTCTTCTCGCAGCAGGCTCCTGTCACTGGTACCACTGGTTCGCTGGCAGCTGCTCCACATTTCTTTCGTAAGAAGTTTTGTGTTCTTGACCTTTTGCCCCATGTGTGGGCTTTGCTCTGTGGTCCCCCTCTGCCACTGTGCCACCATTATCAGGTTCACTAGAGCTCTGATGATGGGAAACCCAGATGATCACTTGAGGGCATTGCAGACCTCTTCAGAGCAAACTCTCAGAGTGATGCTGAGGAAGGGCTTTGAGAAGTTTGCAGCACAACAGACAAATACACAGTCACTCGACTGGAAGAAAATCCATGACTCTTACAGGTGGGTGTTGAGGTGTGGCAACTAAAATCTAGAGACCTTTTGCCTATTTTTGTGGGTTTATGTAATTCAAGAGTAAGAGCTTTGTACAGGTTACATGTACTCAAAAAGTAATTCAACTGGGTGTGCATTTAATACCACTCAAGTTAGCAAAGTATCAGTCTCATTTTAGTCTATTTCCTCTATAACACAGTTGATTAACAAAAGAAAAAAAGAAAATATGATAGGAGAACTATCTTCTGAAAGCCTCCTCTGGCCAGACAGGACAGTGTCCCAGACTTCAGGTCTGTACTGAGCCCACAGCTCCTCACACTGGTGATGGCAGAGGACATCAGTCACCTCCTAAAAGTGACCTCCTATCCTTCAGGTGCAACAGGAATAGTTCTTGTCAGGAAAATTGTGTTCACAAGCAGAGTAAGGCTGAGGAACAGATATAAATACTCAGGTCTGTCTTATGAAAAGTCCTTGGAAAAGATAGCAGAGGTCTGATCTGCTCTAGCTCTTCCAGAGACACCTTTCCTCACCTCTTTTAACACCTGTTGGGTGCCTGCAACCAGGAGACTTACAGAAAGGCGAGAAGTGAGGACCAATGTGGAGTGGTTCTTGCAAGAGACAAGGGTGAATTTGGGTGAAGTAAGAAGGATGACTTTCTAGATACAGAAGTACCTATAGTATGAGGACAAGGTTTGGTTTTGTGTGCCTTAGGGACATGCAGGGGTGACAAACTGAGGACTGGTGGATTCTCTCTGGGGACAGGTTGATCCTTGGACTATACAGCAGGCAGCCTCAGTCATTGCCTCACTAGCATTGGCTTCCTTACACTCTCTCTAGGACTGTATTTCTTTTATTAAAACCAAATTCCAAACCTATGAAAAGAATCAGTCATTTCAAGTAGTTCCTAGCTGGGAAGCAGGCACTTGAGTCCAGACTGCCTTAGTCTAGAAGATGCTGGATGTCCACCAGCATCTGAATTTTTTGTATTTCCATTGCCAATTGTGCCAGGTGAACATGCTGCTTGAGGCCTCATAGACCCCTGTGGACCCCACTGAACATCAAACAGCATGGGGTCTTCTACATGAAAGACCTTGATTCTTTTCTTGTCCTCACAGCCACTCCATCACAGTGGGTGGAGGCTGAGAGCCTGTAGAAAAATTGAGATCCTGGAACTTTTTCTTCTCCCTGTTCCCTTTGGTCTCTCTCTGTCTTAGAGGACACAGGTGCTGATATCATCTACCTCAGGAGCTGTCACACCACAGGGACAAACTCCTCTCCTCTTCTGGGCCTGGCTCTCCAAAAGCTCTGCTGGTGCAGGAGCAACTCAAAGGCCTGTGGAAAACTGGTGCCTGAAGCTTTCACTGATGAACATTTAGCATCAAGCCCAGAAAATGTATAATATATATATATTAACTAAATTGTATAATTTATGTATTTTATTTAGCATTTTATTTGTGTTGATCTTTAAATAGTCCTAGGTCACAGAAATCCTTAAAATTGGATATTTGCAGAGGTCTGTCTGTTTGTTGACTAGCACATTAAAATTCTTCCTTTAATTTTGCCACTAAGCTCATGAAAAAAAACAAAAGGAAATTTGCATTCATCTGCCTTCTGTCCTTGACTGCTTAGGAGAAGTACAGGAATGCCAGCTTCTAGTACATGTAAGAGTAGAAAGATCAGGACTGGAAAACTATATGGAAGTTTGTAAATGAAAGCTACAGCTCCAATTTCTGATGTGGTCACGCAGCTTCACAGAATGTTAGAGTAGTCTCATTTCCTTGGGAAGGGTTCATAGGTCTCTGTTGCCTGGTGAGACAGTGCTGGATAACCTGATGCTGCAGGAGTGCTCACAGTGTAAATCAGAGCCCTAAAAATGGTTCCCAGAGGCTTTCAGCCTGCAGTGTCAGCACAGAAACAAAGCAGAGATTGCCCTTGAATATGGTAGATGTGGTGCCTGCTCAGTTATAAAGACCCAGTGAGAGCACAGCCATGGTCTCTGATCTTTTATGAAAACACACTGATTAGAAAAATTGTCATTTCTTTGTGAAGCCTGAAGTCCAGTGCAAAGGCAAGTTAATGACTTGTAGCCTGTGTCTCCTTCACATAGTGCTGTGGCATCCTGCCAGAGTGGGTGTCCCTCTGCCCAGCCTACAGCCCCAACAGCCCCCACAAAAGCCCTACCGGTCCAGTCACCTCCCTGCCACTCTGCACAAGTGCTGTTTGGGAGGACACCCCTGTCTCCTGGGAGATCCTGCATCTTGGAAATCCTGCTGGGCTGCAGCAATTCAGGGATGACTCTTCCTTTGTCCCAGCCTCATCTCCCCTGCGGCCACCAGACCCTCAATTTGCTCTTCAGCAGCAAACAGATGGTTGTGTTCATTGCAAAGGGACAGGGGGTCACTCTGAAGACCCTGGTGACCTCATACAGTTTTCTATATGTTTTGTGACACACGTGAGGCACAGATGAAGTCAAAATGCCTTTAACTTTACTGGGAAGGGACAAAGCACTCTCTGCAGGCACCTTTCCTCTGTGACTGTAGCAGAGGCTGAGCCAACTCGCTTAGGATCATGGCTAGCCTTAGCATATGGGCTTTAGGGGCCGTGACTAGGCATCACATATAGTTACATCGTTATATACTCATATAATTAAAACTAATTTCAGATCATTATTGGTGAGCTCTGACACTTTAAGATCTTAAAAAACTCCTAAGTTATGTTGGTTCCAGACTGAAGGGATACCAAATTCAGAATTTTTAATAGAACTTCTCATTACATATTCTCTGACTTCATACAGCATCTGCTGTGTTCACAACAATTGATTTCTTTTTATTTGAATTTATTTGCAGAAATACTTGTTCCCTTTCTCCACATGGCTCACCTGCATTGACATAAACTTTTTTGTCTCAGAAATGAGGCAGTTTTCGTTCTCTGTTTACACTCTCAGCATGTTTGCAAAACAGTGACAATAGACAGATTTTAATTACTGAACAGAGATTGAACAGGGGTTCTTTTCATCTTCGTGCAAATATGCCCTGTGCCTCTATTTCAAATATTGTACTTGTTAGTCACTCAGGCCCTTATCCAACAACTTTTAATATCAGTGGAAAGACTGATGCTGGCTGCAGACTGCTGGATTAGGCATTACAGTGCAATAGCACTGACACTTGCTAGAATTTTTAAACTGTTCTTACGTGCATTATTCTGAGGTGTGGGGCCCATTGTGTTCTCAGCTCCATGTATAAGAGGAGGGGCACCTCAGGGAGAAGTCGTGGTACCATGCTCCTTATTGCCATTCAGTTTTCCAAGCTTCTCACTTTAAGATCATTAAGAGGTTTGGTCCTCACTGCTCCAGCATGGGCTGTTTCCAGCCAGCTCAGCAATATAAAATAAGCCAACATGAGGCTGGGCATTTTGCAGGTCAGCTGGCAGTGGCTGGAAAACCTTTGTAAAGGCTCCTGCCACTCATATCCCAAACACTCCCAAAAATCAGTGACTAAGTGCTCAGATGGCAGATTAGGGGCGGCTACTGGGGACAGCTCTCCCGAGCCGCCACTGGAGTGCCAGCAGAGGCGTGGATGGGTACGAGCAGCAGAATGTGTCTCCTGAAGGGCTGCAAATGTGTGAAACCAGGTTCTTAAATAATTCTCTCAGTGCCTGAACATACCAGAGGGACTTTTGTGTGCCAACACAGGCTGGGTGAGAGGAAAACTGCAGCCAGGTCTTGAGCCAAGTTTTGAAAACCACTCTCAGCCAGGCACTCTCTCTGATGCCACCATCCCCAATGAAGCAGGACTTTCTTTAGTAAACTTGGATCCTTCTCCTCCTCTTCCTTCTCCTGGCTGCTCTTCCTGAGCATCACACCTCCCAGTTCACAGATGCATCCCAGCTCTCCATCCACAGAGCGAGCTGATATTGGCAGTCCATCCCTATTCCTGAAAATTTTAAAACTGTTATTAGTTTAGAAAATGTTCTAGAATTTAACTGAAACCTTGACATTTTTGTTTTAAAGAGGGCTTGCTGTTCTGAAAAACAGCTAAAAGGCTATGCAGGACCACTTTTTCAAAGAGGCTGGTGCCTCCTGAGGGAATAGTAAGCTATCCTTTGTGTTTTGGTACTGGCCTCTGGGTGAAGGAGCAGACTGGACAGAGACCTGGCCAGGAGGACTCACAAGGGCAATCACTGCTCATCACTGTGTTTGCAAGGATGTTGGGTGCTGAGCCATGCTGGACACTTGTGTCCCACATGTCCCTCAGCTGCATAGGCTACAAGTGTGTGGGTTATTTCTCATCCTTCCTGCTCTCCTGCTCCTGTGACAGCTGCTGACATCTTTCCTTCCTCGAATATATTGCTCAGGCGTGGTTTCTTGTTGAAAGGGATACAGATTCACTTCTGATTAGTACTCAAAATAAAAGCAATGCTCTGTCTAGTCAGGGTTTTAAAAGGCATGGTTTAGAAAAGGAGGAATAGAAATAGAAATAGAAATAGAAATAGAAATAGAAATAGAAATAGAAATAGAAATAGAAATAATAGACACCTAATGCTTTGCAGTGTAGGTAAACCTTCAGTTAGGGTCAAGGCCACTGGGAAGAGATGCCAGACATGCTTGTCCTACCTTGTCTATGTCTGTGGTGCTGGTCATACACAGGTTGAAAACAAGTCCCAGTCCCCTGAACTTGTTAAGCATGATAGCACAGTGGAGTTGGACTGAAACACTTTTAACAATCTGACTCTGAATACATTTCCATACTCATTGGCCCAAAATCTGTCTAGCTATGGTGAACTAAGTAATACGTGCCTGAAAAAAAACAAATAGTTTCCAAATGTTTCAGGGTTTTTCATGTAAAGAAGTTTCTCATAAATATCACTGACACTTTACTACTAACCTCTGCTATAATTCATTTACTGAAATCTGGGTCTGACTTGCAGTTGTAACTCTGAGCCACTGTGGTACCACTAATGAAAATAGTTACCCTATTTAATGCTTTGGTATTTTCCCCTGTTCCAAAAAGTCATGTATCTTAACAGTGTGGAGGGAGCAGGGACCTTCAAGCTGCCCAAAGTCTACTGGTTTTAGTTCCATTCAGCCCTCGTTCCATGTGATGCAAAATGAGCCTGTGCTGAATCCAGCTGCTTTTTGGTACTCCAGGGAACTTTCCGTGATTTGGGCAGAGTTACTTCTTGCTTACACCCACGTAAGTAGGAACAGGACTGCAGATGATATATTCACTTTTTTTTTTTTAAAGCTGACTGGGTAACAGAGCCAGAAAAAGAGGCAGCTTTGGTGATAGTGAATACTAGACTTTTCCAGACTTCTGACGTAGTTTTTCCTGAAAGCCCTAAAATCTGGAGTGTCATTAGACCTCCTGTTTAGTAGGATGCTGCATGAGCTAATCTCAGCACACGCAGGACAGAAAGGAATGCTCTCTAACCCAGGTCCCAGGGATTGTGTTGGCTTAGCTAGGCTGCTTAGCTAGGCTGTATAAAAGCACCAGCTCTCAGTGCCAGGGAAGCAGATGAACAGGGAGCAGAGACCTGTGACGTCCATCTCAGCAGGTTTGCAGGTCTATTAACTGTGCTCTGACCCAATTATATTGGCCTGTACGGGATGTAGAGAGAAAGTAGCAAGAACTGCTAAGCTTTACTTCAAGACTAAGAGGGTGCAGCAGCATCTGGCACATTGAGCTCAACACAAGTTCCACATGCATTGCCCAGGAGACCTTTACACAGAAAACCCCTGAGAAGGACACTTGAGCTGGAGATGAAAGTAGACACCAAACTGAGGAACATCATTTGTCTGGAAAGCCGTAAAAATTACATCCAACCATTCCATTTCCATTGCCTCTTGCCTTTTGGAGAAGTTTAAATGACCAGCTTGTGCTGGAAGCTGAGGTGCTGTAGCTTTTCTTGACTGCAGCAAAACCATCTGAAACTTTGGGATTTTGCCTTGAAGAGAGCTTCAGACAATATAGGACATTTTTCTCCATGCTTGATAGAGGCTTGAGGTACTCCCTGGGAACATGTTTCATGCCAGAGAATAGCCCAGGGATGTGCAGCAGATTGCATGCCCCAGTGGTGTCAGCCCCAGTTCCAGTGTGGTTGTACTGGGTCTGCCTGGGATGGAATTAACTCTGGTCAATCCACCACAACAATTATAAATGGGTTCTAGAGGCCTTATGCACAAGGGAGAAAATTAGGTCAAGTAGCTTTCCCAATATGCAGAGTACTCCAGGATGTAGGGTGCTCTTCTAAAAGGCTCTGTCTCTTTTGTATTGCCCTGCTATTGAAAATGCTGTACCTCGCTGGAAGACTCACTCTTTTCTTGACAACTTACCAATTTCAATAAGTTTGACACCTTGTGGCTTGTTTCACAGAACCTTTGAATTATATGAGCTCTAGTAGGAGTCGTAACACAAGCAAAGCTGCAGGACAGGGACATGCCCTGCTCCATTAGCTTCTGCAAGGGCAGTACACCAGACTGGGAGCCACACCCAGAACCTGCTATGCTATATATTAGCAGGAGCAGAAGGTTGTTTCTTTTGCCCTATTTGTCAGTTAAAATGACCTTTCTTTGAGTATGCTGTCTCTCTGAGCATGTTTTCATCTGTTGCCTCGCTGCACCTCCTCAAGCAGGTTTTGAAACCACTGCCCAAATCTAGTCAGGCTAGCAGAAGTCTCTGCAAGTTTCTCTGTATTTTGTGAAAACAAATAGCTTATTAAAGGAAACTAAAATTAACAATCTTCCACTCAATGATACATAGAGAGGCTTTAGGCCTTCTTTATGCAGTTTAATCAGTTCAGATATACTGCTTAACCAGCCATGCTGCATGTGATGAAGCCTAGCATTGCTGCCTACATCATACCTGGTGCAGCTAACATGTCCAAAATCATCAGTGTGAAGGAACAGCAGGGCTAAGACAGAGAATGGTTGGCCTATGAGCCCTGGGGGTGAGCTGGAATGGAAGAACTGGAAGGTTTCTGGAGCTGTCTGCAGATGTGAAGGAGGCTTGGGAGCCTTGTAGTGAAGAATTATATGTGACATGGAGCAGGTCTGGAGTCACTGTGGTGGAGAGCATAGGGGCCATAAGACAAGACTCAAGATGAAGCCAGATATTTGCTTTGCCCTCCCTTATAACAAAATAGATTTATTTCAACTAGCAGTAGGAATCAGTTCCTACCTATCCTAGGAGCTTCCACTGTTGCTTTTACTAGCATTATTTTCATTTTGGATGTATTTCTAATGGCTCATTTTGCTGGCTGTTTTAAAAATCAAAGACAATCATCATGATAAGGCAAGGCAATGACTATTCCCCTTCATTTTGGCCTCTTCCCTTTCTCTTGATCTGCTACCTCAATCTAGTCCTCTCAGAGTGGCACTGACTTTCTCCATTGTGTAAATGCTGTTTATGGTGTACCCCCAGTTTAACTGGCTTATGCTATATTTACTGTTGCTAATCCACCAAAATCTATCTTAAAATCCTCTAAAAATTGCCCCTTGGCAATGTGAAAATCTCCCTCATCCAATTCATCTTCCAACACAGAATTTCCAGGAGTTAAATCCAGGCTTATTTTATATTGTTTTTGTTTTTGAATTGCCTGGTTATGAAATGTTGTGTGACAACAGTTCAAAATGGTTACTAACTACCAGCATAGTGGAACTTGCTTCTTTTGTCTTTTAGGAATGACTCCCGCCTTTTTTCCAGAACAGAATATCTTTTTGTAAAACAATTCAAAAAGAGACAAATATGCAGACAGTTAAAAGAAATCAAATCCTTGAACTGTTTCTCCCTTCTGTTGTGGACTGTAACTTCAACGAGTCAATGCTCTTTGCCAAACATGCATCTTGAAAAGGAAAGTTTTGAGTCAGGTCTAGCCAATCCAGCAGTAGAGTGAAAGGGGAAATGTGTCATCACTTCCCTTGTTCCTCAGGGAAGTGCCTGTGGGACAAGCAGTGCTTGGTGTGCTTGGAATCAGTGATGGCCACTGCTCCATACCATCATGCCTTTTTGGAAAATGTTTTTTAGCTCATCCAGTCTGACAGGAGCTGAAGGGAATAGAGCTAAGAACTGGCTTTGTTTCCTCCAGACAGGTAGGCTTCCCATTCCCCAGACATCTCTATCCCATCCTAGTTTGAGTTTGTCTGTCTATCCAGCTCTCTTTCTCACATGGGATCATCTTCCATGTAAGTAACATCTTCATTACCAAATTTCACAAGCAAATAATGCTTTTTGTGCTACAATAAATTAGAGCACTCCCAAGTCCAGCCCTTGACGAGCTCTACCAATGTCCCCTTCCCAGTCCCCTCCAGGTTCAGGAAGCTGTTGCTTACTGGTCAATTTCTCCTCTCCTTGCAATTCTTTGTGCTAGCTTGCATAATCTCTGTTTTAACTAATAATAACCTGTGTTGGGTGGTTTAGCAGACTCTTGGTAAAATACCATTTCCTTTGACCACTAAAATCCTTTTATCAAAAACAGATACTGTCTAATCTGGACACATAGACACATCTGTTTGATAAAGATATGCACTGGTATTCTCTTCCCCTGTGTTTGCTTTTCCCTTAAAATTTGACTTCATGTTTTGCATGCTACACAGACCTGATAAGGGTCCCATATTCATGAGTGGTACTTACAGTTCTTTCATTAGAGACAGCCTGAGCTACAGTGAAGTAGAAATATTTGTTAGAAACACTTGCTGCCAGTCTTACCATTTCATTCTCCAGCTCTTTCATTATTCTGTGATTCTCAGATACAGGTCATCTGGTTTTTTTGAGTCAAGCACACTAAAATTCTTCAAATTTTATTCCATTTCAGGATTGGTAATTTTTATCCCTATAGTCTAAGTCTACTTAGCTAGCCTATCTTTGCCCCTCTGTTCATTGTCCTCTTGTACTGCAAATTGAGATGAAAGATTAAATTGTTTTGGGACTATACCTAGATCATCTTTAATTTGGCTGTTACTCTCTCTGCATAATAACTCCTCTCTCTCCTTGTCCTTGTATTACTGGGTTGGCTTACAGCACTTAAATACTTTGGTGAGTTTCATTTGCAAAGGTAACATTGTTTTGGGGCAGCTCTTAATCCATACATTTCAAAATTTTTAATGTCTTTTTCACCAGTTTTGGGTAACAGTTCATAAAATTCAGCATTAATAAAATGTCACTCTCCTACTTGAATCTTCCTGAAGCAAATAAAACATGCAGTTGTGACACCTTGCATAGCCCTGCAGAGGAGGACACAGGGCTTTGCTCTCTGACCCCATATGAGGCTCCAGGGATCAGGGCAGGGAAAAAAAAAAGGCCACAAAGGAGCAGCCTGCAGTGAACAGGTCCCACTTCATCCCTTGGAGGGCCTGTGACCACCTGGAGGGAGTGGATGGGCAGGACTGGATGACAGCAATGCTCAGACTCAGTGAGTCAGGAGCAGAGGTTCTTGTATCTGTCCATTTTTGTCTTCTCTTTGCATCTTCTTAAAAAGTTAATGCATTTATAGCCTAGAAGTCATTTTCAAACAGCTGGGTAACATTCACCTTCTGAAGAAAAAACCACAGTTACATACACTGGAAAATGCTGCCCTTGACAACACTGGTGAGGCAATGGAGGTGAGGGCTGGGTCTGCAGTGTCCAGCCGTGGCTTGTCATCTGGCTTGCTGAAGTCATGTCCCTCTTGTTACAGTTACAGCTTCACGTTTGTTCCGGTTTGGTTTGTTTTGTTTTGATGAGTTTGGTTGCTGGGATTTAGCACAGCTGGGCGGCTTGCGCTATCCCACTCGGAGATAACGTGGGAAAACAGCCTTAGTTTTCACTCTCTACGAAGAATTCAGGGACATCTGTTGTGGCTCGATAGGGTCATGTCTACAAAGGACAGGAAGGTACTTCACACAATGAGGCCCTTTACTCATAGGATTACATAGTTCTTAGTTCCTGTTAAAGACAGATGAGAGCAGTAAATGCAGCAGTATTGGTAACTGGATCTTACAGAATTTGGCTGTTCCGAGGTTGGGGTGTTTTTTTTTGGGGGGAGGCAGGGATGGTATTTCTATGTGTTTCTGACAGGCAGTTGCCAACTCTGTCTTACTTGTGCTCTGCAGCAACCATTGTCTGAGTGTGGCTACCTTCCTCACTTGGTTTTGGTGAATTTTTTTTCCATGTAAACCATATTCATGTGTTTGTCATCATCTGTGGGGAAGGAATGGAGGATGATGAGACAGAGGCTATTTTGCTCTCCTCTCCTCAGAGATTGACATCTTTCGGTTTTGTTGCTGCCACAGAGGCCTGACCATGTGATAATCACTCCCACTGCTCTGTGCCCTCCTCTTGTTGCAGTACCAGGCTGTTACAGGGCTGCTACAGGGCATTCTGTATGAAAACAACACATGCACTTGCCTTTGGGCAATTGCTGCAAGCTTGCACTGTAGGGATATGCCTAACTGGCATCCACACACCCCTCCTTCTCACAGCAAGGTGAGGGACACAGGCAGGTGCTTGCAGCAGGTGATTGAAAAGGCAAAAGTGAGAAGTGGAATGTCAAAGGAATGCAGTTGGCCACTGCCGCCAGAGCTGCTGCTCAGGCACAGCTGGGTGCTTCCTCTCAGCTTGGGCAGAGTGGCTGCTGCAGTAGCAGGGATAGTCCACGTCTCAGCACAATAGCTTCTCTGGCTTCTACTCCCGTATTTAGGAAGTGTGTGACAAATTTATCACCACTTACCTTTTGGGTATCAAAGGAAAAAGGGGGGAAAGTGTAGTGATCAAGGAAAGGGCAAAGACGTTTAGTGTAAGTCAGAAAACAGATGCCAAAAATGCTTTCATTCCTATCTCTTCAGCAGCTACTGACACTAGGAAACCTTTCCATATTATCTGTGGAGAAACAAGTTAAGGAAGTGTCTGCCAGAGATGCTGTGTAACAATGTATGCAAGGATAGTGAGTTCCATTCCCGAGAGCAAAACTCCAGAGCATTCTTCTGAACTGACCTTCCATTCCACTCTGAACCCTGCCTGCCCACTGATAAAAAGCCAGGCAAAGGTGGTGATTTAGACTTTACCCGTCTAGTGTTGAGGAGCAGAGACTAGCTGCCGGGGAGGCACTGCGTGACTGGGAGGGACACAGGGATGTCCTGATCAGAACTGGCAGAGAATTCAAGCAGAGGGAGTTGTTTATTGTGTCCCAATTCAACCCAGGTGAGATTTTCCCTGTAGAAGATAATGCCTGAGTGGCAACCTGGGGCTCAGTGAGCAGGGGGCCGGCCATGGGAAGTGCTGGTACCACTGTGTTTCCGTGAAGGTAGAAAAATGTCACACTCTCATTGTGCCCACTGAGTGGACAGTGAAACACATGTCAAAGATGTGCTGAAATTCATTTTTTTATAAAACAGGCTATTCACACACTGGTATATTTAACAGGAGTGTGATATATACTTTCCATGTGAGACTGCAGGCTGGTGATTTGCTATTATAAATTAAATACTAGCAGCTACTCAGATTAGATAAACTGCACAGAAGTGGATAGCAGCAACTCAAGGAAAGGGGGAATAAAAAGAGGGAGGGAAAGCACAGGAAAAAAATAAGAGAAAAGTAAAAACATTTGAAATTTGTTAAATGTGATTAACACTGCAAAGAGTTTTTGAAAAACTGGAAAAGTTCCTTTTTAATATAGGTGGGACTAAAATACATATGACTGAATTCCTGTTACTGATTTCTGTTTCTTTCTCCTTATTGGAGAAAGATTTCTTTGAGAGCAAAAGGGTATTTCTATCTTCTTTCTTTGTTTTTCTGCACTTGCTATCACTGTGTGCATGGTTGGTTTTCACAATGCTGTCAGTCACTTGGGCTCTCATCCAGCAAATACTTAAGCACACATGTAACATCCCAGCCAGCATAAGGTTATCCATGTGCGTAGATGATATTGGGTCAGGATCTTAGTATCTCTGCAGTTCAGATATGACTTCCACACAGTAAGGAGGAGACACAGACAGTTAGAAAATGTTATTGTGAGACTACAGAGATCCTGGCAAGAGGGCTGGGGGGGTAATTCATTACCTGAAGCATTTCAGTCTGGATGAAAAATTGGTAAATCAATTGTTCTCCAGAAAGTGCTGCTTTTGGTCATTGGAAGCAATCAACAAATTCAGCCCAAATGAGCTAGGTTAAGTTAAACCATAAAAATATCAGAATTTGAGAGGAGAGGGAGGGTCTGGGCTTCTTAGCCAAACAGGCCCCAAGGATGAGGGAGGGTGATCACCAACAAGGCAAGCAATAGTGATTCCTCCTGCCCACACAGGTCTTTGTTGAAGTCCCACTACAGATGAAGAACTTTTTTTCGCAAATATGCTTGGCTTGTTTTAATGCTCTAAAAGCTTTCTTTGTTCCAAAGTGCATTTTTTCCCTCCATGTTACCAAGTAATCAATTCTTGTTTGATCCAAGTTACTTTCCCCCGTGTTCTTTCAGTTTGGCCACCAGATAAATGCATCCAGCTCAAGTGCATCAACTAACGGAAAGACATCCATATGCAGCAGCAAAATCAGTCTTCTGGCTGGTCCCTTAGGAGGCACTGATTGTGGTCACTAGATTATGGGACTTTTTTTTTCCAGCTAAGAATATTTTGGTTTTTATCTAGTCTCTTCAGTTTCTGAGCTTCTCTCCTGATATTTCTGTGCCACTGAGGTGGGATTCCTGCAAAGTTGATTCCAATCCCACACACTTGCTACTGCTTAGAGGCTAAATGTCATGGTGGCCAACCTCAACTTCTCTCACTCTCCTGGCTGTGGTTTGGGGGACAGCACAGACTTGAGGTCCTTCATAACAGTGAGAAAGGGGTAAGATCACCCTCTTGGGGGAGAGGCTCTTGCTGCAGGCTCCAGTTGTGTTGTGACCTGGTCTCTGGGCCAGGGAATGAGTCTTGACAGAGTAGATGTAGTCCTGGAAGATGTGCAAGGTGACAGAAAGTGAGTTTCATCTTACTTATGGTTTTTACATCTAACCAAGTTAGAAGGTGAGCGCATTGCAAACGAAAACCAGGAGAATGAATAGAGAAAGGAGAAGATGTGGAGACATTGGCATAGGGTACAAGGTGCAGGAGGAATGCACAAGCCCCATAAGTGATCAGCTCCTGTGAGATACCAAGTGCAAGCTAAAGTTTTAAAATATCATGTGAGAAGGTATTGCATATCTTAGCAGGAACAAAAACAATGCAATGCTGCCTAAGGATAGATGATGACATTATTTAGACTCAAATGTCATTTGCTGCAGACCAAGTGATCCTTCTACAAAATATATCACAAAAAGGCAATTCACACTGCAAGAGCTCTTCCCCACCCCTCAGCAACCCACATCAAAGGTCTTTGTTTGGGAACAGGTCCTTCCTACTGATGCTTATACCCTCCCAGAGCTTCAGTCTGGTATCTCTTCTCACTGCTAGGAAGGATGCAGGGGGAATCCCCAAAGCCACTGGTGCTGTATGGGAAACAAAAATTACTGCTTTGGAAAGTGGAATCATTCACTCACCCTGGGAACAGGAATCAGTGGCCATGACAGTAAAGAGCCATGACAGATATATGGAGAGCATAGGATCTTCTTACAGTGCTACAGTGCTACATTCCTGGGAAATCATCTTCCACCTGATTTAACTCAAACAATAACCCTTTCACTGAGCCACCGTCAGTGCATGGGGTGGGCTAAACCACCTTCTTGTCTTGTTTTTGTTTCAAACCCCCTGTGCTTGTAGTGCCATGCCAGCTGTATCAAAACTAAAATGTCTTTTCCTGTGGGGTTTTTTCCATGTTGTTTTTCTACAAGAACAAAAGTCAACATGACAACTTTGCTGAGCCCTGTTTCTGTCTCTTGTTTATCTATGCAACTGATGCCAATAGAAACATTAGCCACTCTCTAAAACAGCAAGCTGCAGAGGCCAGTAAAACACATGTGGTTTGTTCTTTACATGTATATTTATTACATTAAAATCATGCCTACTTGCCTTTTTTCTTCCTTCTATTTTTAAAAACAGTAAAAAGTCATGGATATTTGAGGGAAGATTTCAACATGAAACATTTTCAAAGTGTTGTTTTGATAAGAGGAAAGCCAAGAGTAGATTCTCAGCTGCTTGCATGGATGTGGCTTCTTCCTGAGAGTGAGGACTGACACCAGAGAAGATCTAGTCCTGTGGGTTCAAAGATCAACCCATATAGAGTTTCTGCTCTCTGTGTGTCTTCCATTTTATGGGCAAACAAATGTTATCTATTGTTAGCTCCGTAGAGCCAAAAGAAGTGCAGGAGAAAAAGCTGGATTGTGTCCTACCTTGCAGTACTGTATTTGTGTGTAAGTTATAACATAGGTTCTGATACATGTGTGTTATAGGTTTAGGTATTAGAGATATCTATGTGTATATTATGATACATGTAACATACTATGCTGCAGTCAGTGAAGTTCTGGCAGTCCCTCCTCTAAGGAAGAGGGAGCCAACCCACGTTCCCTAGTAGTGCCCTCCATGGACCCAAGACTCGGAGAAGTGGGAGGGATGGAGGTGGTCCCAAATCAGGTCAGAAATCTTTCCCCATGAGGCATCATGTTCTTGTAGTGGAAGGAGGGAGTGCCTTTGTATCATGGTCCCAGATGGATGCAATGCATTTGTTTCTCAGCAAGCTTCAGCTTTTAAATCATAGAATGTTAAGGGTTGGAAGGGACCCCAAAGAACATCTAGTCTCAACCACCCCTGCCATGGGCAGGGACACCTCTCACTAGATCAGGTTGCTCAAGGCCCTATGCAACCTGGACTTGAACATCACCAGGTTTGTAACATCCACAATCTCCCTGAACAACCTGTTCCAGTGTCTCACCACGCTCACAGTAAAGAATTTCTTCCTAATATCCAGGCTAAATTTCCCCTCTTTCAGTTTGCACCCATTACCCCTTGTCCTGTCACTACTGTTCCTGATGAGGAGTCCCTCTCTGACTTCTCTGTGGGCTCCCTTCAGATACTGGAAGGTTGCTATGAGTTCTCCACGCAACCTTCTCTTCTCCAGACTGAGCAGCCCCAACTTTCTCAGCCTGTCTTTCTAGGAGAGATGCTTCAGTCTTCTTATTAAGTTCTTGGCCCACCTCTGGACTTAATCCAGCATTTTCATGTCCTTCTTATGTTGGGGACCCTAAAACTGCATACAGTACTCCAGATAGGGTCCTACAAGAGCAGAGGGAGAGAATCACCTCCCTCAACTTGCTGTTCAAGCTGCTTTTGATGCACCTCAGGACATGATTGACACTTTCTGGGCTGTGAGTTCATAGTTAATGTTGAGTTTTTTATCAAGGACTCCCAGGACTCCACATAAAGTATCTTTGCATTTTTCAAGACAGTGCCCATGTTTCATAGTTTTGAGCTCACTTGGTTGATTGCAACTACAGAGGAAATTGTTTTGATTCTGGGGGCTTTACTGTAGAAAAATTAAGCTCATTCGGGGAATATAAGTTTTTCTGCCACTTCTAGCAAGATACTTTGGCTTTCTGAGGGACAGATGCCATTGCTTTCATTTCTCCATCTGTCTGCATGGTGTAAGGTTTCCTTTGATCCTAGTCCTGGAAAGCTTCGAGAGTTACAGCAAGTGCTGGGAAGAAGTAGGCATTTCAGTGAGAAACACAGAAAATCTCCCTGTGGAGGAGCCATCCCCAACCTTCATCACTGGGGAAGTGCAGGAAACCTCTGCCAAGCTGTGAGAATGGGGACCATCCAAATTTACACTGCCATTATTGTATGTTCTTCAGAGCACTGGCCATTTTTTTTCACTTAACATCTTTCAACTGGCTGAAAATTACAACCATCTCAGTATATAATTAGTATGCCCCTAGAAACACCATGCATGGTTTAAAAATTCCTTCCAGTTCTCGTGCTGCAGCAGAAATATCCTGTAAGGGTGAGTGAAAGGATTACTTTTATACCAGAGGATGAACATGCTCTGCACACCCATGTCTGTAAGTGTGGAGACCAGACTTACATGGAGTAAAGCAGGTCCCCAAGGGGCTGTGAGAACTGAGGTTGTTCAGCCTGGATAAGAGAAGGCTCCAGGGAGACCTTAGAGCAACCTTCCAGTACCTTATGGGGGCTACAAGAAAGATGGAGAGGGATTTTTTACAAGAGCATGTAGTGACTGGACAAGGGGTAAAGGCTTTAAATTGAAGGAGGTCAGGTTTAGATTAGCTATTAGGAAAAAATTCTTTACTGTGAGGGTAGAGAGGCACTGAAAAAGTTTGCCCAGAGAAGCTGTGGATGCACTGTCCCTGAAACTGTTCAAGGCTAGGCTGGATGGGGCTTTGATCTACCTGGTCTAGTGGAAGGTGTTCCTGCTTATGGCAAGGGGATTGGATGATCTTTAAGGTCCCTTCCAACCTGAACCACTCTATGATTCTATGACCCTGCCTGGCCATCTCTGCCAGCCCTTTAGGGCATCAGCAAAATGGCTATTGAAATGTTTTGTGACCATTAAAATGCACATGTTGTACTGTCCACTTTCATGAAAAGGCTTCTATAAGAATCAAAAACATTAAAATCTCTCCCAGGTGCACACATTTTTATCAGACCAACAGAAGGAATGTGCTATGTAGTGTTGAGGGATACCTTTTTAAACTTCAAACCCAAACTTTATGTACTATTGTACAAACCTTGCCATTAAGTGAAAAACTACATCTGTATGTTATGATACAATTTTATTAGTGGGTGTTGACATGAAGTTTAAGCCTTCTTTATTGGAATAATATGTGGGATTATGTGCAACACATGTAGTAATCAGTGGGGTTTTTAAAATTCATTGCATTATTCTTGTTCTGTTAAACAGCCACAGGTTTCCCAGCTAATTGTGAGTATTTTCTTTTTGAGGCATGAATTTTAGACAGTGGGGGCTGCCTTATTCTATTGTAATAACTCTTTGAGCCCTCATCACTGCTTTGCACTGGGACCCAGGAAGCAGCTCAGGATTTCAGAGGTCTTTGCCCTCTAATACCAACTGCCCTGGAAAGCCCCAGCACAGTGCCCATACTGGAGAGCTGGTTTATAAGCTGTGCTGGATTGAGATGCACTTCTCACTAAATGCTGCATAAACCATCACTGGCCGTTGTTGATCGCAGTCACAGAATGGGTCAGGTTGGAAGGGAACACTGGAGGTCATCTAGTCCAACCTCCCTGCTCAAGCAGGGTACCACAGAGCACATTACTCGGGTTTGTGTCCAGAAGGCTTTTTAGTATCTCCAAAGAAGGAGACTACATAACCTCTCTGGGTAGCGTGTTCCAGTTCTCTGTCATTCTCACAGTAAAGAAGTTCTTCCTCATGTACAGGTGGATTTCCTGTGCATCACTTTCTTCCCATTGCCTCTCATCCCACGGTCCAGCACCAAGAAGATCCTGGCTCCATCCTCCTGACACTCTCCCTTCAGACACTTATATACAATGAGTATCTGCCCTTTCATACTCCCCTTCTCCAGGCTAAACAGGCCCAGCTCCTTCAGTCTTTTTTCTTAACTGAAGTGCTCCAGTCCCCTAATCATTTCTGTATCCCTTCGCTTGAGCTGCTCCAGGACCTCCACATCTCTCTTGCACTGAGGAGCCCAGAACTGGACACAGCTTCAGATGCAGCCTCATTAGGGCTGCGTAGAGGAGCAGGATCACCCCAGGACACCCTTGGCCTTCTTGTCCACAAGGGTACTGCTAGCTCACAGACAGCTTGTTTTCCACTAAGACTCCCCGGTCCTTCTCCACAGACCTGCTTCCCAGCAGATCAGATCCCAATCCATGCTGGTGTGTGGGGTTATTCCTCCCCAGGTGCCGAACCCTGTACTTGTCTTCATTGAATTTCACAAGCTCTGCCCATCTCTCCAACCTGTCAAGGCCTTCCTAAATAGCAGCACAACACTCTGGGGTATCAGCCACTCCTTTCAGCTTTTTATCATCAACAAACTTGCTGACAAGGCATCTGTCCCTTTATCAAAGTCACTGATGAAGAATTAGACAATACTGGATACAATATTGACCCTTGGGGAACACCATGAGCTACAGGAGTTCAGCCAGACCCTGTGCCACTGATCACAACCCTCTGAGCTCCGCTGTTCACACAGTTCTCAAACCATCATCCAGACATGATGTTGAGCTAAATAACCTGAATGCCTGCTGCTCTCACAATCAGGAGAGAGATGCAGAGGAAGGCAATAGAACTCAGTGGTCCTCCCACTGCCCATCAGTCCCATGTACCCTCCATTCTCCCACTGTTTTGCATATGGGGAAGCCTCCCCAGAACCCCTTTATGACCCATCTCAAATTATACTTTCATTTCTACTATTTTCTTTTCTGCTGTTGCAAGGGGGCCAAAGCCAATTTTGGCCAAGGATGCTCCAGTATTGGCATTAGCAGATCCCATTGCAACTTTACATCTGCTTGCACCTTTACCAGAGCAACATATTGAGGCTGGTTCCTGGTACTTCATGTCCTGGGAACAAGTCAGTAACCACCACTGACTCAGATGAGCACAGGAATATTTTCTTGTTACTGACACTTTTTTTTCCCCCCTGCTTCTTGTATGTGACTCTTTCCCTTCTCCAGCATCTTCTGTGTCCTGTCCTGGTGTTTGTATGTGTTGTGGGGCTCTGGTAAGGCCAAGTGCAGAGAGGGAAAAAAAGGAAATTTTAAGGAAGGAATGGATTTTAACTAGAGATAGAAGGAAATCAGAGGCACTGGCATTGTGTCTCTCCCTGCACGATAAAGCTGCAGAATTGAGTTGGAACCAGGTGGAAACAGACACTGCTTTGTCCCCTTTCCAGAATGTTTTGCTGGGAGGAGCTGGAGAAGCATCATGGGCAGACTAGCAGAGGGACCAGGTACTGAGGCTCAGGGACATGAGGCCAAGCTGACCAGACAGCTCTGGGACCAGCCCATAGCCCTGCATGGCTGCTACCCCACATCACTTCAGCAAGGACCACTGCTGCCCACCCCAAATCTGGCCAGAGATGTTGGTGATCAAGAATGTGTCTCTGTGGCTATGAATAAAACTTCAGCTGTGTGTCATTTAGAAAGACCCTAATTTTAGCTAGCTCAGCACACCATTGAGCTGCATGTCACTGAGATGCCCCAGCATACTTGGAGGGCAGCACTTGTGCTTTTTTCCTTGGGCAAACCAGGTGTATAATGGGTTCTCGTTTTCCGCTGGAGGTTGGGAATGCAAGAGGAAGAGAAAGAGAGAAGTGTTCTTACGGGGACAGTGTTAAGAGAGCATCGGCGATGGGACCAGCCCCCGGCGCGACCAGCTCCAGCAAGCCCGTAGTGTTTGGGTTGTCCGGGCGCCCGTGATGGCTCCAATGTGCGCGCAGTATGACAGATGACCTATTGAAATAATTTCGGAGCAGTGCTGGGGTTGCCAGGACAACCGGTGCTCCCTGGGCCTGCGCCTGGCCATGTGACGGCCGCCTTGACGTCAGCTGGAGGCTGAGCCTGCGGTCCCGGCCGCGCAGTCAAAGCCTTGTGAGAACCCGGTGGATGCTGGAGTCATCCCGACCGCCGCCGCCGCCGCCGCCGCTGCTGATTCTCAGAGCATGGACTATTAAAAACTTGCATTTCTGCACTGTGAGGTAACCATTTGCTTTTCATTCTCATCAGGTTTGGATTTTTTTTCCCCCTTAAAAAAATTAGAATAGAAAGCAGCTTATCGTGACTGGTATTTTTTTCACTTGTTTGTTTTGGCTGGAAGTTTGCCTTGATGAACAAACCCAGCACTATCAGATAAACGCAAAGCAGCTTCCAGTTAATAATTCTGAGAGCAGACACCAAAACGGAGTTAAATTTAGATTAATGATCCATGAAAGGAGAATAAAATTATATTGTTCTCATTTGACACTTTAGGAATATAAATGAACACAAGTAATCCTAGGCTAATGCATTTGGGAGTTAAAAGAAATGATGTTTAGGTATTGTGTTGATTTCGGCATCCCGACAGCTTTTTTATACCTGTATGGGAACTTGTTTTTTAATGCTGCCCAATGCAGGAGGTTTTGTATCCAGTGTATTCAGTGAGGGGGAAGCCCGCAGTCAACACAGCCAGGAATTGCTTAAAATCCAACTCTCAAAGTTCGAGCATTTAAATCATCTTTGTTCACACGGAGTCGCTGAACCCCGCGCGCTCCCCGGGCTTTCTGCCTCCCTCCCGGGGCACGCGGCACTCTTGACTGTGTAGTGTTTACAGAGGAAGGATCAAGAGCTTCCTGAAAAATTATCTGAAATATGCCAAGAGAGCAGCATTGCTGTGACACAGCTTTTACCCTTTTTCTCACACGCACAGACAGAGCTTTTCTTTTTCCCCCTTTTTTTTTATTGTGCATTGAGACCAGTTAGAATAGCTAAAAACAGAACTGCAGTGTGAGCAGCATGATTTTTCAATCATCACAGTGATTGAAAAATGAAATGCTATTTGGGTCTTTTTGTAAAAACAGGAGGGAGTTTGAGTCTGTTTCTGTATTGCACTTACTCAGAGGTGGCTATTGTGGGGAAGGAGATCCCAGAGCTCCTTTAGTGCCACAGGCTGTTTGTTTGTGTGGGAACATATAGATTCATTTTAAGAACAGATTACAGCTGAAGCATCGTGTGCGTTGTTTCCTGGAAAAGTATGTTACATCGTTCTTATCTTCTCTAATTATATACTCCTTTTCCCTTCCTCTCAAAGTTCAAAGGGTTTATTGATAATGGTAATGATTCTTGTTAAAACAGCTGCCTGTCTGAAATGATCATGGAGCTACAAAACAATTTAAAACACAGAGCAGTAAAAGTTTAAAAAAAATTCTATTAAAATTATCCTAATGTTATCCAATGAAGCATAAGTAATTGTTTCAGAAAGGCAGCCAAGACAGACATTAAAACTGAAGGCACTTCGCTAAGGAAAATTATGGCTTAATGCTCTGGATTTCACTGCATTTGACATTCTTAGCAGAGCAACAAGGGTAAATGGATCTGAAATCTTTAAACCATTTCACTTGGCATTATCTCATCAGTTCTCGTGCCTAAAACATCAGTGTTTGGGGGGGCTGAGATATTACAATTTTTCTGTATTAAATTCTTCACCTGATGCTGCTGCATCAGTGCATGAGAAATCTTGACTGACTCCTCATGGGTGACTCTAACTAAGGTTTACATGAGCCTTGCAGTCTCTGTGAGGAGGTGCTATAGCACCCTATGTGCAGCTTTCCCACAGACAAGTGGGGCTCTCGGTGTCCTTGCCCAGGTGACCCACTTGGGCTAAGCTGGGCATGGCTGCCCCGCAGCCAATGAAGGGAGCTGTGTTTCATCCGATGTCAGTCCATCCCACTCCACCTATATGTGAATTCCCCCAGACTCTGGTTGGCAGGGTAGGAGGAAAGGGCAGGGAGAGGTGGTCCATGCTACCCATCACCCTCTGAGGTCTGCTTGCTCACCAGCTTATACTGGTGGGGCAAGTCCAGCAAGGGACTGAGGCATGGAGCATGGGGACAGATTTGAGCTGAGTGGCACCTGCCATTCAAGAAAAGTCATTCACACTCACATTTGAAGAGTCTGAATCCATGTATAGCTGCAGTCATCTGCCAGGTTTGACTTGAGTCATCAGTGTGGCAATGATGCTCTGTCTACTGGGGCTTATCCTCTTTCATTTAGAGTTGAATACAGTGTCCTGTAGCATTTGATGCCTTGAAAACACCTACAAGAGGAAAAATAATTTATTCAACTTTTGCTCAAGAGGTATTCATTAGAAATATTTTTAAAATAGGGTCCTCATCTCTGATAGAATGAACTTAATCCTGCTTTAGTGGTATTGAGCAAGTCTTCAAAAGATTCTTCTTTGACCTGACAGAGGAGGAAGATACACTGCTCCATGTTTTATTGGAAGGGTCACAGACATGTTGTGGCAAGAGATCTGAGAGACAATATTAGAGGGGAAGCTGGTGGGTGCCACTGAGGTTGCACAGGGGTGCGTCCTGCTGTGCACATGGAGTCCTTGCACCCCGGGCACTCCCCGGGATTTCTGCCCCTCTCCTGGGTCATATGGCACTCTTGACTGTATAGTGCTTACTGAAGGAAGGATCAAGAGCTTCCTGAAAAATTACCTGAAGTGTGCCAAGAGAGGAGCATTGCTGTAACACAGGCGTTTACCCTTTTTCTCGAATGCATGCAAAGTGACACCTCTGTTCCCTCTTGATGAGTCTTTGGGGGCTTTGGGCATGACGGTCAGTCCAGGAGATGGGGATGAATAAGCTCTGGGCAGGCAGACACACAGACAGCACCATAGTCTGCACCTGGAGAAGGCACAGGTCCCTTCTCAGGAGAAGGGCAGGGAAAGGTATGTGAGAGTTATCCTGGAGAGGTGCGCCTCTACTTCATGATTTAAAGCTCTTGTTTTTGCTGGTCAGTGAATATCTTTGTACCAAACCTTTTGACAAGCACTGGGACTTTACCTTGGGAGTGTATGAGGTTGCCAGGCAGGGTAATGCTAAGCATCCTGCTGTCTGTGCCCTGCCACAGTTTCACCCACTATGAGAAAAGAACAAAGTCTGTAGGTTTCTTCCCACCACTGAGAGAGGGGAAAGGTGGCTGCAACCCATCCCTCACCTTCTGCCTAACACCACAACCATGACAATCCCAGATTACTTGAACTCAAAAACTTCTGACATAAAGGGGAAAAGTATGAGATGCACATGGGCTTGGCAACATTCCACCTTCTTCTAGGGATGCTAGACTGACCCTCATACCTCCCATCATCCTTCGTGTTGTTTGCAAATGTCACTCCCTTTGACACACCCAAAGAGGAAATTATCTCTTCTGACAGTCTCCATGTCCACGGCAAAGGACGAGCAGACCAGCAGTTCTTGAGGAATTGGAGCACTTCACCTAAGGAGAAACCTTGGCAAAAAGTAGGACTGAGATCTCAAATCCCTTCTCACACAACTGGCTACAGAAGGGAAATTAGAAACACATGGGAGCTGTTGATGCCTCTTGCTTCATAATAATAACAACACACTTGAGTCTTTAGTGTGCTCTACCTTGATCTGGTTGAGTTGATGGGCAATGGCAATCTAAATTTAGGCTAGAATCATAATAAAACCTAAAAAAGCCTTGCAATGCAGAACACTTCTTGAATTTCTTCAAATGGAATGTGATTTTTCCCGTCATTTTAAAGGTTCTGGCTATACTACCTAGATGATATTTGTGGAGGGTATAAAATCCTCTGGACAAGGAGGCAATTGTCAGACAGTGGGAACTAATGTTTCAGCATGGAATTTTAGAATCTTAAATTACTCATTTGTTGGTTACAATTACTGAAATTGGTTCCCGCTCTGCTAAAAATCATTACATTGTGCTAATTTAATGCATCAACATTAGCAACAACTAGTTTAAATGGTAGCTGAGCTGCACTAGATATTTGGCATTTTAACCAACAGTTACTTTTCCAATTAAATACAGATGCCATGCATAGGGTAATCTGAATGCAAACCAGAAGCTGACCTGGCTGTTGGTTCCAAGCTAAAGAAACAAAAATCCTAACTCTGGAATGTTTTTGGTAATCATATTTTAGAAATAATCTTTCATGGTGAGCCAAAATCTATGCAGACAGTTATGGTCAGATAACAGTTTAAAAAATAGACTATTTTTTGGCTGTACTTTCACTGGTGTTAAATTTATCTTGTTAAATGGGAGAGAGTGTGAGTTGAGGTTTGAGGAACAGTAATTTTGTAATTATTTTATATGGATCGAATTATTCTGTCATCAAATTTGCATTTCAGACAGCATTACTGTATGAAAATATAATTAGAAACTGTAATTCAGGAATTGCTGAATGTGATATTTCCCAGAGGGAGCACCGTGAAGAAGCTGCCCTCACTACAACTTCAGCAAATGTTGAAATCCTATAGGTGGAAAATGTGAAGGCTGAGTTGTAAAGTTCCTCTCCCTTCTGTGGTCTGCACATGCTGTCAACTTTCTGCCGAACTTCATTTTTTCGTAAGATTCATTTCCACAGAAACATCTGATCATTAAGAGCTGAAGCGCTCAGATCCTGTTCTGCTGAGTTTCAGTCTGGCTGTGCTGATAGCTGCTGAATTGCTTTCAGCCACAAAATGACACTGAGATAATGTAAGGATCTGATTTACATGCAGAAAAGCCAAGAAGCTTGTTGTTTGGTCTGAAATGCTGGTTTTAATTTGCTCAGCACCTGAAATTCCCAGCAGTGCCTCCTTTAACAGCAGAGTGCTGGGGATGGGTCTCGGTTTAGCTCTGTTTCTCTTCGTTTGTAATTCAAGATTTTTCAACGTACATGTTCACAGTGTTGTGCAAAGTTTTAGCTGTATAAAGCTCACTGATGTAAATCCTTATGTTTTTTACTATTCTTGTTACTTACTCTTTGGCTTATCATAGACATACTAGCTAGAAACAAACAGATCATGCCTCTTTTAGTTGGGCTTGTGTTGTTGAATCCCATCCACTTTTGTCTGAGACTGACACTTTTTCGGAGAGCATCATCCTCAGCCAGTTTTTCCCTCCACCTTGTTTGTGTATTGGGCAGGTCCCTGTGGGGAACCAAGCCTGGGATGCATAAAGCAAAGCCAGTGCTGGGAGGAGGCAGAAATTGAGCATGGGACATACTTGAAGCTTTGATGTCTCCATACATCTGTCACAGTCCTGCTGAGAGACAGTCACAGTACTACTCTAGAGGAAATGTCAGCACAGGAAAAGAAGTGTGGACCTGTGAACCCAGGACTGCATGGATAAATGGTCTGGCTGGTGACATGGTTCCCAGTGACTCAGGGACACTGTCACCCACAGTGCACTCTGAGGATTGAGACTGTTTTCCTATGTCTGCCGAGGGCCACCTTCCTGCACCCACTTGCCCCCAGCCCTGTTATTTTTCCTGGGTGCTGGGAAGAACATCTGACACATCGCTTATATTTTGCACATCTTGCAAGCTTTTTGTGGTATTTGCAATGTGAGCACAGGGCAGGAGCTGCAGGGCATCACTGCAGATGACTATTTCTGCTAGGGATGGTGCAGTAAGCTAGCTTGGCTCTTCAGGGACAAGTGGTCTCACCTGGAGTACAAGTGCTGGTTGGCAGGTGGGGCATGAACAGTTCCTGAGCATCACACCCTTAGAAAGCACATTTACTTAAAAACTGCAGAGGAGCAGAAGGCAGCATTTCAACCAGCTTTGTCTGCACATGGGAGCTGAAAGGCTTTGAGACAGGTTTATACCTGCCACATGTGTCACAAAGCCTCTTAGCCGTGTGCTGAATTTCATTGTCAAGAGCATGGGGCCAGAGCCAGGCTGTCTAGCCACAGGGGCATGGTGGACCAGGAGGTATGGGACAAGGTGGGAAGGAGAGCCCTTGGCAGAACTGATGGGCTCCTGGCAGGATGCAGCCAGGACAGCCTGCTGTCATTGTTTCTGCACTGCTGTGTCTGCCCATTGAGGGACCTCTCACAGCACTGCCCCATGTCCCTGGGCATCTGCAGAACAAGCCAGACAAGACATGTGAAACAGAGATATGTGAAGGAGTCAGGAGAGTGAAATATGCTCCCTACGTTAGCAGTAGTGCCCTGTTGTTTAGCTGCTGTGTGATGTAACACTGGCTTACAGGGCTACTCTCTCTGGGCACTGGTTCAAAGTAGGAATGGAGGAACACTGCACAGTCAGCCCTTGTGCAGTACCTGCTACTGGACAGAGACTTTTTCTTTAATAGTTTCATGCTTATTCTCGTATTGTGGAAGAGGTCAGGTTTTGGAGACACGTAAGGTTATGTTTATGGAGGTTTTATTAGACAAACAGACCAGGTGGTTTAGAGGCTATCACTTGAGAGAAGACAAGTTACAGCTGAGGAAGGTCAGAGTTAGTTTCTTTCCTTATCAAATTCCCTTGCTCCTAGAGCAGAGAGATAGAGCTTCTGATTATGCCTCACACAACCTTTCTGCGTCTCCTCCAGGACTGAAAACAGACAGTGGATCCAGCTCATTTGAAGTGCCTAACTTAGGCTGAATAACACTCAAAGAGACTTAATGAAAAAATTCAGCCCCAAGAATCTTTAAAGAAAATATTCTGCTCATGTTATGTGCATGTTCCTAGTCACAAATCCAAGATACCAGGGGGAAGCGAGCAAAAAGCCGTTGATTATTTCCACAACTGCTATGTGCTTCCTATCACAACAGTATTCTTTTGTACAGAATGGCAGCATGATTGCAAAGTCCTCTTTAGCCTTACCATCCTACCCAGCCCAGGTCCAATTAGAGCAATTATATCTCAGCAGAAGCACTGTCTGTTGTCCTCTGGACCTGTCTGTTAAGTGTCCTATTCATGGCTGTTTATCTTGTGTGAGCCTTTCCACATGAAGTCATTCTGACCCAACTGAAACCATCCCATCGGAAAGGTACCCTGCATTTTTGTAGACTTATTTCACAGGCTGATGTGAAAAAGAAGAGTGCAGAATTACAGCTGGCCAAGGATACATCTTTAAGTCTAGCCACGTTCTTCTCTTGCTTGAGCATTATTGCTGATTTGACACAGCATACAGCTTTCACTTTCAATTATTTCACTTCACCCTTCATTTTCAGTCACTTTACTGATAAAAATAGAGAATATTATCAGAATTCACAGCTCTTCCTTGCCATATTGGAAGGTTTCCTTAATCAAAATCCCCAATGTGAGTTGCAAGGCATGTAATGTTTCATGGCACATGATATTAAACCAGTTACAGAGCTCTGAGGTCTGTGTGGGACTCCCTGGTCTTCATGTTGTTGAAGAGCTGCTTGGTAGTGGGAACTTCTGTTTTGCTTTGCTTCTACTGTCAGAGATTGATGAAGGAGCTGAGTGACTCCTGCGAAGGATGTTCCCCTTGTCACCACTAAGGCAAAAGCTGAGAAGCAGAGCTTAGTGAAAGGCAGAAGTGATGGGACTTGGGAAGGTCAGGGGTAATGCAAAGAGGAACTCTTTCTGAACAAAAAATGGAGTTTTTATTTTCTCATACTTCTCTTGGAAAGGAAAATCCAGGGAGCAGTGTTTAGGGTCTTCTTTCTGAAACAAAATTAACTCTTTTCTGACAATTCAAAAGTGAGATTGCCTGTAAAAGAACAATCCCTGTCCCTGCTGCTGGCTGTGTGGCATCCATGAGAGTTCTGGTCCACATGCAGAACAAGATCACTTTAGGAACTGAAAACATGAACTCACACTTCAGTCGTTCTTTTTCCAGCCTCATCAGGGCAGTGGCTCCACCGCATTTGTTTCCTACTTTGACTCTCTTCTGCTAGGTTTTAGCCCACAAGGGAAGGTGTCTGGTTGCTTTCGTCAGGAGGAACTGCAGAGCTGCCTGCAGTGGTGGTCCAGACGTCACCCATGGCTTTCCTTGGCACAGGATGCTGGAGGCAGGAGAGTTATGCCAGCACTGACCAGGGCTGCAAAGAGACCTTGCAGATCTGGTTGCACTAGTGGCAAGAGTAAATGAAAGTTGAGGAAACAGCAATATAATATGCTCCACACCAGCTCCATGGGGGTCTTGGTGAATTCATTTAAGGTAAGTTTATACTGTTTACCTGGATCTGCAACCTTGGCAGATTCATTTTCTTTTCTTGCAGCAATGGCCTTTTCTCTGAGAACCAGAGGCAGTGAGCTGCAGTGCAGGGTCAGACCCCTCCACTAACCATGAACACATAATGCTTGTGATTGTTCAGTTAGAAAAATACAATTCTTTCAGGGGGACAAAAGGTGATGGAAGCAGGGTGACTGCTTGTCTGACTTTTGCTCTTTTTGTTAAAGCTTTGGACCCTTGCAGAAACCCCCACGTCAATGCAGAGTGTCTGATTAGAAACTGAAGTGTATTTCACTATTAGTTCACGATGTGCCGGTTATTAGCAGGCCATGGCATTGCTCCAGTACTGAGAGTCTGTAGTAGAGCACACCTTTCCTGTGTGCTTCTCCCGCTGTGCTTGTGGATGGCACACCAAACAGGGTGGTGGAGAGGCAGCTGGGAGTTAAAGAGTTAAAACAAACCATGGTTACCAATTTGAGACATTTTCAAAAATAGCAGCTTTTCTTTTGTTTGCTGAATTCCCCATGCTTTTACAGTGCTGTTCTCGTTATTCATCTCTTTCCCAAAATAACATTTTTCAGCACAGGAATGGCTTGAGTAGGGAGAGGAGGAGATCTGCAGCCCGAGTGGGACAGCTGCATGTTCCTGTGTCTACAACAAGGAGTATTTCAGTCTTGCAGGCAATTTTGCTTCCTCAGTGATGAGCCTGGTAATTCCTTCCTGGTAGCCTCCAGCAGTGCTTCTTGGGGGCAAGCTTCAGGCTTGCACAGCTTGAAGCTGCTCTTGCAGAGAAACATTTATTATTTTTCTTTCGAATGGAAAGCCTGAACACGTCTGAATGTTCAGATTCCAGCTACAGGCAGATATGCTCATGGGCAGTGAGGTGGGAAGGTTCCTTTCAGACAGCATGCTCTCCAGCTTTTTTGTAGCTCAACTTGACCAGAAGCATCTCCTGCTGGTGGATGCTCCTTTGAAGGAGAAGGAAGGGGTGCTTTGGGAAAAATAAGCTCAAGGTAGCCTGGCCCCAGGACCTGTGACAGGCAAATCCCACAGAGCCAAGATGCAGCTCCAGCCCTTGTTTGTCCCATTCTTGAAAGTTGTCCTGGGAAAGCAGCTGCTCTTGAGGGGCTTCCTGACAGCAGCCACCAGTGCTGGCTAGGGACACCCCTCACTCATCCTTCACAGCTAGGCATGCAGCCAAACACAAACACCCTGAGCTCCAGAAATGGGTGCCAGCAGACTTCCCCTGAGGCTGTAGGAGGGATGGTAGAAAAGAAGCCCTGGGAGGAATTAAAAACTAAATGCTCATGGCAGCAGCTTGCTGTCACCACATCCCAGCAGTTCACCTTCACTGTGGCTGGTCAGGCGCCCAAGCAATGAGCAGGAGCAGAAGAGCATCTCATTCTCACTGCCCTCACTGGAGATCAGCCAGCTCTCCTGTGGCCCTTGTGGATGGATGAGGATGAGCTGCTCCTGGCTGCATGTAAGCAGAACCCACCAGAGCCAGCAGCAGGTGCCTCTTTGTGGAAATCCCCAGAGCCATAGTGAGTCACATGCTTATTGGACAGATGCTGCTGTCCAAGTATGGGGTGCTAGAGAGCTGAACCAGAGCCCTCTCTCTGGTCTGAGGCCAGGAATAATCCTAGCACCAGGCTTGCATAGTGCAGGTAGAGGTTGAGTCCACAGGGACTGGCATTTGGGGTGCAAGAGTCAAGCCTACCAATATGGGGATACAAGGACTGAGCCCTCACAGAGATATTTTGTCTTCCTTTGCATCCAGTCTAGCTCCTTGGTATGCAAATGTCCTGAAGTCTCTTCAGAGCCCCAGAAAGCCCATCACTGAGCCCAAGGCCAGTTGCAGGCCATGTCCCAGATTATTGGATCTAGTTCATAATCCGCTCTCAATATCTCCCACTAGGTATGAGTTTGTTTCCCCCAAGCCTTAGTATTTCTTATTTTGGCATTAACATTCAAAGAGGTGACAAGCTATCCAGTTTCCTGTGATAATGGCTGTTTCTGTACTACAACTGCTGTCTGTGTCCATACTACATGAAAAAGGGAGCAACCCCAGCAACCAGAGCTCAGTATTAGAAACTGGTCTTGGTCTGGAGGGGTCTGTGTCCCAGTTAGGTCTTGGCCAATTCATATCCTCCAAACCTGTGCCACTGGGCCTGTTCCATGGGGTAAATTGCACACAGTCACTCTTGAGGAGGGTGTGGAGTTCAATAGCATGGCTGAGGGAACTTCTGTTCCAGTTGGCCCCCATGCTGAGGAATGCACCCAAATGCATTTACTTCATAGTCACAGATGATGTAGTAAATGTCATCATGCATAACTGGGTGAGAATCCTGGAGGGGAAAAAGAGAGCCTTAAGAACAGAAAATTGGGGTTTTTTCTGAAGCCCAAGTCTAGGTACAGCTCATGAGCTTCAAGCTCTTGCTGTGGCCACCAGCAGGAAATCAGTCCACTGGAGGATGACAAAAAGGCTGGCAGCTCTAGTCTGTCAAACAAAGCAGTGGGGCTCTAACAGGACCAAAGTGAAGGAAGTAATAAACATAGCTGGAAAGAAGGATAAAGAAAAACCTTTGTTCTACAGAGAAACAGGCTTCCTACTCATCTACCTGTATAGAGGGACATTATCAGGTACACTGTTGATGTGACTCTTTAAAGAGTGTGGGTTTACTGCTGAATTCATGTTGTTCCTTGGTACACACACTTCCCCCTGTGTGTTCAGTTTAAATACTTTTCTAGTTTGCAATCCATTTATTTTTCAGATGTGAAAATTTCAGAGGTCAGTATCCAGTACTACACCCCTTCTGCGCTGCAATTTCTGCAGAATGAGTAAATTGCTATTATCTGTATTAACGTTCTGAATGAGAGACCAATATGATCCACTTTTCTAATGCTGCGTCATGCCTAATATCTCATTTCTAAAACCTTCCTTGCCTAAAGTGAGCACTGTGCACTGCACAGTGCCCCACACAGATCCCTGGGGGGCTGCCCAGCCCCATGCACAGCGCTGCCTCTGCCACACAGCACTGCCCAGTATTTCATGTTTTGCTCTGCAAAGAGCAAAGTGAGTCCAGGTGCTTGCTCCTTTTATGAAACTTGAGGGTTGAAAGACGTCAAAAGCAAAGGAGGTATCTGACTGCAGTTTTCTACCAGAGCTTTTAGTTTTCTTGGTTTCAACCTTAATGGTTTTGACATTGGAGCACGATGTCAGTAGAGTTTGAAACACCTATCTCCTTGCCTGCAGATTTTGAGGTAGGTTTTAATTACTTCCTCAGTTAGACGTGAAGTGTTTCCCACTTTCCTTGGATTTCCCAGTCAGGTCCAGCTGCCCATGCCTCTGTTCTGGTGCAGCAGCCTCCTGTCTTTGGAGACATCACTGGTCATACAGCAGTGGGATGGGACTTGCCTTACATCTTCCTACATGCTAGAAATGCAGCTCATTTATCAGATGCCAAGCGGAGGTAGGCTATGTCGCTTGGTAGATGGGAAAATGTGTCACTGGGACTATTTAGGTGGAGGGCCTCATTGAAACCCCTCCATGGATTCACTTGCAGCCACAAGCAAATCACTTAGTGTCTGTGGCTGTCCTGGTTGGATGAATGTGACCACAACTACAGTGTCTTGGCAGGTGCTTCACTGAAGCCATCACACGGAAGTCTGATATTATTTGCAGATTTACATCGAAGTCCTGCAGATCATGAGGATATTGGCTGTAAACTTTTGAACAGTGGGGTTTTAGCAAGGCAGGATCCCAGCTTGTAGTAAAGCACAACTTGGGCATGACTGCGTGATGAAAGCATAAAGCTTTCCCCTTTCACTTGTGATCAGGGGCTGCTTATATTGCTCCTAATAATATAGGAGATTTAGGAAGACTAGCATTGTGATGTTTTTTCAGAGTCATTGAATATGTTTTAATCCTTATTAGCCCTGAGCACTTGGCTCCCAGTGAACTCATGGAAGGATAGGTATAATTAAAGATCTGTCTTGCACAGCCTGCTGTGGATTTATAGCTCCACAACTGCTCTCAGTAGTGAAACAGAAATATATCTTTCAAAAGAAAGCTCAACAACAGGAAATACTTTTTTCACAAATATGAATACAAGTGGATTTTTTTTCCAAGAAGCATCAGATAAAAGCAAAAGGTTTCTTAAATTCCTAGTTACGCTAAGCACCTGGCTCTAATCTACAATTCCTTGACTTTGTTCATTTTTTAACTCAAATGTGATCCTATTTTAAGGCACTGTTTCTTCTGGTAATAAAAGTCCATTCACCCTTCTGTGTCTTTCATCAGTGTTTGCATTTATTGTTCTGTGTCATATTTTGCATTTCTTTTCAATCTTTCCACTGAAGAATCAGGGTTTTCCAAATTGCTGCTGCTCTGTTGGACATAACTCCCTACTCTGCTATTTAATGTTGAGTACCTCATTCTGCTGGTGGGAAATTTTGATCAAGATTTCACAAAGTGCTGACTTCATCTGCACAGACAGTACAGTGACAGGTTTTCTTCCCAGCCATTACTGAGATCCCCCACCACATGCATTGCAGAGCTTTATGATCGCTGCCTCTCAGGTGTCTGGCACAAATGGGAGTGGCACTGTTGTGGGACATGCTCGGTACTTCAGGCATTAGCCTTGAGTAGTGCTGGGTAATTGCATAGTTTGTCATGTCTGTTTAAGTGCATTATTCTTGAAACTGCTCCTCCTCCAATCAATAAAAGACTCTATAAAATTGTATAAACATATTAAGAAAAATGTGTTTTACTCAAGGAATCTTTATTGCATTTCATTATAAACCACTGAATCTAATATACAAAGAAGATCACTTTAATTATAAGTGAAAAAAAGAAAGATCTACTCTATGTTCCCACTAGGCAACTATCAGCAACATGCACCTTCTCCATCTAATGTGGTTACATAAAGTAATGAGGTTTGGTAGTTCTAATGGGAACAGCAGTTAACTGTATTACACCCAAGAGAAATTGATATCGGATGGATTTGTGAGGTACTGTGGTGTCTGTTCTCAGCAGTTTTTTCTTGTGCTGAGGAAACTCATGAGATAGCCAAAAGTGGGCACAGAGTTTGGATGATGGGCTATTGATCTCCCCATCTTGTGTCTAACCAGTTTGACTGCACTCAGTGCTGCCCTCTGGAAGTTCATGAGATAGCAGAGAACTGTGGTGGCCCTCTGCTTGCAGACCTATACATGGCTGGGTTTTGTTTTACAAAGTGGAGCAACTTTTGGTGCCATTTGCTATTGTTTTGTACTTTACTAGTATTTCAAATCCTGAGCAGGCAATTTTCAGAGGAGGAAAAGGAAAAGCTCAGTTAAAGGTGGTGTCCTAGAGCAAGAGCTCCCTGATTGTTCTTCCCTGTTAAGTGGACATCTGACAACTGAGTGAAAGTTTGATAAGCAGAGGGATTCCTCCATGTCTGTCATGGTGTGGCGTGGGAGGGCACATGGTGCCTTCCCACTGTCACAGCCAAGACAGTCCTGGGCATGCCCGGGGGCAGAAGAATGGCTGTCAGGAGGTTTAAATGCCTACAGCCTCTGGGCCCCGGTAGGGTCAAGAAGTGCCTGATGAGAGTGTGTTCTGTTCCATCCCCCTGCGAGTCTCTCCCAACTCAGGAACCTTGAAAACTGACCCCAACTGGTACAGGAGCACAGGACCAGGTGATACAAAAAGCCATAAAGAAACCCTTTCTTCCCTCTCCCTGTACATCAGTTCAGTCAACACTGAAATGCAGCTGTTAACCAGTAATCTTTGTGATCAGAAGTCTTCAGATGAAAAAAAATACATAGTATTAATACATTACTGTGTTCCCTAGAGGAGAAGAAGGGATCACAATACGGAAGTAAAACTTGATAGGAAGTGTGAATTACTCCATCAATACTGAATAGAGACCAGGCACATAATTCACTTTTAGAGAAAATGAAAAATTTACCATTTCATGATTTGGACAACATAGCCTGCTAATCCTCTTGACTCCAAGGTTAAGCCCAACCAGCTGTGAATTTTACTGAGGTTAGTAGTAAATCTTAATTTCAATTAATTTTTTTGCAATGATCGTATTGCTGGTCTCAGTGATGTCTGATGCTTGAACTGACAGAGCTGGCCAGTTTTCCTGACCTGTCTGCCGTGTTCTGGCAGTTGTTCCACTGCTTGCATAAACCTCCAATCAGACTCCTGCCCCTCCCCTTCACTGATGTGCAGTGGTGGGTGATTAGATACTGCAGAGGAAGACAGAGATATCACAAATGTGTTTACTTAATGTCCCTGCCTTTGGCTCTCCTCTTGGTGGTCATCTGTGCCAGAAAGACTCTGCCCACTCTAAGAAGCACACTTGTTTTTTTAGATGCTGTTTCTCTTCCAGAAGAAGGCAGGACAGTAGGGGACCTCCTGACTCCTCCATTCCACTGCAAGGATCTGTGTCATATAGACCCTATTTGTGGATTTTTCAAATTGCATTTTCACATGAGCTAGGCTGTTTGTCTTGTGATCTTTGGAGAAGGCTGTGTTACAGACTTTGCTGCTCCAGTGGTTTGAGATTTGCTTCTCATTCCCAGCCAAAATTTATTATGGCTAGTTTATACCCATTTGTTCTTGTGCCAGCATTGTCCTTCAGTTTAAACAGTTTTTCTCCTTCCCTAGTGTTTACCCCCTCTGATGTATTTATAGACTACAACCATATCCCCTCTTGGCCTTTCTTTAGCTAGGCTAAACAGTTGAGTGCCTCTGGTCTCCTCTGAGAGCAGAGGCTTTCCATTCCCTTATTTGGCTTAATAGCCCTGCTCTGCAGCCACTGTGACCCAAAATCCCTTTTCCTCAGCATGCTTTCCTGGCCATGTACTACAGTAATACAGGTGAACCCTCATATTTCCAAAACCTGCTGTGTTTTCATTAATAGTATTGGTGCTTTACCCTCCCTGGACTCACCAGGTCAATCTCAGCAAGTTCACTAGAAAGCATCACTTTTCTCCTGCAGGACATGTCACATCGGGACTTTCCTGTTATGACTATATAAGATCTCCAGCTCTTCCTCCTTCTTCATCATTTCTAGTTAATGGCATCAGTTCTTCTTACTGATCCCTTATACACTGCATTTTGCAATAAGAAATTTCATCCCTTTGGTCTACTCCAGTTCCAAAATTATCCCATTCTTCTTGTGTGATAATCTGGCTGTCCAGTTGTTGGTGCCTCTCACCTTGATGTCATCAGTAACTGCAGTGCTTTGTGATTATGCATTGTGGTTATTAATGAAAATTTGCAACTACATCCATCCCAAGACTCATCTTGGAAAAGCTCTATCTAACCATCTTTCACACGAGATTTCCACTTTCATTTCAACCCAGGATCCTGAAAGAGGAAACATCTGCCTGACTCTGTCCAGCACATCCCCTAGAGGAATGGTTTGCTTTGATTTTAACGAAGTGCTTTTGAATTAACATTTCTATATACATCTATGTATCTATTAAAAATGAGCGCTATGTGCTGATTCAAAAGCCAGTACAGGCAGACTTTCTGCAGGGTTTCCATATAAGGTCAGTTCTGCCAAGAAAACGTCAGTTCTAACCTCTAACATTTCTACAACTTTAGTCTGAGGTCTCTCTTCAGCAGCACTTGCCAATTGTGCTGCTCAAGTCATGGTGTTAGCAGATGTTTTGCTCTGCTTCAGCCTCCCAGTGGGTTATGAAGCCAAATTCAAGATTCAAATGACTACACTTATTTTTCAGACTTAGTACACTTTTTTTAATGGGAATTTGGAATGGAGTGAAAATTATTTTGTGTATCCCTCAGATATTGGCCTGCAGAAGAATAGCAAAAATTTTGTTTGTACCTTTTACATTCAAAATGTGTGAGACTATAAACATCTTGTAGTCCTGAAACATTCCTTCTAATTGTTCAGTTAAGACTGTGAGACTTCAACATCTCCCTGTGATTCCTTACAAAGATCTGACTGTTTTCTCTTCTTCTTTGTGCCAAAGGGTTTAGAGACTTTTGGAGGACATAGTGACATACCACAAACCAAAGAACAGAGCTACTTCTCTTAGACTCAAAGAGAGCAGCAGAGAAAAAATAGAAGAAATCACTAAATAGTTAGCTGCCCTTTTGATGACAGGAAGAGCAGTCCTTGTCCTCCTTTCCATCAACAGTTCAGGTTTTAGATATCTCTCAGTGTTATCAGCTAGTTCTTCTGAGTAAGTTGTATAAATGATAACTGAATGAGAACTGGTTCCTTTTGAAAGAAGAATAAAAAAGAAGAAGGCAAAGAAGAGGAAAAAGCCTTCAGAAATATCGACTCAGTCTAGTTAAGCTTATTCGCTGTGATATAATTCAGCTTTTTTAATGAACCTCAGAGCATTGTCTGATGTAAAGAATAAACTTCCACCTTTGCATATTGAAGCCTGTCTGAAAAGCCTTCATGCAATGCCTATGTCTCAGATGTTGTAAAGCCAAGGACCAGTTACTCCTATGACACTCTAGACCATCATACTTGCTTGGTGGACTTGCTTATCCTGGATGCAGCTCTGAGAATAATTGATTTGAGGATTTGTCTGCTGAGTAATCAGGTAGAAAAGGCTTTATTTTGACATGAGGTTGCATTTTCCAGCTATTTTGCTAAAATGAAGAAACATCAAGAAGAAATTATATAACTTAATCTGACATTGTATGTTGAGCAAACTGTGACTGTGTTCTCCTTAAGCAGTTTTGTGAAACTAGCCTCTGATATTTTTGTTTCTGCCTGCCACCAATCCATGAATTTGCAGTTTGCTCAGTCACTCTCTAGACTCCAGATATGGTATTGACTAGATTTCCATAGCTTTTATAGACACAGTGAAATGCAGGTTTCTGAATCTGGAGTTTTCTGTAGGTAAGTAATTGGGGAGTTTGATATTAAAACAATCCCCTCCTGAGCTGTTGTCAAAGGATGTAACCTGTTAAAAGTTGATTCTAGATTCAAAGCATTCAGTGTGCACCTGCACACATGCTCTGACACAGTCTATCTCCCTTGGATGTGAATGCCCAGTGATGGATCTCTTCCATGAAGGAAGTTTCCTGCTGATCCGAACCCAGAAGAGGGAACACTTTTGCTGGTCTTTGACTCTCCTGTCAATACAGGACACAGGCTGAAGATGTACAGAGCCAGACAGCTGGGTCTCCAATGCATACAGAGCTCATGATATCAGTAAGAGATGCCCCTGGGAGCTGCAGGCCACAGGCCAACCCACCGGCTAGTGCAGAGTCACAGCATGCAGCCGAGTGCCTGGAGCCAAATTTCCCCCCCTTTACTCCCTTCCCAGTGCATCATCTGTTGGATGTAGGAAGCATCCAAACCAAAAGCACAGGGACAGGACTATACCAGTGGCACCTGCTTAGCGTCTCAAAGAGAAGACTGAATTCCTTCTATCTGACAATTGAGATGCAGACAGTCACTTTATTGATAGAATTAGTTCATATTCCAGTTTGTCATGTGTACGGATAATGCACTCTGAGATTAAGCTACTGTAGCAATGGATTTCCTAACCTAATTTTAAAAGATAAAAGCTCCAGTGAAGTGAGGCTTCATGGCCCACTCCACTCCATTCAATTTACAGTGCTTCAGAGAAGCAGGCAAGAGAGTCCTCCCTCAGGTTGCTGCTCTGCACCTCTGACCTCCTTCTCTGAAAGCCAGTCTTCCAGGGAAGGAAATAGAGCAGCACTAAATCTCCCATCCCTCTGGGTACCAGCATCTGCTGTCACTCTTTGCAGCTCACGTGAAAGGTCATACGGAGCAGGGCTCTGAGAAGCCCTGCCTGTAAAATAAGGAGTGCTGTCCTGCATCAGGAGAAGACCTGCTTCCCCTTGTCTCCGCCCTCCCCACTTCAGTTCCTGACCACCCTACTCTCCCTGTGAGTTTTGGATAGTCACAAGCACTGCCAGTATGATAAGGGCAGATGTTCTTGAGGAATCTCATCAGTTTCTGTCAAGTCTCCCTCAGCCAAGCCAAAGCATTCTCCAGGCTCAGTTCTTCAGGATCTTCCAGAAATGCTGCTTTTACCTGCTGGGCTTGACTCTGGTGTAAGCAGGTATCATTTCACTGATCTGAGGGAGGGAGACAGCTGCATGTTGGGGGAAGATCTGGCCTTCTTCCATCATGCTGCATTGTCATTTTCCACAAAAGCATTTGCCAGGAATTGTTCCAACCCCTAGCCAAAAAAGAGCAATTTTTCTTCCTTCAAATAAGAGTGAATGTAGAATTTCAACTGCGTATATGTATTCTTATACATATGGTAGTTTCTCACAATAAATGTGCCACATGGCATAGGATGAAGTTATATTAGAGGGACCAGCACACACGTCAAAGCTTTGATTGTAAACTTACAGATCAGAGAAGGAGATGAGCAATCTTTATGTCCAATTATAACTGAGATATTTCTTTTTTCCTAAGCTGGTGTCTGTTACCATGGCCACAACCTTCAGAATTTTCTGGCTATTTTAAAGCCATTACTGGGAGTGGAAGAGCAGATGTTTAATTACATTCTTTTTATTCCATTCACTAGGTACAGCTGACATTTTAGGGGGTCTTGTTAAAAAAAAATTAATCCTTCTTTTATTGTTTATCATTTTCTTAGAGAAAAATAGCAAGAAGTTAATTAATATGTGCCAGTATTCATTTTGTCTACAACTTCTAAATGGAGATGAGGAAACCAGGTTCTTGACATTTTAAAGACTATTAGACTGGTATTAGCAGCAGTCAGAGGAAGGTGAAAACCACACTGTAGAAAATAGACCAGGAGCTGCTAGTTGTTGTCCTGGCCACTGACAGTCCCACAGGACTCAGTATTCGAACAACCTCTGATGTCTGCACACTTCCAGGGACAGATGGCTGCTGAGCAGGGACTTTTGGATGTTTGGCATCAGCATGTTTGGATGGAGGGACCCTACTTCTCATCCCACTCTTACTCCCAGTGTCTAAACTTACTTGGATGTGTGTCTTGTAGCTCTGTCCCTGAGCTCAGCACCAAAGACTTCCTTGATGGAGCAAAGTGTTGGGAAGGTGAGTGCCCTAGAGGAATGCATCATGAGATGTGAATTCAGATCTTCATATTCAGGCTGCTGTCCTATTCCCTTCTACAGACAGTTGATCTAGACTAATGCTGTTTAACTGCCTCTTTAGTATTTTCTTGACTTGGAGGTTCTAGGTGTCAGATTCCTGACGAGTTACAAGATTTCATTATTTAGCTGTTGTTGCTCAGCTTCTCTTGATGGTGGAGTTTCTTCTAGCTGGTACTGCTACTAATTTGAAGCTATTTATGTACTATGCTGACCGTAATCTCATCAACAATTATGCTGATGAACACTGATTTAAATATTTTGCAAACCAGGGAAAAGGACAGCACTATCTTTCCCTCAAAAGCAGAACTCAGGCTATGAAGGGAGATCCAGAATGGGATTCTCACTGAAACCCCAAATGGAAACAGAGATGCCAAAAGAGGGAATTTAGGTCAGGGCCAGTGTCTGCAGAAAGTCCCATGATGAGAGATGTGGTCAGAATCCATCAGTTTCTCACCATTTCTGCTACTCTGTAATGCTTAGGGGATCTCACCGCACAGCTGCTGCTGGGCAGGCTGGGGGAGAGCTGAGCAGCAATGGATGTGCCTCTCAGCCATGGTGGGGAGTGGGCTGGCTGCCCAACAGCCCCTTCTCCTCTGACCATGGTTGGCTGTCATGTTGCCTTTATTTTTGGTTATGCAATTGTTTGGCTAAGTTGAAATTCCTCGTGTTGCTGCAGAAGCTGCTTTTATCTATGCAGCCCATGTAATTATATATGTCCCCTCTCATTATATCATGCCTACAGTGCACTATCCACTATCCAAAACTCTCATTTTCTTACACTTTTTCCCATTTGCCTGCTTTTCATAGGTGTCAGTGTCTTTCCCTGGTGGCAGTGAGTCCCACTGATAGAGGGCTTGAGCTTTGGGCTTTAGGAACTGATTCTTTCTACAGCAGTAGTATATTGCTACAGACTTAGCCTAAATAATTTGGTGACTTATCCTAAATAGCTCAGCCACCTAGCCTGGCTGAGTCGGTGTAGGACAGAAACAGTTTGCTACCCACATAAAGCAGAAACGTAATCACCCTGAAGCAGGAAGGGAGGCAGGACAGGGTCCATCCAGTGGGCAACACATTTTTAGGCAATCCGTTATTTAAGGCACATTTTTATTTTGCAGTGCTGGAAGAGAAAGTGCCTTGCTTCCAACATCTGCTTCATGCTCCATGCATGACTGATCACATCTCTCACTGCAGCAGCTCCGCAGAGCTGCAGCCCCAAGGTCATGTGAAGGTGCAGTTGGTTCTGTGCAAAGCAGCTCTGACAGCTGACCTCAGATCTGTCCCATCTAGCAGTTCTGAAGGACCCATTTGGTTCTCTCCTCAGGGCATTCGCAGTTCAGTTTGCCATCCCACCTCTGCAGCCTGCTTCCCACACTGGGTTGTACTAACCTACCTGGTAACCTGATCAAGGAGTGACTTGTTTTCTCCTCTGGAAAGTGTGTTCATCTTTCTATATTATTCAAGTTAATTCACATATATTGTATACATGTACATGCACATGCATAACATGAAAAGACAAAGGTGAATTTTTTAAATCAAATAGTTGGAAGAGTTGAAATTTAGGTGATCTGTGCTTTTATCTCTCAACTCTTCTAGTTTGCATCTATTTTCATATAATAAGAGTATATATATTAATGCCTTTCCATTATGCTTCATTTTTGTGATACCCCTTGGAAAGTAGTTTCAGAAATCCAAGAGTGAATAATCTTTGTGAATAAAAAAGATTGCCTCAGAGAGGGGGAATTTACTTATAATTCAAAAGCTATACATGTCTGAGTCTTTAATTCAGTCCTTCTTCAGATGTGGAGAGTGTCTTACAAATAGGTGAAATCTCCCCTGCATTTCACACCAACTCTGCCCCTCAAATAGTTTGAGTGTACCAGGGACTTACGTGCATTACTGTCCCATAAAGTGTAACTTTGCCCGTATCAAGAACTATCTGGAGAGCTTCCTATTTTGAACAATCCAAGCTATGTGTCTTTCTCAGAAAGAAGGAGTTGCATCCTTGTTCTATAGTGATTACAATGCATTTTTCAGTAGGGTCTGAGTGTGTTTCTAGAAGATATCTCATTGAGGAGCCATAGTTCCCTCTGTGGATGAGCTGTTCTAGACATTTTTCAGTCAAATTTTAGTTAAATATGTTTTTGTTATCAGCTAGCTTTGTAAATGTATGGGTTTGGAATATGTAAGAGCTACAGAGCTCCCAGAAGAAAAACTCGATGTCTTAAATGGCCATTCAATGGATGTAAGAGTGGTAATCTGCTGAGATAGACTTCTGCAGAAAAAAATCAACAGGATAATGCTTTTTTATTTGAGATTACTTTCAAAATTCGCATACAGAGGCTCCTTTCTTTGAGCATTTCACGTGTACTATGAAGAACAAATGCTTTAAAGGTAAGCCTGAGCTGTCTTATCTTCCCTGAGCACTGTTGTTTACTTTGGACCCACTTGAAAACTGTGCCTGAAAGAACTGGTATTTATTTAATAAAGGGTAAAATTAGATTCCAGGTGAAATGTGTAGAATATAGGGATGTCCATGCTTGTGATTGTCCAGGAGGAGCTGGACAGCATGTGCTGTGCTCATTGTAAGGCCTCACATGCTGCCTGGTGCAGAGTGCATGCAGAGGTATGTCCTCACATGGTTGGTACATGTTTGGAAGTTCTGCCTTCAGCCTTGGGGCAGAAAGAATTAAACCCACTCTGTGTGTGCACAGATGAACGACTCAGACCTCCTAGTTTATAAGATGATGGCAAAACTGGTTGTCAGCAAGGTATGTGTGTGTTTAGCCCTGACACAGATTCAGGGTTGCCATCTCCTTTTCTTCATATTTCTTCATATTTTCTTTTTATGACAATAGTTTATATGCTGTGAAAAAGCAGAAAAAGCACCTTTGGCATACACTATTGAGTGTTACAGGCTGGCATCTATATGGAGAAATCATTAAAGAATTTCTGCCTGGGGTTGATTGAGGTAACACCTGGAAATAAATTTTTTCCTGAGGTCTCCCACTTGGTTTCAAGTAGCCTCCACCCTTGCCCAGTTCATCATCTGAATTCAATTGTCCCAAGAAGTAAGAAGCATCAGGTGAAATCAGGCCTTGCCAAAACCCCTGGCAGTGTTCAAAATCAGTGGGTTTTAATGAAGATGAGACTGCTCCACAGAGGATAGTGACAACCTCCTCCTGCACTAATATCCTTCTTTGCTCCAAATGTGCTAATTACCCTTTTCTGTCATGCTTGTGGTGCATTAACAGTGATAAACTTACAGACCACCTGTTTCTCTCCTGTGTTTAGCTCAGGGCTGACTGCTTTGTCTGATCCAGTAAGGCACCTGTGAGCATCCATTTATTTTTACCTTGTCAAGTGATCAAATAAAAGATTTGTGAAGACCCTCCTTCATAACACAACTTCTTAGCAGTGGTATTTAAGTATTGTCATACAGTTCTGCAGTGTTTAGCCTTTTCTGTGCATAACACATGCAAAAGTTGGTGAGGACATCCAGGCTTTGTGACAGTGGGAATAACCTGCTGGTACCCTGCTGAAGGGCAGCATGTGGGGCCTCTCAGGAGGTTAATACAGACCTCTAGTCAGAAAGCAAGTCCATTATGAAGTTTCCAGTTGCCTGCCTAAGCAGTGGGTGGAGAAGAGTGTCTGAAGCTTGTTTAGAAAGACCTTTTTTTTCCTGCATGAGCAACAGAGAAAATCCAAGTAATGAGACATGCATTATTTCACAGCAGCTCCCCAGATTGGTTCTTTGTGCTTGAGGGGGTGACAACTCTTGTGCCAGGAGTCCATGAGACCATGTCACTGCCAGCATGTATCACCTCTTGGCCCATACTGGCTTCTTACCACTTGAAAGCCACATGGAAAACTTCATGAGGGCTAGCCAGGCTGATGGGGCGTGGCTTGTCCTCCATGTACTCATGTTCCTGGTATTCCCTGCTAGCAGTCCTAGTATGTCCATGTCGTAACTCCTTTGGAAGGTTCTACAGATGCATGGGCAAGAAGACTGCTCCCAGGTCTTTGTGAGATAAATCAGGATTTGTTCAGGGACTAGGAATTGAGGACACCCCCACCCACATATCACTTGTTTCTGTGAACATATAAAACACAGAGATCCCACCGTTTAAGTGAAGTACATGTAGCTGAACTTCGGCCTCCACTGCTTTGACTACAGAAGAAAACAAGGGTCTAAAAATAAGGAAATGTTTGCCCCTTGTAAATTTTCTAAGCAATTAATCCAAGAATTATTGAGGTTTCTAATTTTGTCAGCAGAGGGAGGACCATCAGTCACACTCAGAAATGCCAGCTCTTTGCTGATAACTCATAAAGTGGAATGGGTTTTTAATGAAGTTGCCAGAAGAAAGGTTTACTGCCGAAATCAAGTATATTGCTCTATCCCACTCCTACTCCTTCATCAAGGAAACTTCCAAGAAAATTCTGGCTTTCTCCCAAAGATGTTGTGTGGGATTTTTCTTTTTTCTTTTCTTTTCTTTTTTTTTTAATTTGAGTGCCTGAAAACCAACTCTGAAGCCAACTTTACTGACAAACTTTTATAAATCAGAATAATGACAATATATGCTAATAGGAGGTTTCACAAATCAGCATGAGATCACTGAAACCAGTTCCCATCTGATCACACATGAATGAATGATTTGTGTGTTTGAATGTGTTCATGATACGGTGATAGCTACGTCTTTCATTTGGATGGGGATTAAATGAATCTTACTAAGTGCTGGGTGGTAAACTGTTGGTAAGTGACTTTTATCATCCTGTGGAGACTAATGTGAAAACATCCTTATTTTAATTTAACCAAGACTTTATAGCACCTTGCAGTAAACTATATACTGTTTCTTCGTGAATGGCTCCCTTTCCCAGAACAGTCGTTAAAAAACAATGGGCCTTGAGGGATACATCCTTCTTTTAATAAGGAAAAAAACAAGTAGAAAACCAGAAGCTTTTTGTATGTATTTACATAGTTATCAATTTTTTAATCTTTCTTGGAGGATTTCTTTGACAATTCACAGGAGTATCCCCATGTTGCTCACTGTGATTTTCCAGTGAATTCATTAGAACATCAAGATATGAGACATATTTTGTGGAACACAATGTGCTTTTATTATTGAATAAGTGATTTGTGTGGTGATTTTATATGACACTTTACAAACAGTGGGCTGATTCTTCAGTGTTCATCTAGTTTCTCAGCAGTGGAGCTTCAGTGGTTTTCATAACATTGGTAGCAGAGGAGAGAATTAGGAAATATTTGATGCATAAAGTGAGAGGAAGCATGGAATGTCTGGGGAGTGGGTTGGGGCAGAATTTATCGGTGAAGATGTGGAAGGGAGAGTTGTCAGCTGAAGGTATTTTAAGGACATCTTAAAAGCTATATGTAGCAAACAGGGAGAGGGAGACATTTAAAATACAATTTATTTTATGTTTTAATTTATATATACATCTACGATACAGTTTTATAAGGCACGATACTGAGAATACAAGAAGTTATGGTTAAAGTTACTGTAGAAAGAATGGGTCACACAGGCCATACAGAGCAAGAAAAGGCACTGAAACAGATAATGCCAGAGACAGAGGTCTCTGTCTGTGAGATTATGTAATCACATGAGAGCATACAGCATTGAAAGAATACGAAATATTGGCCAGCGTGTAACTGGTGAATCTTCCACTAGCTACAGGCAAAATATTCTCATTAGAATCAACATCTCTCACACTTGCGCACATTTCCACTCCTTTCCATGTCTGAAAAGTAACGCTTCCCAGGAAAAGAGTCAGATCTCTACCATGAAGGCAAAAGCAGCAAGGCAGATCATGGTAGATGAAATGGTAATAATTGTCTATTAATGAGAGAGACACAGAGATTAAGCCATAGATGGTATCCTTCCAAGGTTTCCAAACCCTGCTGCCTCAGACTTGATATATGTCATTGGATATTATCTTGACAGTGTATAGTGTGAAAAGCATATATAGGAAATAGAGAAAAAATTAAGAGATATTTTATGACATGGACGTTTTAAAGATAATAGAAAAATAAGAAAGACTGTGTTTGTTTCAGAGAGCTAAGAAATAGCAGTGAAAAGTAAGAGGTAAGGAAAAAAGATAAATAAAACATCAAAATAAGGACAAATTTTTATAAACTAACACAATGAGCGAAAGTCCTCGAAAATAAAAAATGGGGCGAGGCACTAGAAGTCACATACAAGAAATCTCAGAGAAGCTGTAATCCTGCGAACATCAAAGAAGCAAAAGTAAACCAGCCTAAAAATGTAATAGGATCAGCATTTCTGTTTATTTACAGTCACTAGGAAGTGACATTTTATTCCATGTTGGATAAAATCTGGTTTTCCTAAAGTTGGAAAAAAGTTTTCTAGTTCTGCCACCACTGCTTTTCTACGACAATAATACGAATTGTTGTTCACATGAGAAAAAATGTTTGTTTGAAAACAGTTGTCTGATGGACTTTGTTTACTTCCTCGGAGGATGTTAGTAGTAAAGGCACAAGTGCTGTTAACCCGTTTTGGGAAGGAGTTTGTCTTAGCTGAATTGACCGAAAATTTTCAGTGGTAGCAGAAGAGTTTTCAACTGATAATTCATGTTTTTCTGTCTAGATTCAGCCTGGGTTCTATATATTATTTCTCATTGCAGTTTGTGTAGTGCTGTAAGCATGTAAATAATTATTGTTGAATTCTTGCAAACAATTTTTTATTACTCTCTGATTATGACTGTATGATACATGCCATTTCAAACATTCCTCTTTAGAACAGTATTATTTATATGCATGGCTGCTACCTACACTTAATGTTGAGAACTGCCACAAGTTAGTTTATTGATAGCAAGTAATAGTAAGAACATCAAGATTATACAAGAATTTGTTTACACATGTGTGAGAGACAGACAGAGGAGCACAGCAAATTATTTTTGCACTTAATTTGTCAAATGTTTTTCTATGCCTCTTAAGGGAGTTTGCTTACCGACCTTTACCATGTTGTTCAAACTCCCAAATTCATTCCTGTTGAGTAATTTCTAAAATCAGGCAGCACACTGTGTAATGCATGAAATAGCAGTTGGGTAAGACACGGGTCTGTGTTTTTCACGGCGGTCTGTCAGGACTAGATGTCATTCTCACTTTCATGGTGAATACAAATCAAAATCTTCTTCTGGTAACCTTATAGATTATGTCCAAGTTTCTCAATCTAATTTTTTTCAGGTTTGGACACAAATGGTGCTTAGATGGAACAGAAAGTAGCATCTCCACTTTAAATGCCTATTGTACACCCCCAGACCCAGCTCTCCCAGGCCAGCTGTGTAGAGAGAGGGGAGAAGAAGGCATTATGAGGTGGCTTGAGTGATCATCAGTTAGTTGGGAAAAAGAGGAGATAGCATCATCACCAAAAGTAGCCTCTTTCCTGTCCATGGGAAACTTTTCAGGGGGCACAACAAAGCATCTGAGCTGGAGTCCATGGCCAAGTTTAGCAAGCTGACTGTATTGCTGGGCCAACTTGGGGGCAATCATGTGGTTTTTGTGTACCTTATCTGCAGCATGAAGGTTATATCTGTGAAGATAAAGAGGTTTGGCGAAAAAATAGCAGACATTGTCTTAAACCAAAATTAAAATGTTACTTTGTGCTAAAGTCCTTCATGTCAACAAAACTTCTCAAATAGAATTCATATTATGACTCATTTGGATAAAGTTATCTTTGAAATCAAATGGATTTATTATTTTACTGTTAATGTTCATAATTAGGCATTTATCAAGGAGCAAATATTCTATTTAAATTATAATTTTAAATCTTTGTAAAATGGAAGTAGCTTACTGCACTGCTGTTTGGGAATTACAGGTTCCTTTCAGATGTAAAAGCTGTAGGCTGTGCCATATGCCACTGGGAGGATGTTTTCTCATACATTCACAGGGAAATCTTGGATTTGAATGATGAATTCTGTGAACTTGGCAATAGAGCATGAAGAGTAAAATAGAAGGGGCTAGCCTCAAACTCCCCTAGACAAGTAGAAGCTAGGGATTTGCCATATGTCATTGACTACCAGGAGCAATGCTGAGCATTAGAATAGCACCCTATTTTGCAGCATTACATACTGCCCTAAGTCAATACAAAGCAGATGGCTTTGTTGTTGATTAGAGCTGGTTAGAATCTGAAATTCCCATTCCAAAGGAAATTTTGACATTTATTTTTATTTTCACTGCAAATTGGAACAAAACATCAAAATTTCCCAGTGGGATGGAAGTAAGAAAGACCTGGAAACACCGAGTTATTTCTCTTCATTAGCAATGAGTTGTTTTTTCAGTAATATCAAACTATTGTAATTCTAAAATTAATATCTAATATAAATGCCAAAACAAAATTAAAAGTCACACTGAAACTGTTTTGCCTTGTTAAAAGGAAAATATGAAGTTGAAACAATAAACTCTGACACTTTTCTGGAATTTGTTTTCTTGAACGTGACAAAACATTTTGATTTCAGCTAAGCTGCATTACCTGATGGAAATGGGTTCCACTGAAGAAATGTTCACCCAGTGCTATACATCCAGGGCCAGTAATTCACAGGATCATCTTGCAAGTTCAAGGACATAAAAATTCTGAGAATAAGAGATGTGCAAAGAGAAGATTATTATCTTCAGTTTACAAACTTCCTTAAAGACTACTTTAAAAATTCCTACAACTCCCTCAGAATTCTTTTAGTCATCCAGGTCCCTCTTACGTTAAGTCCCTTGTGTTCAGACACTCTCAACAGTGCTAAGTGCTGGACAAATCATCCGTGATGTGGACCTTCATATTTATGGACTTGTAAAGTGTGACATTATCTTTGTGCATCTTATTTCCATCTCCTTGGCAAAATGCTGGTCCTGGCTGCCAGAACCTCCCACTCTTACTCTCTTGTTGCCTACTTTCCTGGAGAAAGTTCCACTAACTCTCTTCAGTATGGAACAAAACCTCACAGTTACTCTCCAGGTAGGAACCTCCACAATCATTTTTTTCCCAATCATAAGAACATCTTTAAAAATACCTAGTTTGCCAGCTAATGGCTCCATTTTTTCCAGTATCATGCTTGCTTTTTTTTTTTCTGTCAACACCAAGCCTCTGCTGTGGGATAGGAGACCATCTGTTAACAATTTTTCTAAGGGTAGACTAAGCACAAATGTCACTCTTTGGGAATCACATGCTATTTATTTACAAAGATAAAAAAATCAAGATCATGAATTCACATCAGCTTCTCGTCTTACTTTGTGCAACAGTAGCTTTCTGCTTTAGTTTCCACTACCCTCCACCAAGGTATTGCATATATGGTTACATAAAAGGACCAAACAAGATGTAGGACAGATTAGAAACCTGATAAAGTTGCTGCTAGATTGGTGTGCTCGGGTGCATTGGGGAAGATTGTGTTACTACTGGTGAGTGCCCTACACAAAGAAGAGAAGCCCTACAGAAGAAAGGAGAATAAACTGAGTTTGACATGGCTGGACACGTATCAGGATGAAGACAAATGACAGTGACGCAGGTGTGTAGGAAGACTGGCTTTTCCAAAGCACTCAGGCCCTCATTAGGCACCAAAATCAGTGGTGTTATTTTCTGGCATGTCTCATTTTACTGGATACAGCTGCTTTTTGAGAAACTGCCCACACAGAAGGTGCACTTCACTTGAGAAGCTGAAGTTTAATTGTAGGCACTGGACATTTAGAAAAATGTGACTTTGGGCATTTTAGGAAAAGTGGTCCAGAAAGGAATTGTAACCAAAGAGGCTTTAGGCTCTTAATTTGCTTAATAAGAGACATTAACTGCAGAAAATGTCCATCATTTGAATCTTAATATGTGGTCTTCTTTTGAAAGAATGTCGATAGGTCCATAGAACATTCTGAGTTGTAAGGGACCCACAAGGGTCATCAAATCCAACTTGCAAGTGAATGGCCTTTACAGGAATCAAACCCATGACCTTGGCATTATTAGCACCATGCTCTAACCAACTGAGCTAATCTCAGGGTAAAGTCACCTCCACCTGGAACAGGTGAGAGATTTTTGCCAGCTCCCCTGCTGTAAGCTTAACACCCATGTTTAGAAATACTGCAAATGTCCTGTGCTAAGTGAAACAGCTGAATGCAGTTTCATTCAGGAAAAGCAGCCTCCTGGGGGTGGATGTCCTAATGTACTATTAGCAAAGTCTGTCTTGCCCTTTGCCATACAATATCAGGCAAAGGCAAACATACTTTTACAGAAATACCATTTCTATAGAGTTTTAAGAAATCAAATACATAAATATATATCTAATTCCTGAAAGAGTCATCTGAAGTCTGCCAAGACAAAGCATTATTTCAAGACCTTAGATGGTTCTACCCAGGATTAATAAACAAAATGTTAGGTTTTTTGTTATACAGCATATGGTAAACTGTTGTTTCTCAAATTCACAAATGAATTATTAGGAACCAAAAGAGTATGTGAGTATTGGCATGGTTTTTATTTTTGTGAGTTCCAAAAGAATTAAGAATAAATTAATTTAAATAGTAAGACCTTTTGTGAGTGTGAGAAGAGGGTTTAAACAAATCTATATGAGCTCTCCCTCTTTTGTCTAGTTTCTCTTTTTTGTTTTCCCTTTTCTCATTAGGGAGGAAAAAGTTACTTTCAAGCTGTTTTGGGTGGATAAAGCCTTTGCCAGTCCTATGGAATGACTGCCCAACCCTTACTGCATCATTTTCCACACTGCTCACAAGGTGTTGGCATCACTTCTCAAAGCACTCCAGACAAAGCCCAGGACACTGAGAAAGGCTGGATTGCCAGATTCCCCACCGTGTGCACAAGGGAGCACACATTTACGCTCACTCCTTGGTGGAGAGTCACTGTAGAGTGAATACTGCTGTACATGTAACTCTAGCAGTCTCTTTTCCATTTGTCTTCACTGCCTGCCTACCCCTGCCTAAGGTTACCTTAATCGAGCTGAAAACCTCCCTAAAGATGCTTAGGTACACTCTGAAGCAACAGAAGTTTTGTACCAAAGCAAGTGAGCTCCATCTCCCCCGTGTTTGGGGACAGCCAGGCTGGAGATGCAGCAGCAGCAAGTACCTGATTGCCAGTAGGTAAAGGACAGACCTGATTGCCCCATGCAATCAAAATCTGATGAGTGGAGCGAACAGACTCCATTACATGAGCAAATACTGACACTCCTCTTTGAGGGATAGATGCACACCGAATTCTCTTCCGGGACAACTTCACTAACAATCTTTTGAGTCCTAAATGAAGTGCTTTAAGATGGATAGAGTTACCACCATGAATGTGAGAAGAGTCACTGCCCAATCTGCCACACTGTAAATGCATGTAACGTGCTCTTTTCCCCAACTCCCAATACTAGAATTACTCACGCCTAGTCATTCTTCTCTTAACTGACACTCAGCCTTACAGGAAATGCTTTGGAAACAGAGACCTTTTCTAGAAGCCCAAATTATGCTGAAGGCAATGCAGAGGTGAGGAAGTGTCAAAACACCAACCCTTTCACTGCTCCAGACTGAAACTGCTTTATTGGCTTCAGAAGAGTTCCAGCTGAGCCCGTGGGCGTTGCTGGGAGTGACTTGATAAGCACTGGGCTGTTGACCTAGTTAACTCACTGATGCTGAACACCCCAGTAGTAAGGGGCTAGCATTTATTGATGGGGCACTGCCTTTCTGCTGCTTCCCCTTCCCTCACCTCTGCATCTACTCTCATTGCTAAAATACACAAAGGAATTACGATAAAGAGGAATGGGAGACAATGTGGAGCAGCTGTAGCATTTCTCTGCCAGTGCAAATCTGAAGGGAGAAGAGCCTGAACTTTTGATGTTCAATATTCTTAAGCGCCTCCAAGTGTAAACCACATGAACTCTGTGCAGCTGCTCCTGCTTCTCCTGCTTGGACTTCCCACCTCAACTAAAACACACAGCTGTAAAAGTTTTCCTTTTATTTCTTGTCTCGAGTTTCTCCAGGGGTAGCCGGAAAGCACAGAACAAATACTGTCAAAGGAATGATTAGGGGCACTTTTGGTAAGGGAAGGATCTCTAGTAAAGGAGCTGGAGGAGGAAGGTGGCACTAAGCAAATGGTAACAGCAGTGAAAACATCGGGATCCTGGCATCAGGCTAAGGTCCTAATACGAAATGAATGAAATTTATTTTGATGAGCAGGTTATGAGTACCAATGGGCAATTGGATGGTACATCTGTCCCTTGTTCCTTTTCTTGATAAATAAAGGATAAATACTAAGTGATGTTCCCTTCCGTACCTTTTCGTTGGGTTTTTGCATCTTAATTTTTTCAGTAGTCTTCGTTCCTCTTCTTTGATATCAGCTACAGTTTTAGCCAGAAGTATTTGGGTGCTTGTTATATTGCACTGCAAATCTGTTTACTGCTGTTCCTTCTGAATATTAATAAGAGAATGACAGATTTTTTAATGAGTCTCGCTCATGAATTTTATCCAGTGTTTGCTGTTTGCCAACGTAAATAGATAAATGGAGGGTGGCAAGGCTCAAAATTTTATTCTGCATGTATTTATTTTTTTGCTAAGTCCCTCTGTGATTTTTAATAAGTTTGGTTTTCTTTGAAAAATATGTTCCAAGATGCTGTTAAAAACAAACTAAGCAAAAGCCTTTCTTGGCAAGCATCTCCACACAGGTTACTCAGATGAACGTGTGAAAACAAACTAGAAGTGGCCAGAAGGAAATAAAGTGGCTGCTTCCAAGAGTCTGTGGGGTAGTCTTCTGTGGAATGGAAAAGAAAAAATTGCTTGATCAAGTAGCACTTACACTTCATGGCAAGAGGCTAAAACTGGAAATGTTATTCTTCCCAGCACTGCTGCTATAACTAAAGTCACTATGTTCCACTAGTGGAATCCTGCACTGGCACTGGAATTTCCAATGAAACAGTGGAGAACGGTGCTGGAGGTGGCTCTGAGGTTGTGAACATCGGAATGACCAAATGAGAGCAATGTGAAAGAAGAGCGCTGTGCCAGCCTGCTCTTCAGGAGCTCATGGAATGATCACAGAGTTTCCTGGTTGTGGAGCACATCAGAGATCACTGAACACATGTCCCTGCCTTGCTCACCTGAGTCTTGCTGAAGAACTCAATGATAACAGACACATTCACTACTGGGTTTGCATTCACAACCAGGCCATGGCAATGTTGGTGTTCCAGCCACAGGGAAACAGCGTACGCAGATGGAAAGAGAATGTATCATTTGAGGTAGCTGTTGCTTTGAACTAGCTCATTACATGGGTTGTATAGCAGTATTACAGCCCAAAGGAATAACTGACCTTATGAAAGAAACTTGGCTTTTATACCAGAATGTGTTCACCAAGGCCTTGACTTTTGTAAACGCATATAACTTCTCCTACTCGGTAAGGGCATGGGCATAGATGAACCAGAGCTGCATTTGGAAGTGTATGTACACTGGATCACAAATAACAACAGAATTTGCCGAGACTGCAACAAGCTATAATTGGTGAACTGGTATTTGGTATCTGAAGGTTTACCAAGCAATGATAGCAGCTGGCAGAGGAGAAGGAAAAGCATAGTTCTGATGCTGTGACTTGTTGATAACAGGACAAAATTTTGGCATGGAAGACCTGGGGACACAACCACATGCTCTGAGATGCACTGCAATCTGCCCTTGATATCCCCCCCCCCCCCCCCCCCCCCCCCCGCTTATTGCAGGGTAAGGGTCTACCCAAAGTTTTGTCAATCAGAACAGAGCAGCATCCCTTCTCTGAGCTTATGACAGAGTGGAGTTGCATAGTCACATGCAGAGAAAGAACATGTAGGTTTGGCGGAAAGTGACGGCAGGAGAATTTATCTTGCAGGAGTCCTGTAATGCTGTGCTGTGAGTCTGGGATGCAGTGACAGGAGATGACTGCTGGTGGGTAGGATATGAAAGAAGGTGACATCCCTGCAGCATGCATATATGTAGACAGCTTGAGATATAGGTGGGGTGATCTGAGTCCACTTGTCCCACATCCAGTTTTCAGTAACAATCAACTGTTACTCTAGAGGAAAGACCACAGCAGTGATGGGGAGTGTAGAATCACACTCGTACCATAGACAATCATTAGGCATTGCCACGAGAGACTGACTCATGCTGGAATGCTGCACTCTTCCCACTGTCAGGTAGCACAGCTGGCTCAGAGCGATGCTGTTGTCCTGCTTGGCCTTTAGTTCATTCCAGCAGTCATCAAGAACTTTTACAGCTGCTTGGCAAAGATTGAAATCCCATGTTTGCTAGTCTTGAGAAAATTCTCAAATTACGTGTTAGAAACATTAAAGACAGCATTGCACCCATAAGTAGATTATTTTTTGGAAAGGGGTCAAACTGTGTGTGTTAGAAACCAAGAAACAGCAGTTTGTCCAGACAAAAATCACAAAATGGAAGTTTCATTGCTTCTTTCTGAAAAATTTCCTGCTTTCATTTTTACAGAGTTGCTGTCTGTAGCCAAGCCTATGGTGGGATTCGCGTTGCTGTTCCCACTGGAAATAGATCAGGCAGGACTTTTCTTCAAACTATTTCCACCTTTCAGGTCTTTATACTCTGTTAGCTGTGAAGTACCCAATAGCCTAAATTTTCCCTGAACATATGCCCTTTGCTCATTATGCTTTTCTCAGCAGTGTACTTCCCCTCATATTTAAGGCTAAATGAAAATTAAGATATCTTGTTGTCTTTGGCAGACTGAGCTCAATCAAAAAAAGTTAAAATGTAGTATTTTCTTTATATGATGGGTGTCAAGTTTGAAGGGCAAAAGCACTGTTACAAATACGTTGCCAGAACTTTCTTATTATAGCAAACCTTCAGTAGGGAAAAATATATTACTTTTAAGGAAGTAACTTTAGGTGCTTGCATTGCGTTCATGCTGCAATTCAAGAGCTGCGTGTTCTTGGCTGCTGCATCTTCCCAGCCCTGCAGGGCTGTTGCTAAAGCAAGCAGTATGTTTGCCTTACCCTGGGGTTTCAGATCGAGGTAACAACTGTCTGTGAGCAGCAGCAAGCACCTGACAAAGAGACACATGATGGAATAGGTAGGTGTTCATTGCCTTTCTGTCCAGTCAGTCCTCCCTGTTTGAGAAGGCTCTAACAGCATCCCTGTCCTGTCTGCACACAACAAACTGCACTGCAGGGAAAGCCAGTAGGTGCAGTGCCAATGGCTACTTATGCTGAATTGTCACCAGCCTGTTGTCTGCCAAAAGCTGTCTTTGGTCTCATCTTAAAAATGCCACTCCTAGACCTGAACAGAGCAAGCTCTTAAGTATTTCCTTTAAGGAGCATCGCCTATGACATTTCTTACAATAATCAGTGGACAGGGATTCTTTCCATAACAACTGCGCAGCAATGATGCTTTAGTTCTGATCTTATATAGGGGTTGGCTGAAATGGTATCAACCCTTCAAGCTATAAACACATGACATTCTCTTACCAAACAATATTGCCTTAAGAATTAGAACTTAATATCTTAATATGTTGTTATATCTAGCAAGTAATTCATAATATGTCTAACACCATTGTATCAGAGGAAGAAATTGGTGAAATGCAGTTAAACGTAATCATTAAATATTTATTTGCCCTTTTATACCTACAACATCCATTTCTCAGTATTGTCACTGTTTTACTTTGCTGTTGTAATCGCTCTTCACTATTTACTTGCTGTATTTTTAACATTTAATCATATATTAGAAATCTGAAAGATGTGATAAAGTATGAAAAAAATGCCTAAAATCAGCTGCAATTTTATTTCATTCTGTGCACTTATTGTTGTTATTGTTAGCTGACATTCTCTTAGCTCACTGCACTCTGCCCATAATCTAATCTATCCTGAAGAGTCAGGCAGCAGTCTATGAAGTGATTATAAGGCTTTCAAGTGTCTTCAAGGATTTTCTGTACTTGGATTGCAAAAGCATTTTGATTTGTTGATAGGATGGGCACAATAAATCCCATTTTGATGGTTCCTAGAATGCCACCTATTAATAAGGAACAATCTAGAGGACAAAGAACTCGATACAAAGTCATCACAAGTGGACTCAGAAATAATGCTACTGGTTTTGACTGTGTCACCTGGCATCATGGCGGCTGTGGATTTCAACCCTGTATGGAAAGTCACATGGGATTAGCTCTCCTTTTCGACCTGGAGAACAGACATTTTCCTTGTTGTGATGTTCTGCAAGGCTGTGCATTCTGCTTGTCTGCATTTTTTATTATTTGATAAAAATATACTGCACCTTTTGGAACTATAAAGGTATTTTTTAGACTGAAACACAGTCTTACTGGTCACCTCTTGTTGAAGGACACTGTCTGCATCTTACTTCACTATTTTATTTTTCAAAAGACTCCGGACTGGAAATGTGCAAGTTGAGTTTTCCATATTCAAATGTTTGAGTCATTAAAAAACAGGAGGGGATTATATGGCTAATGCCAGCTCACTCCTAGTGCAGCTGGCTTGCACCTTTGTCAAGAATCTTCCCTCCCTGCTCTAATGGTCTGGAAATTGTGCCGCCCTTGGGGCTGCAGAAGAACTGCCGACTGGGGCTATGGGCAGCTGAAACCTACTCTGGGGATTATACTGGGGTTTTTTGTGTTAAACTGCTGCCACTCTAAACTAAGCCTGGCCACTTCATTTGTCCAGTTGCTTTTCCATCCCACTGGCAGACCCTGACTGTGTTGTTTTGCCTGTCAGAAAGCCCTCTGGCTGCCCTAATGCAATCCGTTCGCTCAGCTAATTCCCAGGTTGTTTATTGTGGGCTCCATCCAACACCCGCAGAAGGCCATGCAACATTCAGCTGCCTTGGCAGCTGTTGGACTGGGCCTATAAAACAGGGACTTTTCTGCTATTTTCAGGACATTAAGAGCTTGGATTACTTAAAACCTGTACAGTATGTTTTGATCAGGATAGAAGGAGGAAAGGCAGTATGAAAAATTACCTTTGATGTGGCATCTTCCCCTTTTCAAGTGTTTTGGAGGCACTTTGGAGGAAAAATTACTGTTTAGATCAAGGAATTCACCCAGGTCATTTTCCGACCTGAAATGGTGAGGAGATGAAGCTCCCATCAGGCAGGACTCTTCACTCCTTCCAGCCTCCTCTATGTGAACAGGGGAGCCTGTTCTCCATAAACTGCGAAGGCAACAAGTTTAGACAGGACATCTAGTTCCCAGACTAGATATCTAGTTACTGGACAGCCATCAGTGCGTACTGTGGAGGCACAGATGGATCTAGGATTGATCCCATAGTTTTCTCCCTGAGAAATAAAGCTTTTTGATCATTCTGGCCCAAGAACACAGGAAATTAAGGAGTCAGCCTTCGAGCTGCTTTGGGGAGTTCAAATTCCTTTGGGAGAAGGGGAGCTTCTCACCATAGGAAAAAATTAGCATCAACCTGGGAGAGCCTCAGTTTCTTCTTCCCAGTACCAAATAGAAAAGACAGCAAATTAGTTTCAAATGGTGGTACATTTCTCAGTAGCTGCTTCTGACATGCATTACTACTGTATTCTTCATTTTTCAAAAGTGATACCTTTGTTTAGAAAGAACATTTTATTGAATGCTTGTTAGTCACTCCAGTCATCATTCATAAATCCATCTCTGGCCCAGAGACTCCATTCTGATAATAGTGGGAAAGTCCTGTTCAAATTATTTTTTCAATTCTACTGAAGTTATCCATACATCAGGTCTTAGTTGTTACTGTCATTCACATGACAAATTCTTGGGCAGGTTTCTGTCAGGAGAGAATGGCGTCCTACTAATCAAGTATAATTTGTAAGCTTCCAGCAAAACTGATGTTGCCTTTTGGAGCCAACACACTCAAGCTTCAAAACTTAAAACCCAAAGGCATTAGTAAATCTGCTGCACAATGTAATATGTAGCTACTTGCCTTAAATCAAATACAATTAAGATGATTTAACAGAGGCTGTGTCCAATAAATACTTCTTAATGGTTAATTTAAGGGAAATGAATTTCCAATTTTGTTGTCTAGGTACTTTTTTTTCCCCATCCTTTTTTGTTTAATCTAAGAGTCTTTTTCAAAGAGGTACGACCACCTGGGTTACTGTTACTTAGTAGTAGATCCAGTTTTTGGCTACAGATAAAATTAAAAAACACACTAATATCGGTATAGTAATACAGGTAGAGGAATCCACCATTGATAAAATCTCTTCAGATTTTATCTTCATTTTGAAGTAAAATTGGAATTGGTCCATGCCAAACAATGGAGGCAATTTCGGGGTTGCTCTGTTTGATTTTGGCTATGAAGATATCTCTAGAAGGGCTTTGGAGCTCCTGGTTTCAGCATACCCTGATCCCATTCAGAGCAAGGCAAGGGAATATAGCCCTTTGTACCTGCCTGGTTTCAACCAGAGGCAGAAAAAATGTATCTCATTAGGCCAGGTCCTCAGTTGGGTGACTGGGATGGAGGATGTGCTGCAACACCCAGCTGCTGGTCAGCTGTACCTTGCAACATGCATTGCTTACCTTGTGCCTTAAAGGTAAAATAGGATGCCAAAAAATTCAGTGTAATTACAGTTCTCCGGGCTGTCAAGACAATGTAATCAAGATGTAGATTAGGCTTGTTAATTTTTTCAGAGTACACTTGTAGTAGTGGATGTTGTCTGAAGTTTCAAGTGATTCCCGAGAGTGAACTGTCATCAGAAAACTAGGAACAGAGCATATTGTTCTTCTACAGCCTCGAAGCTAGTCAGTATTAATAATAATTCATATGTGTTTTTACTCTGCAGGTAATATTTTAACTCCAATATGGGAAAGCAAAACAGCAAACTACGCCCTGAAGTCATGCAAGATTTGCTGGAAAGTACAGACTTTACAGAACATGAGATCCAGGAGTGGTACAAAGGCTTCTTGAGAGACTGTCCAAGTGGACATTTATCTATGGAGGAGTTTAAAAAAATATATGGAAACTTTTTCCCTTATGGGGACGCTTCTAAGTTTGCGGAACACGTATTCCGCACTTTTGACGCCAATGGAGACGGAACAATAGATTTCAGAGAATTCATCATAGCCTTGAGTGTAACGTCGAGAGGTAAACTGGAGCAAAAGCTGAAGTGGGCATTCAGTATGTACGACCTCGATGGGAACGGCTACATCAGTAAGTCAGAGATGCTGGAAATCGTGCAGGTATGTGCTGCTCAGAGGCACCCCTTGGCCTCTCTCCTTCTGAGCAAATTGTGAAGCCATCTTGCAGGGAGACACTGAATGAAAAACTGGCAGCACTGGTTTATGATCTGGTATAACTTCTTGGATATAAAATGCCATTTCATTAGTCAAAGATCATGTCACAATTCAAACTACAGCATTTAATATCCACTGCAAGTTTTTCCTGAGCAACAAGCTGCATGGGCATTTCTCCCTTGGGAGCTCTGCTGGGCTGGAGCACAGCAACTAACCTGCTGATAAATGTGATTCTCTTCTCTGGGAAATCACTGATAATTATGATTAATTACAGTTCAACCAAGTTGGTATATTAGAACAACCAGGCAGTGTACTTTTAAGGAAGGCTACCTCCTCAATATAAAACAAATCTACTTTGTTTTTTTACTCATGTTTGCTTCATGTTACTATGAAGAACCAGCTCACATATTTTAAAGGTGTCTGTCTGCTTAATTCCAGTGAGGTCTGTGTACTTAGAATTGTACTAGCTGTCTTCACGTTATGTTGCCAGGATAGATAAATCTTATCTGGGTAGATGATGATTCAACACACAGCTCCTTCCGTTGTGTTTTCTTGTGGTGTTAGTGGGAGTCCGACCTCATACTGGCTTTCTCTAACATGTTTTTTGCCCTTGAGGCACATCACTCTACTGAAACATTTTAAACATTTTTTGATACAATAGTGTATTTACACAGCTTGAATCTGTATAATGCAGCACTATTTTTAAAAAAATCCTATTATCAAGATCCTTTCCTTTCCCTGGAAATTTTGAAGTGCTGACAATGTACTGTATTATTCAGACTTCTATTTGTGCTGGAAAACAAGGCAAATGAATGTGCACAAATTACAGGCTGTGATGGCAAGCAGTGTGTGGGGAGTCAGCCCAGCACGTGGTGCCCTTGTGTGTCTACCAGGGCTCTTCTCCATGTCCTCCAAGCAGTGGCCAGTACCAGCACTTGCACTGCTTCAGCAAGACCAGACACAAAGTTCAGCTACAAATCTTGGGTTGCCATTGCATCTTTCACTTTTGTGTTCCTGTGTCTGAGTTGAGGAGCAGGACTGCTTTCAGACCCAGAGACCTCCCTGTCTCTGCCGTGACAAACCCCATGGAATATTTGCATTAGAAGATACTCTGTTCCTTACAAATCTTCCTCTCCTCCAAGCAGGATAAACAACTTGTCAATTATTATTTTTCTAGCTGTATTTCTCCTCGTGAGAAAACACAAAGAATCCCAAAAGAACTAATATAGTACATAGCAAACACAAGGAGCCAAACCCCAGTGACCGCCCACTCCTCAGGAGGAGGAGGCACCCCAGGGGCTGCAGGACCCCTCGCTGCTCCTGAGGAACCCGGGAAGGCGCCAAGCTGAGAAGCAGCACAAACCCCACAGGCCAGGAGATTTACAAACAGGGAGAACAAGGCCACAAATTTGTTCATGTCAAATTTAATGAAAACATTGGTGGCTGGATTTTCTGTAGTGAGCCAAACAAGGACAGGCAAAGCCAACAGCTTTTTCCAGTTATCCCAGATCTACTTGCCAGCATGTTCAGAGGCTGAAATGTTCTGCCTCCTCTTCATATTCTTGTCAGTACCAAATCATAGCATTGTCCTTTACAGCATAATTCCATCATTGAACAGAATTGCAAGTTAGGAATCAGTGTAGAGTGGCATTCTATCAGTGTGTATATCCAACCCTGAGCAGCACTTTGGCTGCACACAGCCCTCAGCCTGGCACTCGAGCCCTTCCACTGCAATTCTTGGGAGGTTTGGCTTTCTCCTCCTTTCAGATTGAACGTGAAACTCAACTCCATGATAATTTCTTTCATATAATCTCATCTCATTATGAGGAACTCAATTTTAAGGGACCACACAAAAAGTAACTATGGAAGTGAACAGCCTGACAAACCTGAGCAACAGTTATTTCTGTACCGTGGATTATCAGCAGTTTTCCAGTCAGGAAAGTAGCCCTATCTGTGATGGAGCTTCCTGTGAGGCAGTGTGCTTATAGGTCTCACCCTCTTCTCCCAGGGTTTTTTTGCAGTGATTTCCCTGTATTGCACTGGTCACCCACAGCTCCTCCCACTGGGGGTGGATTTATTGTGTAGTCTCTAGAACTACGTTCAGCTGATATCGAAGCTGAAGTAGATGAGTATATTTTCTTGCTTTGTTGAGAGGTTCCTTTGATGTACAGTGATTAGATACAAAGAGCCAGCAAACAACTATCCCTTTCATTTGTGAAAGATGATTATTTTTTAATATGGGATGACAGGATTCTGTATCACATGTCTTCCTGGGGGCCCTCAGCTGTCATAGTCTTTCTGATTGTGAAAACCAGAAGTCTGTTATATCTCCGATATGTGTCTCAAAGGAACTGATTACAAGTCCCTTATCTAGCATAACTTTGCATATCGATAGAGCAGGATTATGTTTTCATTGGATTTTTGCATAAGACTCTACATCAAAATGAATGCTAAAAGAATAAGCATCAGTCTACAAGTCTTAGTTTCACTAAAAAATACTGTCCCTGTTACTGTGGGATTACTGTATCTTAAATAACATAGGGGCAAGGCACACTTTTCTTGGTTTTTGATCTCCTTTTCTTTGTGCTTTGAAAGTCCTGTCTCAGTGATTTTCACTGTTATGCTGATGGTTCTTTCCATTTCCCTTCCATTGCCCTGGTCTAATCTGATGCCACTGCAGGCAATGCAGGCATTGCACTCTTGCTCAGCATTTCAATAAGGAGCTTGAGTAAGAGTGGTAGCAGCAGCAGCACTGACACAGCAGAACTGCAGGTTAAGATGTCCCACAGGACCCCTAGTGACTGGCCAGCTGCCAAGGAGATGAACATGAATGGTTCCTAACAGCTTTTTGAAGCCCCTTTTCTTTACAAAGTGGTGTGCTAGATGGCAAAGCATCTGCATTGCTTTAAGCTCCATATACCATAGTGCTGTTAACCATGTAGGCGTAGTCCATCACAGACTCACCACACCTACCCACGAGCATCCCCTAGACCCGTCTCCAAAAAGCCCTGCTGAGAGATCCACATGGAGCCAACTGCCCAGTTTGGAGGTTCACATAACTTGAAGGACTTCAGTGGTGGATTGATTGTTGTAGAGCCTAAAAGAAACAAGGTCCATGGGATATTGTTAAACTTACCAGGCACAGCACATCTGCACAGTACTGTGGGAAGATGCTTCATAGCTTTCCCTCTTGATAGACCTTGCCACAGTTCCTCTCAGATTCATGTCTCTGAGCTTTTCATGTCTCCCATATGTTTACCTATAATCTAAATAGTCCAGTCTACTCAAAAATAGCTGCAAACCAGCTAGAAGATTTGTGGGTTTTTTCCCCTTGCTGAAACAGGACATATTTGGCTACAGTCTCTTAAAATGAGAGTTCAAATAAGAGATGGAAACCTTGTTCTAAGGATACATTTTTTCACAGTATGGAGTCATAAGGCATCTTAAGAAAACTGAACAGAGAGATAAACACTTTAAATTTAAGAAAAACAGAGTACATGTTTCACTTGCTGGGCTAGCTTATTTGCAAGCCAGGAAGAAACAGAAGCTGGTATGGGAAGAAGCAGAAGCTGATATGCCTCTGTAAAGACAGTGTCAAAAATCCCCAGGAGACTGAGAGGAAAGCAATTTTTTTCAGGCTGATTATTCACCTCATGAGACTTTTAGCTGTCAAAATTTATTTCAACAGAGTAAAAAGGATGGACTGAAAATTTGTACTGTCTTTGCTGCCATCACTGTAAGGAGTTTTTTGACAGCGCCAAGTATACCAGGAAAATGCAGCTCTCACCCAGGTTTCTGGCCTGAGTGCAGCAGCAGCAGCCAGCAATTGGGAGCAAAACTGGTGTGAATAGGCAAAGGGGTGAGATTTGCACTAAATTACCCACTGCTGCTCATCCATATGCAGCTGGAAAATCAAAAGGGACTGTTCAGCAAGGCAGCAGATGAAGCTGAAGCCTGTCCTTGCTCCAGTGATGTGCACAGGGCTCTGGAGGCACAACCTCTTGGTAGCATTCACGGGTGCCAGAGAGCTGTAAGGAGGTAAAAGCCCTGACTCAGGAGGCTGCTGATATACAGCAACCTCCAAACTTTCTCCTGCTGAGTACCACGGATGGTTTGCAGTACAGGTGCTGGGAGACTGAGGAGTTGCACTCCATGAGGAGTGGAGTCTCTGCAGCCTTTCCGTCCCAGGTCCCAGCACAGACTTAGTACAGCCCAACTCTATGTAATTATAGCATGAAACCAACTTCCTTTCAGGACTGGCTCTTTCAAACATGCAATAACGAGCTCTGTGTAGCTGCATTGTATTAATATGGGGTAAGTCTCAAGATTCTTAATCAGCTTTAACTGGCTTTTATTTTGGGAAAACTTTCCACTAAACTTCTGAGTAAGGACATAAGAATTTGTCCAGAGTAACCATTTTCATCATGAAAGGAACGCTTACTATGTTATTCCTGTCTAGCTTTCTTAGAATATCTCATTTGTTATTCCCTTCACGTGCCTCTGTGAAAAGGACCCTGTGGGATGAAGTCATCCTGAAGTGCTTTTTTTGTCCTAAAAAATCTGCATATTCTTACTATGGCTACTTTGATCAGAGTAAATACCTCTGCACTCCCGAGCTGATGAATTCCTCCCACACTTTCAATACAGAGGCTCTGCTTTGCTATCCTCTCACACAGAGTGAGGGAATGACCCCTCCACCTCTCTTCCTACCCCAGACAAAAGCCAGACAGCTTCAGATGCTTAAACACTAGCAGATTTATAAGCCTCATCTCTGCTCTGACCCTTGCGAGTCCTGCATGCTGATGAGGATGAGGAAGGTGTAAATTCTTAATGCCTATCCTCTTCTTTTTTTCTTCCCCTGTTGCCTCCTTCCCCCAGATCCCTCATCCCTGTGTTTATGTGCTTGCATGTTCATAATTTCTTCTGTTCTCTTGGTATCAGAGGATGCCGGTATGTAGACAGCATCCCTGCCTGCTCTGCCCAGTAGTCTGGAACCGAATTCTCTTGGGAGCCTTTGGGCACTCCTGCCGTGCAAATCATGATGGTGATGATTAAAAGGGTGCCTGTCACTTTTCCATTCAGCCAGCAGCAGTTCAAGCTGAAATGTTCACCTGTATTTCTCTGTTCAGGTTCTGTGCTACAGACTACCAGAGAGCAGACCTGAAAATCCATGGCCACAGTCCTGGTGGCATAACTGGGAGAGCAGATATTTGATTATGCTGAGCATAAGCGAGGGATAGTTAATTAAAAAAGACATGCTTTTCTTGGGGTGTAAGTCTTGAAGTTATTTAAAGGCCAGGAGATGTGAAAAGTGAGCTGTTGACAGAGGAGAAGTCAGCAAGATGGCCAAGGAAGTGAGTGCTACCTAGTCTGAGTGTAAAATGTCTGTGCTGCTTAGCAGCATCCTCCATCTCTGCTATTTCATTTCTGGAGCCAGTCCTTGGGGATCCTGGGCCAGGTGACATGAGCAGAGTGCCTTCATGAAGGGGAAAGGGGGAGACAGGTGACCCTGTCAGCAATGTGGGGCTTGCACCAAGGACCCCCCTCCCAGAACAGGAGGGAGGGGACAACCAATAACTAAAGCAGTCATGTCTGCACTGAGTTATTAACTATACTGGAGTAAAACAAGAATTTGAATCTGTGGGAGAAACTGATCCACATCTACAGGACTGCAGGGCAGAGTGATGCCTAGTGCAGCACCCAACAGCCAACGAGCTTCAATGGGAGACATAAGGAGCTGGTTAGACTGGGGCAATGCTGCCTTGGGCAGGGATGTGCTGCCTCTCCAAATGCCTGAGAATCCCGGAAGCCCACCACCCTGAAGTTGTCTGGGTGTTGCTGTTCTCCCAGCTGCAGCACTGCAAAGATACCTAATGCAAAACCCACTAGTTTATTGGTGCTGCATGCTCATGTTTGCTGGCAAGATTTACACAAGCAGTTCAGAGACAGATCTTCATCCTTGTTTTAAAATTAACATTACCCTTCTTTCAGGGGAGCTAGTACCAAATGTGACTCATGGATTTATTTGTGCAGAAAATAGCTATGGGTGATACTGGTGCTCTGTGGGACCAGAACATCTGGTCTCTGTGGAACAAATTGTGAATGGGAATTTGAGTTGTGTATGTACACCAACACCCAAGGAAAAGGCCAGCTCCTTGATGGTCCAGTCTCTGTGAGACAAAGCAAACATGGGGAGTGAGTCACTGCCCTCCCTACCACAGGACAGGATGCTGACCAAGGAGGGAGAGAAAGGAGATGAAAGGAAAGCAAAGGCCGGGTGAGGAGACAGGTGTGATGAGAATGGAACCTGGGAGGACAAAGCATGGAGGCACACCACAGGATGGAACATTCCCCCAGGGTCTGGGAGCTGCCAATGCCTAACATGCTCTACAAATGGTAAATTCATCCAAAGACTGTTTCAGTAAGGAAAAATGTAACCTCAGTCTAAACCAGATGGTGTTCAACCATGACTAAATGAAGAAACACAGTATTTCATAAATGAGTATCCCACTGAAGAGGGAAGCTGAGTGTGCTGGTGCCACTCAACACCCTTCAGCATCCCAGAACAGGTCCCAGCGGATGTTCCCAGGATATTTTCTGCCTGTATCTGTCACCAGGAGGCAATCATATCCTTGCATTAAGATAATGTGTTTCTTACCAGCTCTTTGCTCGTGTCTGTACACAGGCAATCTATAAGATGGTTTCTTCTGTAATGAAGATGCCAGAAGATGAGTCAACACCAGAGAAGAGGACAGAGAAGATCTTCCGCCAGATGGACACCAACCGTGATGGTAGGCACCCTTGAGATGGGGTGGCTGGGGTGTCCTGCCCACACGGGATGACCCTACAAAGCCACCTCCATACAAGGCCAACAGGGTGTAGTCAGGCAGGACTTTGCCTTGCAGGGTTGTTTTCACAAGGATTTTGTTTGGGCTCCCCCAGCTCCCATGTTTGTCCGGAGGCTTGGCAGGTGTGCTGCAACCCACCGTGTGCGCTAAGTTAACGTGTTTCTTTTCTAGGAAAGCTCTCTCTGGAAGAGTTCATTCGAGGCGCCAAGAGTGATCCATCCATAGTCCGTCTCTTGCAGTGTGATCCCAGCAGCGCCGGGCAGTTCTGAACCTGTTTTTGGATGAATTATGTATCTGCTTTTTTTTCCCTTGCCAAACAACATTCATGGTAGTGTTGCCTCTGTATGGCCAATTATGCCTTCATTTGTGGCATCTTATAGCTTCTTTTGTTGTGGATTAATTATAAGAATGCTGAATTGCTCTTAACAATTTGTCCAGAGCATGGGCAGTACTGTTTTAAACAGATATTGTGGTGTTATCATTGTTTTAAAAATTTGTTTGTTTGTTTGTTTGTTTTAATGTGTCTGTTTTGGAAAGACTGTGTTCAGGAGGAGTAAACAAACAACAATACCTTTGGCAGCAAGACACACTGACAGATTTTAGAATGCTACTTTAGTTTTTACGTATTCACCTGCAGGACCTGAAAGTGTTCTAGAGGCTGAACCAAAGGGGTTGTGACAGGTGGGGTAAGATTCACCTAGAACCTCCTCTCCTGTCCAGGTGGCACCAGTTAAGGTCAAAGACAGGACTGGGAAAAAGTACAAAAGTTCAAATCGTGTGGGGTATATTGTCCAGTCCTATGCCTCGTTGTTTCAATGCTGTGAACGTTTGCCAGGTTGTGAAGAAGGGACAAAACAAAGGTTGACATTTTTTAACTAGGTTTACAGTGGTTGAATTCACATGGCTTTATCTGAAAATTCAGAAATTTGCAATCCTGATCTCCAAATCCACAACTGACAATACCTCTTGCCATTTGGGATTAGTAAAGGTAGACACAGATACGAATAACTGGGTCTTGACAATGAATTTAAGGGAGATACATGTTGAATGTGAAATTTTCAGGTTAGTTATAAAGCAGTTGCTACTAAGGAGGGTGGGCATTCACGTGAGGAACTCACGGACACCTGCAAGCATCTCCAGCTGAGGCACATCTGCTTTTCGGAATGATCTTGCATAGGAGGAGGTTTTTGGGGGTGTTTTTGTCTCTCTCCATGTAGCTAACAGAGTTTCTGGGCCTGCTCTTAGGGGAAGGCTGTCATCAAAAGTTGTTTTAAACATAAAATTGTAGCATTTATATTTCATTTATTTTAGTAAAGTTCAAAAATCTGTACTGAAATGAGGAAATGGTACGCTTTATGATATATTTATATATATAAAAATTAAAACAAAAAAAGATCAGCTCTTGAGAGAAATGTTGAATGTTTATCTTTTCACCTAGATGCAGGAGTTCTGAAATTTGCTGCTGCAAAACCTTCCTTTGGTCAAAGTTGCTGTATGCAAAGCTAGTACACGTATGTGGGATTTCTTAGGGACTTTACAAGCACTGCTGCAACGGAAAAGCTTTAGCACAAGAGGCATTATGTTGACTAAATTGGCATTAATCAGTCATTAGCTAAAGTCTGCTCTGTGATCCTGTTGGAGAGGTACCCATGCAGGCAGCACACAGTGTTGGGAATTCATGAGCTTGTTAGAGTAACCTTTGTCTGACAGGCAAGGCTGGCATTTTGTCAAGTGACCTTGTAGATGCTAATCCCCAGTAGCCTTAATTTAAAATAAACTAAGTAAAATAAGTCTGCTTTGCAGATGATGATTTGCTAAGTACTAATTAGAAGTCAGGAGTAAGTAGTTAAGTATGAATAATTTCCTGTGGAACATTACCTAGCATGTACAATAACTGACAGAAACAGTCCTAAACTTGATTTTTTCATATTATTTGCTTTGCCAGGTGTGAAGTGCAAAGCATGTTAAAAGACAATAAAAGTAAATTGAAAATAACATTGTTAATTGGTTGTACTAAAAATTACTATGAGTGGCTAATCACACTCAATAAATATCGTCAAGCACACACCTTTGACTCAAACAATGACAGAAATCCAGCTGATGATATATTCCCCTTATGTTAATCAAAATACTGAGCAGAGATGAGTGTGGGAAAATGAGAAAGCAAAAGAGGCCCAAACACAGACACAAACAGATTTCAATACCCAGTGATTTTAGCTGTCGCAAGCATCCCTGACAAGTTTTGCACCAATTCTTCTGGCTGATGGAAATGTTCCCTACCTCTTTCTCCCAAATCTTCATTAGAAGTCCCATGCACAAATCTAACCCTTCAAAGGAGAGTCTATGCCTACTTTCTTCAAGGTAATTTTCCGCTTTATCTGGAGAAGCCCTCTCTCCTAAATCCATTACCTCAAGGATATTGAAAGTCATGTTCCCTCTTGATTCTGGGGATTGCTGCAGGAAGGTCAGTGGGCATGAACTGATCAACACCCACCTCTTCCAGATGGGAATGATGATTCCTGCCATCTCAGCTGCTCCTGGGGCACTCTGTCACCACCCCAGCCCGGGCAGCAGGACAAGGTCACACCAGAGGATCCCTGCTGAACTTCTAACCTGCTAGCTCAGTGCAGACACCCACATCCAAAGCTGGCATTTACTAAAAGTGAACTTGGATACCTTCTACAATTCCATCTTCTTCTTAATACTTTGAAAGCAATTGCTTGAAACTGAAACTTTTAAAACACGGCCTTTTATTGAAGCAACTGCATCCAGCCTCTTTTTTGTTTGACAGGATATTTCTGGCCCAAAACCTAATCTCTCAGTTTGTTTTTGCTCAGAAGTTTTGGAGCTCCTTTCTTGTTACTACCATACAACATGTGTTTGAAAACACAACCTGTGCTATGACTCCAGGCCAGTGGAAATGTAATTCTCCCACAGTTCCCAAAATTTGGAATAATAAGCATTAGCCTACAGCTGCAGAGGACATAGCTGGAGATAAGAGTATTATATAAATATTTACAGAGTGAACTAAGGGTTATTCTTTTACCTGACTACCACTGACTGGTATTGTTTTAAATTATTAACTATCCCTTTCTCCTCCTCTGCATGTACTTAAAGAGTGATCCATAGCTGGAACTGTGATAGGAGCACCCGCAGACCTCAGATCAGCAGGGCAGCAGTGGTATGCTGTGCCTCAGACTGGAATTTTCTGCTTTGCTGCCATTTGCATTTGCAATCATAACTGCCTTCATAAAGCTTTGAAGGCAAAGTGGCATATCCTGCATAAAATAGCACACCAAGTCAGACACTTACGAGTGATCCTTTAGTAATATCTTCATATAGGAAGGATGGCAGACAGCACATACTATTTCATATCATATCTCAATTTTGTGGATGCATTCTCCAGTTTTAGTTGCATGTGCAAGAGGCAACTTTCACTCATGTATTGTCTAAAAGAATTAATGAATACATCCCACATGTAGAGTGAATCCATGGAAAACACTATGCCTATTTATCCAACATTCCAAGTCAGCTTGCCAGACTCGGTGCCAGAAGATATGAAGTGAGTGCTATGGCTTGTGAATTTTGCAGCAGACTGTCTTTGGTTTAGAATGCTTTGTGAAGGGAAAAGGGAACACAGCCCTTGTAAAACAAACACGGGTGTGTTTTTCTAAGCACCTGTGGTTTGAGAGACACTGAAGAAATATTTTTGTTTCAACAGTGTGTGAAGCCTTGTCAGTCCACAGCAGTGGATGTCCATGAGATACCCAGTGCTGTGCTGTTCCTCTTGCTGTTCTTAAGAGCTTGTAGGGTTTTTATCTTGTTGTTCTGTGTAATAAGGCATGACCTTAATATGTTCTGCTGCTTAAAACAGTAAGCCAGCAGTTCTGTAGCTGGTTGAGGTCTGTGTGCAGAAATACTGCATACCAGCACAAGAAGTGATCACATATGGTTTGAACATTGCCCCTAGGGGCTGAGCCCCAGGGCTCTGCAGCATGTGCTCTCTACTGATGGCAAAAGCGCAATAATGCGGCTTAGCTAAATTTTCTTTCACTTCAGACCAGGTTAAGTCGCATTACCTTTCAGTTGCCGTGAGCAGAACTTCATCTCAGCTGACTCATGGAAACTGGGTGAACTGTGGTAACTTGATGTTGAGCCCTAATCTGCAGACTAAGCCGAGATAAGAAGATGGCCTTGGCCATACGTCTCAGTACATGTGAACCAGGGAACACGGTGATAACTGGCAGGTCCCTGGGGACACATGGCAGTGAGAAGGGAATCTCCTGCCTCTGAAATGCCCTGAGCTGAGCTGAGCTGCCTCCTTCTTTTAAAATTCACCTCTTTTTTTCTTAGCACCACTGGTGAAGATGCAACATGATAGCAATACAGTACATCAGGATCAAGGAGGCATTCTTCAAAAGAGTTTCCTTTTGAAGCTTAGTGTACAAGTGCTAAGTGAAACAATCAGAGGGGAGAGCTGGATGAGTCTTCCTGAACACCCACTACACCAGCACCTCCTTTTGTCTTTCTCATGGTGCTCCCTGTTTCCTTGCAAGGCAGTGTTTGGGCTCAGGAGTTAGATGTCAGGTACCTGGTGCAAGACTGGTGAAGCATATTTCACCTGCCCTTCACACAAGCATTTGGATACATTCTTTGCTCCCTGTCTTACTGAGCAGGGTCTCACAGAGGGGTCTTAAAGTGGGGGAAGTTGGTTTCCTTGTTATCCCAGGCAGAAATTGTGTTTAGAATTGGAGACAAACTTGGCAAGTGTCAGACAGCTGAGCAGTGCTCAGAGCTGCATGCAGAGTTTTCCACTGACTGTGCAGTAGGCAGATATGGTACAAAGCAGCGATACATCAAACTCGTGGTGTGATGTGCTCCAAGATAGGGCTAGACCAGAAATTGCACTTTCTGTCTGAGCAGCTCTGTTGATGTGTATTCCATCAGAGGCACTGACAAAGTACTCTCTAAAATACCTCCAACGTGAACATGCAGCTGCTCTTCCTTACATGCAAGCAGCAGAGCTGTTCATCACGCCCTGGCAGGAATTGAGCAAATAGGTCCCTGGAGGAACATGGGGCTTTCCCTAAATGTAACTGAGGGCAAAACATTGCCTGCAGGATCTTCCTTCCTGGTCATGATAGAAAAGAATGGAAAGCTCTAGTTGACTCACAAAGCCCAGGTGTCATTTTGCAGGCTGGGGAAGGTGGGAAGAACAGCTGTGTTTTAAGCACATGGGGGAAAAGTAGCAGGGATTGTAAATTGTCATGGAAAGCAGTGACACTAGAAACTGGGACCAGCGCTGAGGGGCTGCAGAACACATTAGGTGCCCCTGGCCTTCAGAGAAGTAGAACCATCAGCTGGATACAAAGTCACTCTCCTTGCCCCTTGCAGAAACAACCCCTGTCTACTATGGGACTCTCAGAAGCCTGGATTTTGCTGCTGTTTCTTCCAAATCATCCATACTAAGAAGTTGTTTCAGGAGTGAGGATTTTCACAGGAGAAGTTATAAAGCTTTTCAGGTGTACTGTCCGTATCTTAACAAATAACAGCTCGAAAGGCCAGATTCGAGGGGCTTCTTGCAATGTACAGGTTTGATTTCCTCACTGGTCTCATGGGTCATGTTATTTTAATGTATAGTTGAGATTAAGCTATCACATGTAAAAAGCTGATTAATGCACAATAAGCAAGGAAAAAAAAAGCTTGGGTTGTAGTGAACAATGCAAAAAGACTATATAAATGAAAAACTGTAAAAGACATCACTGCCTTTATCCCTGGGTCTGAATTCATGTGATGAAATCCTCTTGGCAGTAGTCAGCACAGAATAGCTCCTCTGTGCCAGCTGAGTCCATGGGACATCCTGGGCTGCTTCATCCCCATGTCACCATGTGCTGAGGATGGGGACTCTGGGTCCTGTCACAGAGATGGTCATCTGAGCTTATTAGGCCTGCTGAGGGCTTCCTAGATCTGAAGGCACACAACAGCCACCCTCTCTCTGGTGTTCACTTAATGTGCAGCTGAGACAGGTTTTAGATCTTCCCCTCTTGCCCTGATCTTATACCAAAGATGTTCTCACCTTCCTAGGGCATGCACTCAGGATGTCCAGCTCTCTGAGTCTTTGCAGCCACCTCTCAGTTGCCATTCATAAACCCTGTGTAAATAAATAACAAACACAAGCCCCTGGCATCTGAAGGAGCCAAGTTTGATGCACTTAGATGGAACAGCTTCTGATTTGGTTCCCAGCCTTTGCCCCACCTCTGTGTATCTTGCCAACCACAGAATGGATTTCCCATTATTAAGTAATAGCAGTATTAAACATTTCAAGGGCACACTGAACCTCTGGAACAACATGATTTTTATTATCATGTATGGGTTTGCTGAGGCACAGCAGACTGAACCTGACCAGTGCTCGCTTTCTGCTACCCGTGGTTTGCTCGAGAAAGACCTGATTTATTCCAGGCCAGAGCAGCATTTTCCAATGCATCACCATCCTGACTGGAGCACTCAAATGCTGTGCACCAAGAGATAATCTTGGCATAGTAATGTCAGCTAGAAACTCTTCCTGCTATCTGTCAAAAACATATGTTGAAAGTGTGACCTCTGGTTTTCTCCTCCCTGAGGACAGGGTTTTCAGTGGTTTTCAGGGTTGGTCTCATGTTTCCCTACCAAATGGGATGAGAGGATGATGGTGATTAGGAAACCCACCTGAGAAAATCTTCTTAGATTCTACACTTCGTTTGTGCTGCTCATTGGCTGCACTCAGAGGGAAGATTAATGAGTCCAATGTGGTTGTTTGGGGGAGAACTCACAGTTCCTTGCCACCATCACTTTTTTATTTTCTGTCATTATCTTGTTCCCATTTCCAGGGCGACCAAATGGTTTTTATTAGTATCTGAAAGAAAGATTAAAAACAAAACCAGGGTTTCAATCTGATAAAATCTAAGGAAGATTACTAAAGACATCGTGCTCCATGTTAGTCATAAAAATGCTCTACAATATCTTGTTTCTTTGCTATCTTGTGTTTAATTTTCTTATTCGTTTTTTCAATGTGTTTGTTATTTATTTCATTATCTCGGATCCTCTTAGATTTAGCTCCACTGGTCCTTCAGCTCTTATGCAAAAATCCCAGTGATTCCAAGAGCAGAGCTATCTGAGCAATTACTACCAAGATGGGCTCACTGTGCCTGGTAAAAATTAAGTGCTTAATTACATTAGGGCTTATTTTTCTCTATACACTTGCTGCAAGGAAACAGATAGAACTGCATTTCAATATGTCTCTTCCAATTGCTCACTTCAATTCCATCCAAGAAGTCTTGTAGTTAATATTTGTATATTCAGCTCTATTTCGCATTTGAACCTGAAGTGATCAATATTTTCCTCTTCTGACGGAAGTACTTAATTCCTTTTTATTTTTAAATATTGCTGAGTGAATGATGTGATGGATGCAAAAGTGAGTAGTTACACATTTGTATGCTGGCTTTGGTAGTGGTAGAGCTAATTTTCCTCACAGCAGCTAGAATGGGGCTAAGTTTTGGATTTGTGAGGGAAATAGTGTTGATAACAGGAGGATGTTTTCATTACTGCTGAGCAGCACTCACACAGTGTCAAAGGCTTTTCTGTTTCTCACCCCACCCCATCAGTGATGGGGCTGGGGCTGCGCAAGGAGATGGGAGGGAACACAGGCAGAGCTGCTGACCCCAGAGATTATCCCAGACCATACAGTGTCTTGGTCAGTAAGCAAAGATGGGGGCGGGGGGGGGCGGGGAGAAGGAAGCACGTGTTCAGAGGGATGCCATTTCTTTTCCTAAGTCACCATCATGGAGCCTTTTTTCCTGGGGATAGCTGAACACCTGCCTGCCCATGGGAATTGGGGAATTAATGCCTTATTTTGATTTGCTTGTGCATGGGTCTTTTGCTTTCCCTGTTAAACTGTCTTTATCTCAACTTAGGAGTTCCAATTTTCTCCTCCACCCACTGGGAGGGAGGGAGTGGCTGTGTGGGACTTAGTTGCTGGCTGGGGTGAAACTCTGACAATTTGTTTGTTTAAATTTAGGCAGATACTTTTGATGCTGTAGAAACTAATAAATTGAGATAAACCATGGCTAAAAGCTTAATGAAGTGTCCAGTTCCTATCTAAATCCATGACTATTCCACAGGGAGAGCTTTCTCATCTCTGTTCCCTCAGGCTGTTGCCTCATTGCAGCATAGAGCAGAGGTACCAGATCAAACTTTAAATAATCTCCCATGGACAGACTAACTGCAGCAGCATGGAGTTCAGCATATCCTGTGTCTTGGCAAAATTAGATACCTCTCTAGATGAATGCTTTGTAAGCAAACCTACATATCCTAAGGAAGACTTTTACCACTCAGAAAGGAGAGGGACAACTGTGAATTAAATTAATTTGGTCTGCATATTTTTCTTATGGCTGTTTAGAAGTGTTAGTATCCTGTGTGTAGTTGCCTGTAGCTATCGTGATGTGTTTATTTTCCCCACTGGTTCTGTTGTAAGCTCGTCTGGTGGTATTCTGAGCCTCCAGCTAGTTCTTGGCCAGGTACAGCCTATGAAAGGACATGCAGAGGCAAGCAGCCTTCAGGCAAACCAGGGGCAGTGTAGGGGGATGTGGCCCTGTGCTGCTGTGTGCTTTGGGAGCCTGGACCCACTGAGTGACATGTTAAACCTACCTGGTGAAATGGAAGTAGATGACCAGGCCACCAAAGGAGACGCAGAATTTGGTGGGGGGTTGTGTGTTTTGTGCCCCCCCGCACGTGCACGGTTCCCCTGCTTCCAGTTAAGACCTTCCTTGAAGTCTTAAGTGTTACAGTAAAGTTTTCTTACGCTGATAATGTATTTGTATTATGCAATGCACTCAGAAAACAGAAGATTATCTCTCCACGACTGTCCTCTCCTCTCAAGAAGCTGTTATCTTCTGTACATACGATATGCAGAATGTATGGGAGTCTTGCCAGCGTTGGTTTGCATTTTTAAGACTGTACTAATTAATGTGTGATACTATTGTGTTTTTGGAGTGGCATCTTTGATGTAAGATGTAAAAACTACTTAAAATTTTTGTTTGTTTGTTTACTGTTCAGCTTTTAGAGATAGCACCAAGGACTGCATGTTCACTAGAATCAGCCTTTTTCAAGGGTCCTTGTAGCTGCACGCAGGCACCAGTGTCTCAACCGGCGCGTAGCACCTGCGTTCTTCTTTTAATAGGGGTCAGTTTTGAGTAGAAATGAATTCTTCCTGAAAAGTCTACTTTTCTGTCTTACACTCTCTCAGATTCAAGCTTCCCTCTCCCATGCTGTGTGCCAGCCCTGGCCCCAGGAGGAGACCTGGGAGGAATGTCTCCTGACCCAGGGCACCCCGCTGGCATCAGGCTCCCTTACCCCTCAGCTCATGTACATGCACACTCGGTTTTCCTTGGAATTGATGGCTATACCAGGACAAAAATGATGGGCCCACATTATAAAACCATTTGTGCAAGTGACTTTAAAATTAATCAACTAAAGTTTGGGGGAATTAAGCAAAATTAAAGAATTAAGGAAAAGAGTCTGAGCAGCAATTTTAGGGTCAGAATCTTATGGGGGTGCTTAGTATAGCAAGAATTTGGGTTCAGTCCCTAAAAGACAGGATCATTTGAGGGGCTTAGGTCTACATTTCTTGTCAGGTTTGGGGAGGGAAGTGGGGCTTGAATCCAACCTTTTAGACAGGGCTGATTTACTGGATGGATTGAGTCTGAGAGACACTTCTCCAGATTGTGTCCTGGGCCAAAAGACAAGACATGCTGCAGCTTAGGAGTTACTTTTCTTTTAGGTTGGTTTTTTTTCCTTAATAGAGAAAGCAGTTCAAACGCACCGGGCAAAATGACTGACTTCAAAAGCATGTTTTTCCTTGTTATATAGACACTCACAAAACAGCATTGTGTGGTTAAAAAGGCGCATTTGTGATAGTTTCTTCTTCAGTGCCAAAATATATAAGCAGTATTGTTTGAAGGGAAATAAGAAATTTTTTTACCTTATTGTTATTATTGTTGAACAAATATATTGTTTTTACATGTTAGACTTTGAAGACTTTTGTATTGTAAACTGTTTTGTGACACGGTGCTTTTTCATACTGGAATTACTGATTGCACCTAAATATTAATTATTGTTTTCTTATATAAACATGTAACCTGGAACAATCTTGATGAAAACCAATGTATGGTGGATACAAATGGTTCAAACAAATTCACCTACTGAAATCCCCTAAATGTTCTTTCCTACTAATAAACATTCTGCTGCAGCTAGCTATGGTGTGCCACGCAGTTACTCCCTTCATGCTGGAGTCTCAAAGCCTTTGCCTGCTGTCTTCAAAGCTCCTGTCCCACTCACCACCATGGGCAAAGAGTCAGCAGCTGTGAAAGCCAATCTGGAGGGCTTAGCCAGGGCTTAAGCTGAGCATGGGCGCTGTGCCGGCACGTTGCAGCCAGCTGGGCTCTCCACTGCTAACACAGCTTTTCCTCCAGCAGCTAAAGCCAGCAGCTGGGCACAGAGCAGGATAACCTGGAGTGGTTCATAAAAGTAAAGGAAGGACAGCACAAGGCTGAGAACCCTGGTTCTCTGGAGCTGGAAAGACCAGCTTAGCTGACTGACAGCAACTTTCCCTGCCACAGGTAAATCCCTCTCCTGGTTTAGGGCATTTTTTCCCCCCCTGAAGACTTACACACCATCATGTGGAGAGGGAGCTCAGGCTGGCAGGGTGGTAGCTCCGATTAGTTGCTCTGAGATGTGGCTCATGATGCAGCAGCCGAGCTTGTCACAGCAGGGACTCCTGCCAACCTCAGACAGGCTCTGGAGGAGGTTGCCTCATGCTCCTGTGCGTGCTCCTTAAACTCCTCAAACTTTTACCTGGGTTAAATTTGGAGCTGTGATTAGCACTGGAGAGATAAAAGTAGTTTAAATCCCATGGGAAGGTAACAGCAATCAGTGTCTATTTCCTCTTGAGAATAAACAAAACAAAACAAAAAACAAAAGCATATTTGTGGAACTGCACATTTAATATGAATTTGAGACAAGCTGGAGGCTGGATGGAGCATCAGTTACAGTGTCCAGGTACCCCCTGTGCTCAGTGAAACTTCAAACCAGCTTTATTGCATGAACTTCCCAGTGTACCAATCTCCCTGTGATGTGTGTTCTCCTTACCATCCCATTAGGGCCATAATACAATTTGGCATAAAAAGGCAGGTGTGTATGGGGATGTTTATTTGCACAGGAGTACTGAAATCCTCCACTTTGCCACCTCTGCTGGCCCATGCATCTTATATTTCAATGTGCAAAGGCCAAGGCTTTTGTCCCAGGACAGAGCCTGGCTCCAGGTGATGGCCACCAACAGGCACTGGAGAACATCTTGCACCCCCACAGTCCAGGACTGGACCTCTGACTGTCATGGAGGACAGAATCTGAGACCGTGTGGTCCCTGGATCTGGCCCCATCTGGGAAACAGCATGCTCCAGAACCTATCACTGCTTTCAGCAGCACGAATTGAGTCAAGAGATGGTGAAGGTACCAAAAACTGCAGCTTTGCTTCTCTAGTGAGTCCCCTAAAGTTTCGGTCAGGAGCTAGAGGAGGGGTGTTTTGCTCCCCACTTCTTAAAAGACTGTGTGAGTCACCTTGCTAAACCCAGGCTCAGCCATGCTAGAAACAGTCCAGCCTCTTGAGCATGCAGTGGGTGCAGCAGTTCCTGTCAGCCCACACAATTCTCCACACTCCTCCATGGCCTCGCAGATGTAGTATTGCCAACCACTCAGCTTCAAAGCATTCACATTGTAAGAGCCACTCAGCAAAATTACTTCCTATAAAACATTAAATTAAACATCTATCACAGGCAGTGTCCAGGAAACATAATTACCTTAAAGAGCTCCATGGGAGCTGGTCCTGGCTCACCCTGAGTCATCCAGAGCACTGAACAACTCCACCCCACTGTAAGACAGGGCTGTCCTGCTACTGCTTGGGGAGCCTCCCTTTGCTGATGCAAATGTTTTCCCAAGCAATGTCCCACTTAGATGTTCTCACCTCCAGGATTCTTATTTGAATAGCCAAAGTCAGCTGGTGAATGAAATGGCTGATGAAAATGTTTTACTGCAACATGCATGGCCAGGTATGCTTCATTGCTTTGGGTACCCAGGGCACAGCAGGAGCAGAGGCAGGTAATAAACTCATTCCAGGTGCCTAGGAGCCACCAAGATGAGAGTACCAGAGCTTTCAGCCAGGTTCCCAGGACACTCCAAGTCACAGAATCATGGAACAGTTGGGGTTGGAAGGGGCCTCTGTAGTTCATCTGGTCCAACCCCACCTGCTCAAGCAGGGTAAGTGAGGGTTTGTTGTGCAGGACCATGTCAAGGCAGCTTTTAATACCTCCAGATAGAGACTCCACAACCCCTCTGGGCAACCCATTCAAGTGCTTGGTCACACTCACAGTAAAGAAGTGTTTCCTGATTTCAGAGGGAACCTCTTGTGTTTCAGTGTGTGTCCACAGCCTCTGGTCCTGTCACTGGGCACCACTGAGAAGAGCCTGACTCCATCCTCTCTGCGCTTCACTTCAGGTATTTGTACATACTGATACTATCTCTCCTGAAGAGATGTAGTAATACACACCACAGCAACAGAAATATTATCTCATACATAGGAATATTTATTTTTTCCTTCTTAAAAATGTACAAAAAATAAAATAACTGTATTTACAGTTTATCAAACCCTTCTCCCAGTTACAACACTATTAAGTTACATGAGCTATATTCTTAATATAAAAGCACACTATTTATACATAAAGTTTCCTTGTTTGCCAGAAAGACGGCTTGTCACAATCTTTGGCACAAACTTCTCGTTTGTATCTTGTCTCAATTAATAGGAAATGGAAGCACGTATAAACATTTAATAACCTTTACATTTTAAAAGTCATAAGATACTCCTTTCCAGTTCCATTTCAATCAATATACAGCATGTCTGACAGCTAGAGTTTAAATTTTACTAATTGTTTGAATTAATTTACAACATTTAAACAATCCATAAAATGAAAGAGAAAAATATGTAAGAAAGACATTTGATCTCTGAATTCCAGTGACCAAAAACTTCATGAGAGAGGACAGCGAGGAATAAAACATTATTTCCTTTGTAGTTTATATTCAGTGGTAAAAATCCTCCAAAATGTCTTAACAGGGATATCACTGTACATCCACAAAGCTTCACTGAAAGGATGCACTTTATTTTGGGGGTATCAGCACCTGACTGTAACAACTAAAATTTGAGAATTTGAATGCGGGTTCATAATATCAAATGGACGGACAAAGTGCCAAATTGGTAGCAGGAACCAAAATTTGAACTTAGAAGACTGTTCTCATTTTGTACATCTCTATCAGAGTCTTTCAAAACACAACATTTACAGACACTGCACTGCTCTAACTCTTCACAGGGAAAATGCACTGAGCAGCAAGCCCCAGTTCAGGCTGCACTAGTTGAGATTCAAGACTGCTGTCTTGAAGAAGGAAAGGAAATGAGAATTTTGTTCCTTTAAATAAACAGCCACAGCAGTGCCACAAAGAGATGAAAGGAGGCAAGGCAAGAGGATTCCTGTCCCCTGCTGAACAGTAGCCAAATCTTACTTCCATTTAACTCATAATATTTGGAAGATCCAGCATTAATCAATATTTTCATTGTTTAATGTAAGCAACATGTATATTTTAACAATATACATGCAAGCACTATGTAGTGCTCAAGACATTTTAATAAAGAAGGGCAGGCACTAGGCAGGCCACTGCTTCAGAAGTTTGCATTACTTGTACTGTCCCTTTCCTCTCAGGTGAACCCTGAGAGTTTGTAGCTTACTACCACCAGCATCCAAAGTTCAGTGCTCCTCCAGCAGCTGATGCTATAGCTACAACTGAAGAGGTGCAGGATGATATACTCTTTGTAATGTCTTAGTGCTTGTGATGCACCTGCATCTAGAGCAGAGAAACAAAGCCCTTGGACCCTGGCAGATAAAGTTCAGGGAGATCATCCTTACCTAGCTCTAGCTTTTGTTTTAAAATAATCGTACCACCAATCTACTTATGTTCCTCAATGCCTGAATATTCCTTCATTGAGACTGTAAGAAGGAACTAAAGGCAGGAGTATCAGCTTTCTACTATCAGAAATTCACACACTTTAAGAAGTTTTAGAATACCTTTCAGTTAATCTTGGAAGCAACTTTCCTTCTTTGGACAATGGTTCACTGAAAGCTCCTAAAATAGTAATGGAAAGATGGCTCCTTAAAGCCATAGTATTTCTGGACGTTGAACTCACTGATCCTATGCTTATCCTTGGTGCAGGATGCTGCAGCACTCAACAGGTCCCAGATCATCTCCACCCCCCGTGTAAGACAAGAATGTCCCATTAACCTGAGCACTGATGCTGCTAGGACACCTGTGCTTCTCTGTGAACCCTAAATTCTCACTGTCCTTTCTTAATGCAGCACATTCCAACCTGGGCCAGCCCCAAGAGCCACAGACACTCCCTGTAAGACAGCTTATGCAGCAGGTTTGTTGGCAGCAGAAGCAGGGCCCAGCTCCAGCATACATTACTCCTGTGCTTCACCTGCAGCTTCCGCCCAGACATCATGACCAACTGAGAGATCCCAGCTAACATCTTGAGGGTTCCAAACACCAACAGTGAAATACGAGAACAAGCAGCATTGCTCACCAGTACTGTGTGCTGGACCCAGCTCCTAATGCCACCTATTAAAAGTGTTCTCTTTCTTTATCTGGGGTAAGTCAACATAGACTTTTTATCTCAGTCTGAGGCAAGTAGAAACAAAACAAACCATCATAAATCCCCTGTATTCCAAAGATGTTCCCTCTTGGGCAAGGTAGCAAGAGCATCTTTGTTGGAGTGTATTTCTATAAAAAGCTAAGGAACTTACAAAACTGCATCAGAAGGGGAAAGAGTGCACGACAAAAGAAGAAGGCAGGAGGAAGACAACACACTTTGCCTTACAGGCATATGTCAATTCTGGGCATGTTAGCCCTGACACTAACAGCCTGAACTTTTTATAGTTTCTGGTCCCACAGAAACTTTGACACGTAGCTAACATTTTTATTCCCGAAATAGAGATTTTAATGGATGCTACTGCTAATGAAGCTAAGAAAGCGTGCAATAGCTTGCAGGACAATTCATGCAAAAATATGGCCAAAGGAGGCTGGTCAGCTATCCCAGCTGCTTTGCTTGAACGTAAATAGCTCCACACAGCTCAGAACACTACACAGTGAGCCTTATTAAAATAGGTAGGGTTTCTTTATTCTATGAACCACCTAAGGTTGTGTGACTAAAGAAAAAGTGAGTGAGGAGCTCCCTACAACAGCCTGAGGAGCTGGAGAGGAGAGAGAGAGGTACTGGATTTGGATGCACTACAGACATTCAGGTCTTGAATCCCTTTTCTGGTTATTTTAGCCTGCACAGCTTTTATTTCTTCACAGAATTCATGAGACGGGGCAGAATTTGATGGGATAAACATGTAGTTCAATTTAGGTTCAGATCCGGCTCTTGTGAGAGAAACCTATCTCCACACTTCGGCTGCAGGATGCTGGATGTCCACTGGCAAAATTATTCCAGTTTTGATAAAATATTTACAGCAAGCCCAGGTTTATACCCCACCCCACTGTCCTAGGAATCAAAACAGAATCATTCAATGGTGATACAAGAGCAAGTATCCTTAAGTGTGTGAAGTCCTGTTTCTGCCAGCCTAGAGGAATGCATTAACGAGCAGGCTGCTGCAGAAAGCACCTTTCCCACCACAGGCTTAAGAAAAGGCTGCTTTGGGAGCCTCCCTTCTGTACCTCTGGACACATCAGGCAGCAGACACATGCTGTCTCTTGGATTTGGTGACAGCTGGATGGGAGACTCAGGTATCCACAGCTGGGAGCTGGGCACCTAAGGTGGACACTATTGTGCCAGAGCATTCAAGACACTGTAGCCCGGTTTGCTCTAATATTTCATATATAACTGTGTGAGTGAGGATGGAGTATATGAATGCAGATTAAGTTAGTTTCTCAATACACACTCCTGCACAGATTGCAGCAATTTAATCCTCTAGGAAAGATTCTTTTAAACCCCTAAACCCAATACATACAAAACATAGTGGCAGTAAACATGCCCACATACAGTAGTTAAAATATATTATTGCATATTATAAACATTATATACAAGGTTAAAATGGTTTCTTTACCATTTACTTACAAGTGACATTTGTAGCTGAATGCCTTACTTACAAGTCCTCATTGCTACGTGCTGAGAACTACCAGAGGTATTTGGCAAGACTATACACTATATAGAGATATGGATCAGTCTGAGCAAGTGAACTGTCAGCCACTTTCCCCATCTTTAGCACTGCAACAGCTTTTCAGCACTGACGGAGACAACTACTGCTAAAGTAAGTTATACCAGATTTCTGAAACTAGACCAGCATGATTTTTTAACATGTTTTAGAATGAGCTTATCCACACTAAAGTATGAGTTAAAATGCTGTTTCACATTTGCAGTGGGTCACCTAGTTACAAATCTGGGGGCTGGTGATTGCTTGTACACTAGAGAGTGGGGAACAATAAATAAGGGGACCAGGTTCATGTCAGTGGCCTTGTGCTTGACAACCCCATTTCTATATGCAGTGGGTGTACATGTACAGAATGGACAGTATTTTAAAAGCAGTTTTGTAACAGTTGCTCTGATCAATGTCTGTCAGGTTCCTGGAGAATCTTCTGCTTTCCACGAAGGATGAAATGCTGTGGTTCCTTACAAAAAGGTTCTGCCTGAGGCTAGATCTCTGTCAGTGTGATCTTGAAGCCTTCAGCCATGCTCTCCATGTGCAGGATGAATGTGTCCTCATTGGAGTAGTGCTCAATAATGTTGTCATCCATGTTTACCAGGATACTGGTGACAAAGGTAAAAATCAATGTTTTTATGCACCAGGACGCTGGAAGGGAAAGCCACGCACTCTGCCACATTTGCTCATTCTCTACAACACAAAAAGACTCCAGCACATGCCAGTACAGTGTCACTACTGGAATCATCATCAAGATCTGCCCCATAGTCCCTTATATTCTTTAGATTAGAGACTGCTCCCTGCCAAAGTAGCTAAGAGACATGCCAGCACTGAGAGGTTAACACTCTCAAGCTGCCTACAAGATGAGCTGACCTCCAGATTCCTGACAGACCCAGCTAGCTGGTGCTTCCCATGCCTGGTGTTGGCTCCCCCAGGGAGTGCTACTCTGTGCCACTTCTCAGATGTCACATGAGCTGCTGCACCTCTGTGGTGTGAGCTGCTAGCACAGGGAAGCAGTGCAATTTGTGGTCTGTACACAGCTCACAGAACCAGAACTCAGCTTGGATGTGAGAACATCGACAACTATTAGAAGTGTATATGAGCATTTTCCTCACTCTCAACTTCAAAGTGTTCCCTCTAACAATCACTTGGAAATGGTACTAGAAAGAAGCAAAACATGAGAAGTTTCAACTGTCTTCTCAAAAGCTAAAATAATCTCCAGACACAATGCCCTAACTTAGAGTTACAGCTCTGTAATGAAACTAAATTACTGGTTTAAAATTCTATCACTACAATACTGTGGTTAAATAGAACTAAAAAAAAAGTTAAAGTGGAGAGATTTAGATTTATGGCAAGGAGCCACAGCCTAGCTATTTTGAAAGCCCAGCTGTGATGTTCATGTCTAAATTTACTCAGCTGAAACCACTGCAGAAAACATGGTCTGCCTGTCTTTCAGATCGGAGAGTGGTCTACTTCGTAACACTGCAGGGAAACTCCACACTGCACTCCCAGCAAAGGCTTCTCCCATTCTGGCCCTCCATGATGTTATTAAGCATACTGTCAACAAAACAGACTTTATCCAGACATCTTTTCCAAAAACAAATTCTTTCTTCACAGTAAGTTTACGAACACTGGTCAGACAGACTGGAGACCCATCTTTCCTCCTCTGCCATCCCTCACTGTCTCCATAGATGTGAAGATTTCAAGTGCATGGGCACATCTCCTAAAAGTGTTTATACTGTGCACTACCATGAGGCCCCAAGCATAATTGGGATCTCTGTGTACTTCTAAAAGATCCTGCATTAGATCCTTACTTAGTTAATTAACTTACCCCTTTTTGCTCTTCTTATAAAGTTTTGCAATCTTTTCAACTGGCAGCCCATATTTCTCAGAGATCTGAAATCACAAAAAGAAAAGAAATACCATTAAAGACTAAAAAGAAATACAAAATTATCACCTTTTACCTTACATAAAGCATTAAAACAAAATCTCTGCCAACTTTGAGAGGATAACTATATAGGAAAGTCACTCATGACCATATCACAATTTCATTTAAGGATGACTTGGGAAGGAATAATCCTGAACGGCTTGATCAAAACTACAATTGTTTCCATCCAGAAACCAGAAGACCATAGTTTTTATAGGGTGTGAGTCATCAAAACTGCCTCAGCATCTCCTACTGCTCTGCTCAAGAAGTCAACATTCTTCCCAGCTTCTGATTTTATGAGGAAATTTCAATCTCATCTTTCTATTGTTTCTTAATCTGATTTTATTAGGCTCATGGAAGCAAAGGCTTCCTCCACTAGGCAGAAGGCAGATGTATGGCAACCCAAAAAGAGCTGACGGACCAATGGATCAACAAATACATGCACATTTCTTTTCTCAAAGATATTGTAAGGTTTTGTTAACAGGACTCTCCATGGTGGTACTTTTGTCTGAAAAGTATCTTTGGGGTACTTTTTATTGTGGGAGGGCTACCAACATGCTCCATAAGGGACTAGGAAGCTTCAGTATTGTTGGGGAGGTGACTCAGTCTAATTACTCTTAGTGGCAAAATGAGAACACTTTGCCTCACAAACATCATCTGGGTGTACAGATAACAAGATGAGATGTCACAGAAAAGTGTGTTAACAGGAAAAGGACTTGTAAAATAAACCTCTTGCTAGCTACTCAAATGATAAAGCAGAAAATATAGGACAACTTTAAAAGGAAGAACTACATAGCTACAAATAACCAGTGCCAACAAGTACTTCACTAGGATACTTTGGAATTGCTTTGCAGCAATGTATTAGCAACTTTTTTGGATGTCCATTCTGCAGTGAGTCTGTGCTCATGGAGATGGTGTCCGTCCCTTAGCTCTCCATCTGAGCCAGGTTTCCTTTTCAAATCATGACTTCTTTGAGGAAAAAGGTCTCACAGCTCACACTTTGGAAAAGGATTGCCCCAAAAGGCAAAATAATTACAGAAAAATTACTTCTTTTTGTCAGTGATTAATGTTTTGTGACACTCTACTGCCAAGCAAAGTAAGTTTCCCACTCTTCCCAGGTGAAATAAAGTTGCAGCTAAATAGCTGACTAGTTATCTTTTGCATTAGAGAACGGAAATGCAAAATTAAAAATTCATTTAAAGACTGCCAAACATTAGTCACTGTAAAATCCTTTCTTTGTGTTTACATTCAGACTTACATTGAGAAAAGGTGGTATTTTAGAGAAGTAAATTACAGCAATTATAAAATAGAAAATGGAAAGCAAGTGATGGATACACTTTGCACCAAGGACAGAATCAAACAGCCACAGGCTGAGCTTCAAGGACAGCTTCTTTCCAGAGAGCCAAGACTCTTTGGGAGAGAGAACTAATTAGCCCATACTTACTTACATCACCTATAATTGTCATTTAATCCAAGATTCAACTTTGTACTTAAAAAATACAGCATAACTCCAAGATTCTGAAGAACCAATAAAAATTCTTTTAAATTGCAAAGAGTTTCCTCTGATGGTGTTAGCACACGTTTGTGGCTAACAGAAAGGGGACTAACTGATAAGGTACACTAGATTCATCCACTCCCTAAGCTTTCCACCTAGCAGAGATCAAAATACAATTTAAATTCAGGTAGTATTTGCTACTTCAGTTTTATTTGCACCAGCATGTTTCACTGCCCTTTTGGATATGGTGCTGGAGATACTGATCATAGTCCTGGTTCCGTGTTTTCACCTGCCTGGAGAGAGGCCTAATTCTGCATCAAGGCTGCACAAGCCCCCATGCTGTCCAGTCACACTGTCCCTGCTGTGGGGACTGGTCCGCTTTGCACATTTATAAGAAGAGCTTCACCCTACTTGTCTTGTATCTCACACAAGCATCCCCGTTATTGTGGACTACAAACCAAAACTTTTCCACTCTGAGCTCTATATAACTTATGCAAAAGGCTCTGTGTAGTCTATGGAAAAGCTATGCAACCACATGCACAGGGTGGAAATACATCCTGCAAAGAAGTTCCCTAACATACTCATCTGGAGCACATTTGAATGTTTGCTCCAAACAGGGTTGAACAACCGTGATTTGAACCCCGGGTTGGCCACATCCCTATGTTAGATGTCCTAACCTATTCCAGCTACCTTTTATCACAGACAGGACAGGTGCCCCACCCAGACTTCATCAATGAAGTGCACACTCTGTGCACTTAAATCCAAGGGAGGATCCATGGACAGGATCCCCAGCAGAAGGAATAACCTATCACTGGCCAGAAGCACTTGTTGTAGCTACTCACACCTTCACCCTCACTCACTATCTATTCCTCTCTACCACCATGTTTCCAAGTTTCCCTTCCTTCAATGCCCACGGAGGGCAGCTGACTGATGTGTGGCTGGTGACTTCTCTGGGGTATCCAGGTGTCACACTGTGAGAGCAAATCTTGACTGTCTTAGAGAAGTTTTCAAAGAAATGTCCATGTTCTTTATACCCCTTCTTATCCTCTGGCTTTGCTTACCATGAACAGAATGATATAAGCAAGATGGTGTTGAACTTTTGTATCTGTGGTTTTATTGTATCCCTAATTTTGAGATTTCATGTAAAGAAATAATAAAAATGGCTCCATTTCATTAGATTGTTGAAAAAATCCTCTGTAACAAGCAACAGAAAAAACCTGCCACCTGAAACTGCAGGAAGTGTCACAACTGTGTGAACATGAGGAAACAATTTATCTTCCTTTCTGGGTTGTTAATTCTGAAATCTACTGATATTGTAAAGATCAGTACTTGAAGACACTTTTCATTGACTTCATGCAAATAAACAAGCAGAGCAAAACATTCCTGTGCCAAGGAGATTTAATAGCAGTTAATATACAGCATTCTGCACATTCCAGCATAAATCTTCCCTCAGATATTTGGGATACCCAACACTCACACATTCCAAATGCTGCTCAAAGCAGTTTGGGACTCTGGGACACCACTTCCTACATAAACTATGAGAGTCTGGGCTGAGAAAGCCTTGCCTGTCACACTGCCCATGACAGGTGTAGGATTTATATAACATGCAGGGATCAGTGAGCTTTGCAAAAGACTTCCAGCTGACTGAATAAGCACATTTCTCAGGAACCCCTAGGGATTCAGTCAGTTATACCAAACGGCAAACTGTGGAAGCAAGGCTCAAAGTGGGGGTATGGGAGAGCCTCCTCCTCACAGGCTCAGAAAACAAGACTCCAGTACAAATGTACTAAGTCCTGCTGCAGAATCCAAAAAAGCACAGCCAGCATCTGCTAGGCCTTCTCACTTAACACCCTCTTCTCTGGGTGTTTGTTGCCAATGAAGGGAGTATAGTAGGATATTGCGGATAAATCACAATTTGTATGGAAGTTGCAGCCAACTTCCATACAAAACAGGATTTCTCACCTGACCCCAAGCAGGTTACATTAAATTTTAATGAAATGTTTTTTTAGATGAATACTTTTCCTTATCATATCCATTGTCCATCTGCCAATCTTCTGAGCAGAGAATTCTTTTTTTTCCCTTGGGATGCCTGAAGCAGTGTGACAGCCTCCAGACTGGCACTGAAATAGCTATCTGGGTGTCCCTTTGGGCTGAGGTCCCCTGGCATGGCATGTTTGTGTGATTGCACAAGCCAACAGAAATGCTCTCTGCTGGAGTCAGGAAGACAGCAAGGACAACATCTGGGCTGGTTGAGGCATGTAGGAAAACATGTTTTTGTTGGAAGATCACATATACAGGCATATATCTAATAAGCTTCAGTCTAAGCTACTTCTGTTGAAGTCATCTGTTAGTTTTTAATTATAGAAAGACTTTGGGACGCTTGAATTTCCCAGTTGAGACTGCCTTCTATAACTGGAAAAAATACACGATTCTGTACAATGTAAGACTGGAGTACTAACTGAAATAAACAGTTATCCTGCCTTTGGATCAGGCTGAAAGCAGGATTTAGAGCTGGTCAGTTACCACATATGTGATGCTTTGCGATGGACAATTGTTTTGCTGTTTTCTGTTGACCAAGACTGACTAATGAAAACCAAACATATGCATCACTTCCTGAGATATACTATATTTCTGAAACCTGATACCTCTAGATATTTGCCAAAGGAAAGAAATCTGAGAAGGAATCTGAGTGGTCATTTGGAATGGAGGTATATGTGAGAATAAAATAAACACAGGATCTGAGAAAACAACATCATTAATAACAGAAAATTAGGAGAAAGCCACAGACCAGGAATAGCAATTAATGAAAAATTAAAAAAAAAAAGTCAAATCCATAAACAGAGAAGGAGGGTATGATTCAGGGTCACTGAAGCTCTCTTTCAGATCTAGGGCTCAGTAATATTCAGAGACTCACTTCCTAAATTCTTGGTACCAAGTTTAGAATTGAGCATTTAGGATGTGCACAATTACAAAATTACATGATTTGTTTAAATGACTACAGAGAGAGTATCTAAGAAAATGCAGTTTGACAGCCTTTTGGCATTGGTTTATCCACAATATCCTACCAAAGAGAATTAAAATTTTCAGAATGTGTTCCTTCCAGTGAACTGGGTCAGTTTATAACAGATTAGATTTCTCTGGTGCCAAAAACATGCCAATGAGTCAGCAGCTGCACTGTCTGAAGTATGCAGAAACCTTTCCTGCTTCTGCACCAGCTTTGTTTCGGTTCGACAGTGACTGGAGAACATAGGGAGGTACAGACCAGTGAAGATAAAATATTCATGCTAGCTTGAAAGGTTGTAGAAGGATTATAACATTCTTTTAACTTCCATACAAAGACAAGATGAAACTGTGTTACAGCTTACCATGAATCAGACTGCAGCCTCTTCAAACAAAGCCTGGTTTTTGTTACAATGTGCTCTGCCTAACAACTGAGCTGCAGTCACAGCTAACAAACAGTGTTGGCAAAAGCACAGTTAGGACATCCTTAGCATGCTGCTGACTCTCAGAGATACCCTGACTTGAAGAGGTGGTTTAAACAACTTCACTAACCCACAAATCTTTTTCTGCCTTCTGCTACTGGCCAAATATTGACCAAATAACTCGATCTTTACTGCATTAGAAGTGCCTGGTCTGTGCAACAAGACACTGTGACAGTTTTAAGAGAGTATGAATATACACACTTCTAGTGCTTGGCTGAGCTCTCTAGGGACACTTTCATCCATTCCCATCTTCTCTCCTACACATAACCAAACCTGGAAATCAATTCAATATCCCACATGTCAGTCTCAGATTAGTCCCCACCACTGACTCTTCTCTCTCCAAGTTTCACACATCTACTAGCCATCAGCTCATAGAAACAGGATTAAATAGGGAAATAGAAACTCTCATAATGACAGCTAATGGGTAACAGCGAAAACTCAAGTCGAAGACACAGCAAAGAAGCAGGTCGGTAGGTAGGTCACTGCAAGTGAGGGCTAAGGAAGGAATCTGAGACAAGAGGTATGAATGTCAAGTCTGCAGTGGCTCAGCACCTGTCCCTCACTGCTGAACAGCAATTGCACAAAAGCTGTATGGAAATAGTGAATCCCTGGGCCTTTTCTGGAAAAGATGGCTGTGAACATACTGATGGGCATTACAGGAAAAGATGCAACAGGCTCTTAACCATCAAGTTAAGAAACAAACATTTCAGACATGAAACCAGTACCTCTCTGCTTCCCTGACACTGGTAATTACTGCCATTCCTCAAGGCTCGGGTCTCCAATAACCACCTCTGTGACACTGTTTAAGCCCAGCAACCTGCTGACAACACTGAATTCAGGACATGCCAGCATTTCAGAGGTGCGTGTCAGAAAGCCTTTATGAAATGCTTTAAATGTGCTTGAGAAAAACTTCACCTTTATATTATGATTTATCTCAATAATACATGGAAAGTCTGAAGATTTTCTTGCCAAGAAAGACAAACAATGTTAGGACACCAGATACTTACAGCTTCCATTAGCCCCTTTACTGTGGGTGATTTCAGCATCAAAGCATCAAACACCTCATCTGTCTCCTTCCTCACATACAAAAGCACTGAAATAGAAAAAAAAGTCAAACTTGGAGCAGGTTCAGTTAATTGTACAGATGAAACACCTCACACTGAATAGAAAAACAAATATTAATCCACAACAGATAAAATGAATTGCCAAGATGGTTTGCACTTAAAAAAATGTACTTTCAATATCATAAGTGATCTAAACATGGACAACACATTACAGTTGCTTTGAAAACATAGTAATGAAAATTCAACAAATTTAATCTAATGTGAGGAATCTGTACCTTCCAGAATCTAAATCTTTATTTACAGAAAGAAGCTAAAAAGCACTTCATCCCTGTCCCTTGGTCACAGGACAAAATAAACAAGCTAGGTTTTCCTAAAGCCGTGTCTTGGCTTGTACCTCTCATGGCTTCATCTAAAAGCCTGGGAAAGGACATTCAAAAAGGTAAATCTGGTTTGTCATTATCTATGCCTTTGAAAACAAAATCAGTGAAAAGGTAAAGAAATAGTTCTCTCTGACATGACTACAAATGGTCTGACCAGTCTGAAAATAAACACTGAGAAAATGAGTTCAAAGTCATTTGAGACTTTACAGGGGAGACATTCAAGAGTATAGCTGGCAGGCAGGCCAGTGTGTCCACCCCTGCTCAGGTACCCAAATGCCATTTCTGTTCCTCTTCCTCCCTCAGATGTCCTGCCATGTCTCAGCCATTTGCAGGCGCAGTGCCCTGCCCTCTCTAGCTCTTGGTTTTTCCTCACTTGTACAGGTAAAAAGAGGAAACTTGCTGCTATGTGACAAAAACAAAGCAGACAGCTACAAAGCAAATAAGCATAAACACCAGGAAAGTGTTTTAGGCATAATCTCATATGACTGGTAAGTAGCAGGTTAAAGAAGATGCTCTACAATTTATTTTGTTTCCTACATAAACTGCCTTTTCAAACAGCAGTGCTGCACATGAGGTACAAACATACATGCACTGCCAGGTATTTCATAACTGTGTGACAAATTACACTGGTAATCCTTTTTTTTTCTTTTGGTAGACATCTTTTGAGACTGCAAATTCTTGGGGTCCAAAAGATATCTTTAGGAGGCAACTCAACACATGATGTGCATATGAACCAACAGAGATGATGGTATTTTTCATCCAGAAGTAATTGTTTTGAAGCTAATTCTCAGGTCAAGACTAACAGGATGGACTCAGGGCTATTTGCAGAGAATTTTAACTTCTTTGCCTAGGTTTGGAAATGACTGAAAAAAAGTTAAAACATGGGCAAATCAGTTCCCTGTCTTGGTCTACAAATCAGACATGCTAAACAATGATGGGGTTTTTTTCATCTTTAATTCAGAAGTACAAGCTACAAAACTGCTACTGACTTTCAAAGCCACATCCTTTTCACCTACACTTTGGCAACTCTTTGGGACCTGCTTGAGAATGCCCTTTAAAAGGACTTAAGAGGCTGAGGTAACTTTGGGTCACAACTTAAGTGACTGTCAGAATGTAAAAGAACAAAAAAAATCAACGTAAGAGTTAAATTTTACTAGGTCTCATATGTTTAATTGCATGAGCGAGAACTCACTCTGTGTGCTAATTTGACCAGTACTAACACATTAATTTGGTAATTCTTTCCTTTTGTACTAGAAGGCTGTCCTGGAACTCCTGGCTTTACAAATGTCTGGACCTCTGTCACCCTTAACAATTACAAACATATCTGAGAGGAGCAAAAAAAATCACTTGGTCCAAGGTTCACGCTGGGGACATTACACAATTCCAGTGCCGAGCTTTAAATCCCTCTGTTGTGCTTGGTGTGCCAGGCAACATTATGCTGAATGAAGGATCCATTACAAGGATAACGGAGAACTTGAATCACTCTTATATACACAGAGAGCCAGGATTAGTAAACATATGGGGGGTTGTTGGTTTTTCCTTTCCCCTGACAGATGTGAAAATCCTGGCTTTGAATCACTAGGGCACTTTTCCCTAAATGACTTCTGGTGACAGTGATGCCTTAGGAAGCCCTTGTCTCATCTCTGTCCTGATGCTCTGTGACTCTGGCCTATCTCAATGAATTTTCCTGGGTGATAAACTCTCAAAAAGCAGATGTGAGTGAAAAAACAACCCTTTTTTGAGTTGTTCTTCAAACAGATCAAATCCCTGAGTCCATGTTAACAGTGCAGCCCCACAAGCCTTCGTGCCGGCAGAGCTGTGGAGAGGTGGCCAGCTGGCTTGGAGCAGGAGGCACAGCCAGAGTGGAGGGAGAGGGGCTCACTGGTGTGAGTGACTGTGACCATGTAACATAAGTTATACTTACACCCTCTGATCCTACTGTCCCCACGTTCATGGCATGTAGATGGGTTCACTTCAATAATACAGATTACAGTATTGGGCAGGGGGTGGGGGTGGAGGGGAAATCTTGTACCAGGTAATGAGCTTTTTTTTTTACTGAGAGTTAAAAGATAAATTCAAATTTATCTGACATCTACACTGCCTGGCTGGCCTTAGTTCTTAACCTTCTTACCAGCACTGAAATCCACTGTAGTCCCTAATATTCTTTAGATGTTAAAAAAGAATTGCAAAAGATGAGGAGTGATAAATTTATCTTTAGTTACTTAACAAATAGACCCCGATACATCAAATTAGAGTGGCAAACAGCCTTTGCTGAAGGCAAGGGATGTTGTTGCACCTGGTAGATTTTTGGAAGCCAGGCCACCAAACTGAGGATTTAGGTGCGAATGCAGAACAGTGTTAGACACCTCTTTTAAAGACGTTAACAACAACAGACATGTGGCAAAAATGAAACTAAGGACACAATGGGACAGTAAGACTTGGAACATTAGGAAGGTCTGAGGCCAGGCAGTACCAACACTGTGACTGACACCCTATGAACAATGACTACAGTGTCTGTAAAGTGGTCTCTGGATGGAGACGTGGTACATCTTAGTCAAGGAAAGTAGAGCTGGTAGCTGTGACCTGGATTTCCTTTCTCACATTTGTAGTTTTCACTATTGCCCAGGCACAAATTTCCTTGGTGACAGTGTGAATGCTGTCCTTGACATGGATGGTTCACAAACCACAACTGTTATAAATCCAAAATGTTTCAGTGCAGTTTAACGTGACCTTCCTGAGAGACAAAGGCTAGGCAAAACCAGTTTTCTTCAAGCTGAGAACTACAGCACTGGAAATCAACCTGATCTGTAACTCAGCAGCTGGATTTATAATTAATGGGAAACTCCTATGAAATCTGAAAGGGAAAGTGATTTGAGAACTCAAAACAGGAAAAGGCCACAAGTCCAGCCAAGTAACTAGCTACATTGCACATTTGGTACAGATTAACATACTTCATGTTTCTGTGTCGGGCACTTGTACCTCTCTTAGAGGTCAGGAGATGAAAGAATAAACCACAAAGATCCAGCTACCTGAATGAGAATGTGAAAACCTTTTTTTACTGTGGTTTACAAATCCCTTCAAACCTGTTCTCTTGCAGGCTGTCCCTTAATCCCTTTGCTTCCACCAGACAGTATTACAATTAGGTCCACCAGACAGAGGTGAGGCTACACATTGTCACTTCAATTCTTCAGCCGGGCTTGGACCCCTCATTGGTTGCTACTTATCTGCACTGCTCTGCTAATGAGCTACCTTGGAATTACATTGCTTTTAGTGTGTATTTTCCCATGTTAGACCTGCTCTCTCTCAAACATTACACCAGTGCCCCATCTATACCAGCTCTCTAGGAGTTGTAGATTCAACTGTACCAAATAAAGCTGGGAGAAAAAAAGCTTCTAATATGGCTAAACTGGAGGAGAAAAAAAGCTAAACATTTTAATACTCAGTGACTCCTGTGGCAAAGACAGCATTATCAAATGGGGATATTCAGCTAAACTCCGTCAGCACAATCCCAGATGCAGGGTTCTGGATGGCAGGAAGTTCACCAGAGCAAAGGCCATGCTGGAAAAAACTTGGCCTCCAGCCAGCATAGTCTAAGTTTCAAGAAACACTGAACAGGAAAGGAATGTGAAGAGAGCATCCTCCAGCTTCTCTGGTGCCGTGCCTCTCCTGAACTTAATTAGTTAAACACAGTTCTGCCACCAGTTCAATTCTTTTTTCTTTCTAATCCTACCCTTGAAATGCTTGCACATCCTGGACAATATTAAAACAACTAACCACAGCAAAGGACACGAATAACCAAAGTAAACCACTATCTCCTTGCAGGCAACTTCCCAGGCTTCTAGCTGGGAAACTCAGGTGAAATTGTAGAAAATGACAGTTCTAGATGTAGCCCTCATAGCTGTCCCTCTTCTGCTTGATAGAGCCCTGACCATGTGAATTTGGCCAAGGTTTGAGTTAACCAAATGCAAGTCTGTGGTCAGTGCTGACCTCACATAATTAATTAAATATTTAATTAAAAGGAGAGTATGTTCATATTTATTTCAAGAAGATATCAGTCTCTATCCTATAATCTTGTACGCTTCCCCCTCATTCAAGCACATCATCCTAACCGACACAGAAACTTGGCAAATGCAGGCTCATGTGAAGTTATTTCTATATAGCTCAAAGGAGTCTTACAAACGGTCAGACTAAGAACAATCAAGCTCACTTCTGTGCCTTGTTGCTTTTTGTCTCACAAACTGATGGGTGAACCTCAAAACAGTTGCAAGTTTGAGTTATGTAAGTTGGTCAGAGCCCTGGAGCCTCCAACAAACTTATGTGACGGAACTCATGAGACTGAAGGAATGCCAAATATTCTCCAGGGTGTTTAGCTGTGACAGTGTAGGAAGTTATCACTGATAGCACGGCACTGGAAGTGACTGTACACAAAACTGATTTTGTGGACACAAACACCCTCAGTGCAAAGTTTAACAGCCCTGCCTAAACCGTTGCTTCAATGTTGTTCAACTTAAGCCTCCCTTGTAGCAGACTGGAAAACAGGACTCGGGAGAGCCTATAAAATGCAACTGCAGTTACACTCACTTAAACAGTAAAAATCGTTAAGGGAAACAAATGCTGAAACAATTCCATTAGGTCTGCTGCAAGATGTCTTTCCATGCCTTATATTTCTAATTGGATAGGAAACTTCTAAGACTGTATTCCAGCTAATCTAAGCCTGCAGTCAGCAGGAACTTGCCTGTTAAGGTCTCTGTATTTAACCCAGTGCATCTTGCATATTTGCTTGTGATCCCAGACAGAACAAAAAAGATGAGCAAAAGTTAAAAATAGACAATCACAGATTTGCTACTGGAACATTTATGAACTATTTAGCTTGGCCAAGGATCAAGAAACTTTCTAGCTTTTTTATACTTTATATACATTTGTGTCCTGATCCCTTCTTAAGAGAGCATGAGCCCTTTATTTAAATTATTTTTTCTGTTGTTCAGTAATTTCTAGCATTTTTTAAAATGCCTCCTTATAGACTGGCAGGTGCCAAGAGCTCTTCTCCCATCTCCCCACATTTGCACACCATCTAACAACTGATTCTGTCCAAGACACACCTGCCCTTCCAAGCTTGAGGGTTTGAGTTCCACAGAATTATTTTTAACTGCTAATTGACTGTTACCTCTTTTCAGGCCCTCTTCTTTCACTTGTTTCAATGGGGATGGACCAAACTCCTCCTCCACAGGCCGGAACATCCTTTTGACCAGGACACTGCTACTAGAATACACAAAACAGGAACCATGTCACAGTAAAACTGAGCTCCCAGAAGAAGAGGAGACAACAGCAGCAGTCATGACTCACTTTATACTCTGGCAAAAACACTCACTAGCTGCTCAAGTAGCACTAGAGCAGAAACTGCAAGGATTTAGCTTTTGATGCTTATCTGAACTATCCAGGCCTCTTAATTACCCTGACTGACTGGCTGTGACAGGAAAATATGTTCCAGTGTTACTCACTAATTTGAAAACCCCAAAGGCCCTTAAGTGTTTAAATATTGAAGGAAGAGGGGTGGGGAGGAAGAAACAACTAAGTAGGGAGATAAACCCACATTTGCACATTGATTCACCTGTTTGGGGTAAAGGAGACAGCTTCGAGAAACACCAGCAGTATTTCTAAAATCCAATACCACAGAATCCAGCAAATTCAAAAGGAATAACATGCTGGGCCAGATCCAGCCCAAAGCTGCAATATGCTTCACCAGGGCAGCTGAGGGCTGAAAGAACTACAGCTGCCCCCTCTGCTTGTCATAACTCTGGCAGGACTTGGAGTCCTGGCAGAGAGAACTGAAGCTAATGTGCTTGGTGCAATAAACCCCTTTGTTTCTCAAATTACACTGTGAGCCTTATGAAGAACATTCGTTTCATAGAAGAAATAAAAAGGGCCTTGATTCCAATTCAGTGTCTGCAGCAGGTCCTTGGCCACTCCCTAGCACAGGTCACTTTTTGTGGGTTTATGGCAGTGCAGTAGTCTTACTCCAAACTCTCAGATTTAAGTCTGCTCACTTGGAATTTAAGCAACTTACAAAAGTGGAAGACTTGCACACATTATGGGCTGAACTTCAGCCACTCATATTAAAGCCCTTATTTCATGGCATCTCTAACTATTAGAGGGACTTCCATCTATTCTCCAAAGTCAGAGAGGGGTAGTTGCCATTTCCAACCATCCCATTTCCCAGGATCTCCCGTTCTCTTTCTGCTGTTCTCTTCTGGCACTTGGCCATTCTCTCTGAGTTCCGGTATTTGTCACATAGACACGTGTGTGCTGCTAAACAGCTTTCAGAAATGCAGTGAAGTTCAGTGCTTCATTAAAAATTTCCCGGTTTTTTAATTATTTGAGAACCCTTGTGCATATATAAAAGGCACTTCATTATCAAACATATTGTCCTGTCCCTGTATTGAACCTTATGGCTCTTTAAATTGTTTTATTTGGAAATGTATTAAAAAAACAACAAAAAAAGCAGACAGTTCACATGAAGAAAAAGAAAGCTACACCATAAAATAAACCTCCCTCTACAAGTTCTACATATTACCCTCTGTTAGCAATGGGAGAACATGAGAGAAGGGGGAGAAAGGAGATCAGTTTTATCTGATATCATGTTTTGTGCCTACTTTCTATGAGTTTGAACTGCTAACTGCAAAGCTTGTGAAAAATAAATGTCTTACCCTTCTCTCTCATCATCTGTATTATAGTAAACCTAGAAGGGTAGAAATAAAACACAACAATTATTCCCAAAACTCACACTTGACTCAACTGTGTTTACAAAAACACACTTGCTTAACAGAATAACTTCAAAAGGCAGAAATTACAAGTAGTTCGCTGTTTTTCATATATTAAAAATCTTTTTCCTTCTATAAAATAAAAACATCTCAAATTCTAATTGCAATCTGGAAAAAGGATATCTTAGAGAAACTGCTGTTGAATATCATCTAGTGAACATATATCAAAGTATTTTTGAAAGACACTGTCCTCTCCCTTGCTTCATATAATTTTCCCACTTATTTTACAATCCTCTAAATCAGATCACTACTCACCTAAATTAACTCTAATACAGTTTAAACAACAACACTCAAGCTTTTGTACGTATTTAATACTATTTGAATATCTAATTAAACTATAGAGAGCAACATTAAACTACAGGCCTAATGGATATACAATTACTAATGGTACAGCTGAACATTTTTTGCACAGGCTCTGAGCAGAAGCCCAAGTCCAGACCACTGTTTTGTGTAAATCCAAATAGCTCACAGTCACTGGGACCAAATTTACAACAGCAGCAAATGCAGCTAACAATAGCAGGGGAGGTATAAAATCACAGTCTGTTGTCAAAGGCTTTACAGAACAGTCAGCCAAATTCCTTGCAACATGCCAGCACTGTGGGTCTGCACCAACAAGTGCACCAGCCCTACAGCTGCTCAGTTACTGAAGGCAGGGCACCAGAGCCCTGTGTTCTGCTGGAGCAGAGCAAGCCATCTTGGATGGGTTTCCTGCACTTGTGCTGGCAAGACTCAGAGCACACTTGGCTCTCCCTGGGAGCCTTCGCTTCTAAACCTGTACAATGAAAATAGCTCAGAGGTGTGTGTGCACAAAGCTGAGGTCTGTAATTCATTCTGTGAGTTATAGCAATAAAAGACATGGCTGAACATTGCCTAAGAGCTAGGAAACTGGGGTATCTTCCAGTTAGTTTAGAAAATTATTTACAGGATTACATATACTAAGGAATGCTTCCACCTTCTCCTGTTTTGAAACAAATCCACATTCTGGTTTGAAAGCCATGAGGACAGAAGGTACCCAGCACTGATATGTGAGTGGGCGTCTTTCCAATTTTGGAGAGCAAGTCAGTGGCAGCTGCGACTGCAACGTCTGTGCTCTTTGTGCTTTGTTCTACCGCAATTCTGACTGCTTTAAAATAACTGACAATTCCAACAGTGTCATTTAATCTTCATCATCTTAATATTTAAACACATGCATAAAGGTTTCATTCTACTCTCCGAGATGTTAATAAATAACAGGTTCATAGTAAAAAAATTGTCAGAGCTGATCCCCCAATTCAGCTTTGCAATTTCCCACTGAAACTTCCCAGTGATAAAGTAGAAAAAAGTCAAGTCAGCAAAGCAACAACTTTCTCATGTTTACTGATTGATAGTAATTGCTGATATTGAATATTAACATTAGCATGACAGAATTTTACTTGGTAGAGTGAAAATATTCTTTCCAAGGAATTTCCAGATCTCTAGGTGATGCTGACAGAAAATGGGCAGTGGTGTTCAGTAACCTTGACCCAGAGATTAGCTCAGTTGGTTAAAACTTGGTTGTAATAATGCCAAGGTCATGGGTTCAATCCCCTTTGTGGGCCATTGATTTAAGAGTTGGAATCGATGATCCTTGTGGGTCCCTTCCAACTCAGAATAGTCTGTGAATCTCTCACTAGTCTGTCTGTGAAACCTTGCTCTTGACCTCCCTATACACGTAAGAGCTTGGTCTTTGTTTTCAGTTGTGACAGGCAGGGGGATCTCTGCTACCACAAGGTGGCACTTCATTTCATTAAGCCAAAGAGCACACTCAAAACCAGACTGTTTCAGTCACAAAGTCAACCTATTTCAAAATTCTTGACTATTTATTCCATTCTTTCTTCCAAGCAAAAGAATAACAAAACCATAACAAACACAAACTACTCGGTTTACAATGAAGTATAGACTCCTTCTTCACACCCAGAACACAGAAAGGTACTTATCCCTTCTAAACTCTTGTATACATGATTTGCCAAGAGCTGTGTTTACAAAAAAGAAAGATGAAACAAGCAGCCCCCAGAAACACTGATTTATTTTCCTAAAAGCTGCCCCAGAGCAGAGGCAGCCAGATGGTGAGTGGGCACCAGCTTGTCTCATTATAATTTCCTACCTGTCCAGTTCTTTGTAGGTTTCCAAAGTGAACATCCGGGATGAAGAGAACTGGCTGGGAATCCAGGTCAGCCATTGTTTTGAAGAAGGTGATATCACTCTTTTTCTGCAGAGGGAGTGTACTCAACTTCCCTTCAGCTGCAGACCACAAAGTAACAAGGTTGTGAGAGGAGGCATACTGAGCCTGAGCCCCAAACCAGAAAGACCCATCTTACTCACCATTATTACATGAGGCTTGGGATGCCTGACCTTTGCCTTTCTTCCTGTTCTGCTTTCTCTCTTCATCTCGGATTTTCCTTTCTGCTCCCTGATGCAAAAAAGACAACCCACAGATATTATTACTCAAAGACAAACCACTGTGAGCACCATACTCTTCAGTGACTGGAACTACAGTGATGGACATACCAGAAACTGAAACAGAAACTGGTTATTCCACTGCAAATCTATCCAGAATGTTGGGAAGGTACCAGCTTTGCATTTGTCACTTGTGCCTGAAACTCAAGCAGCTTCCAGGGCTGCAGACAGCAAGGGGAACATATCCACGTGCTGCTTTGGAGAAGCCAGGATGGACATCTTATGCAGCATGCAGTCTGTAGCAGGACTGACGCCACCTACCACAATCTGTGCAAAGCCCTGTGTCTCTGCAATGGGCAGAGTGGTCAGGTCAAAGACTTTGCCTGTGCAATGAAACAAAACACCTGCAGGATTGTTATCATCCTAGATCATGTCTGTGCTTTTTCATAAACTCTCCTCCACCCACTTTGTCTGGGGTGGTATTGCTCTACTGTGGCCAACAGTGCAGAGGCCTCTGAGATTTGACAGTGCAAGAAGGCTATGCTGACAGCTTGCCAACAGTGCAAGGGTTCTTACAGAAAGGTACAGGCATTTCAAAGAGGAAAAAGATCTCATGAAATGGGAAAGCAATGAAGCACTGCCCTACTAGGCACTAGGAACTCCTGGGAAGTTGCAGGCTTCTGTTATGTAAATATACTCTCAACAAGTTTAAAAAATAAAACTTGTTATTGACACAAAAAGCAGCAACACCTCCTTTGAAGTTCTCCTAATTTAGTTTATAAATAATACCTGTCACATTGTGAAGAGTATTAAAGATCCATATGCTCCCAGACAGCATGCAAGATTACAGATTTTTTTTTCCGAATTAAAATTGGAAGTTTCTTGAATAGAAAGTGGAGAAGAGAAGTAAGGAAAAAATACCCACTCAAGATGGCAAAATTCACACATGAGCCAATGAACCAAGCTTGAAAAGAATGCAAAGAAAGACATACTCCTGGTTGTGATCGATGAATAGATTTCCAGAGACTAAGAGGCTGAGGAAGAAACAGCCCTTTAAAAAACATGAAGGTGTTGAACAGAAACATTGCCTCCAGACCCAGGTCCCAGTCCAATTGTCACTGACCTCAACCACAGACACCAAGGGATTCTTAGTCACAACCTTCTCCAAATTGTTTCTAGAGGTACCTTTGTATCTTTAAAGGCTGTTCTTTTTAAGAAAGGAGCAAAATTATCCATCACAGCAGCTGTCCTGCAGCAGGCACATCCCTGAGAGCCCTGTGCTGACAAAGGGCTCTGCCAGGTGCCTACAGCCCCATCTGCCACTCAGTGCTGCTGCAGGGTTTTATTTTGTCATCTTGGAAAGATGAGGACACCTAGCCCCACCAGCTATCTTCCTCTGACTATGATGAATTACAAAAGCCCTGTGACAAAGGGAGGTTGGTTAAGATGGGGCAGCATAAGTTAGGGAAGAAGCAAGCCTCAGTTTCTTTCCAAGTGTCAATTAGTACAAACTGTCATGGGAATTGACCTCAATAATTTTCATTCACTTAACCAATTTTCACACCTGCATTTAGTTAAAAAGCAGTATGTGTATGTATACATTAAATATTTAACAGATATATATCCCATTATCTATACCTTGAGCCCTTCAGTTTCCACTTCCAATACAGTTCTGATGTGTGTAACACTTAAACAACCCCTCTGATCTTTTCTTCTACTTTGAGACAGTTTTGATTAATAGGCTCAACATTCATTTCCTGCTTTTTAGTCTGGATATCTGAGGCACCAATTAAGCCAATAGATGCAACGAACATGTATTATTTAAAATCTTTACCAGTTGTATCTACAGGTCACCCTTGATGAGTTTGTGCTCTGAATTTCCTTCCTTTTTTAAAATAATTCAGTTTTTTCTAATTGCTCTTCAAAAATAAATATATGAAAACGACTTGTTCCTTTGATATTTACTGAGCTTTTAACATCCAGCTGTAGCTTCAAATCTCTAAATATTTGACATTCAAAGTTACAAGTAAAGCATAGCATTTTGACTGCAAGACCTCAGTGCATACATTTAAATTCATTACTTCCAAAGATTTTGCTCCACTAACACAACTGACTGATTAGCCCTCAAGATCCCGTTGTCAAGACTGCAACAAGGGAATGAACAGAAAAGGGGGAAGGAGTAGCAACAGAGAGACCTGGAACAGTTGAACTCTTACCCTTTCCATTAAAAAGTTAATGTTACATATTGCCTGAAGCACGGTCCTTGTCTTTCTATTCCCACCTGTAAGATGGCAAGACTAATTTGGATAAATTTCCAAGTCACTTAAGTAGAAGTAAGCTCTTGAATCCCTGAACCTTGACTAGAGCCCAGGCATCAGCTCCCCCGTGGAAAATCTTTCTCAGGAGGAATAAAATCATTGGCTGGGAGATGTTAAATGCAACTGAAAAGTGGTCACACTCTCTTCTAAAAACTATCACTGACATAAAATTTCTGAGCAACTGTTTCTACTTGGTGATTATACAGCTGATCATGACATTGTATAATGCATTAAGACATGATCTATGTTTAGGTGGTGAAAAATCTCACCAGTTCCCACAAAGGAGCAGTATTGTAAAAGAACAAAATTTTGCAAAAGATGGACAAAGCACACACAAAAAAATAGTTACTGAACTACAAAATGGGAAAGGCTAATACACTTCTGCAGTTTACTTTCCTAGCGACATAAAAGTCTCACTGAAGCTTCCAAAATAACAGCTTGTAATTGAGGGAGATGGGAAATCCATCAGCTCCATCACTGGGACTTGGTGTTTTCCACTGCATCATAGAAGAGAGCTTAGCAGACCTTTACGAAAAGGTAAAGGCATTTCTCTGTCAGAGCATCTTCACAAAGTTTACATGCTACCTATCCCAGCTGTTAGAGCCAGAAGGGAAAACATCAGCAGGCTGGCACTTGCATGAGCCTATGGTCAGCACTGACCTTCCAAAAAGAGATCTTCATGTTTGCATTTGCTATTACTTTTTGATATTCCAGTATCATGACCTATAACATGCTGTCCTTAATCAGTCCAACAGATTGCTCACAAGCTGATGAATTAGAGCCAAAAAGACTGCAAAGCAATAAAATAATTACATGATAATCTGTTGGATTTGTGATATAGCTTGTCCCAATGCTACTATGAAACACAGTTCTTAGGGAAAGAAAAAACATTTAATTAGGTCTAAAATACAGCAATAATAAATTGTCTAACAAGGTTCCTCCTCTATCCACGATAACTGTTCTTTCCACTTACCTTGTCACAAAAAACCTTGATCTGGCAGTAGGCTCGGTGGATGGGTTTATTGCTGCGGTTGTTGTAGCTGTATGTGTCGATCTGAATCATCAAAGGAAGCCCTTTTACTCCTTTTTGTGAGGAGAAGTCTGTGCTCAAGCAATTCACTGTGATGAAAATCTGTGTGCCAGAGAGATTACTTTTAAAATGTGGTACAAACAATGATTAAACTTCCAGAAACACATGACAACAAATGGGAAAATAAAAGCAGATAAACATCCTACCCCCTAGCAAAAAATATTTTTTTAATTCAGCTACGATGCATGCTCTGGCAATTCACACATTTATTCTCCACTTCTGTTCTATATACAACAAAGATGCTCCCATGCTATGAAGGACAAACTTTTAAGGCATGTATCTGTGCTTCAGTTTGGACCAGAACCTCACATTTGAGTTGAATCATTTTGTTGTCCTAATTTACCGTGCTTTAGTTCACATCAGATAGCTCAAAGTACATCAGCTGGATTATTTTGGGAAGAGGCAGACCAGAAGATGTGTCCTAGGAGCACTCCTCCTCAGATGCTCCAGCTGCTAATAGTTGTTCAGTCCATGAGAACTGACTAAAGATAATCTAAACCTCCTGAAATGTGCCTCACAAGGATGTCAGGTCTTTAGCCCTGATGTGCTTCACTTTAGAAACCTGCTCTGTATTTTCACACCATTTGTTAATATAGATCATCTTGCTTTGCCCTTTCCAGTTGTCTTTGGTCTGACTCGTTCTTCTCAGAGCTCACAATTCACATCCAGTGGGGCAATAATACCCTTTTTTTTAATTATACAAATTCTCTTCACACTCTCACCATCAGTATCCCTTCCTCCATTCCACTAGAGATGGCCCTGATCATCACTTTAAGGGCCTTTCATTGTCTTTCTTCAATTTCAAAAATGCATCTCACCCTGTCTTTCAAACTGGGAAGCTCAAACACTTATAAAATTACTCTCCACCTCTTCTCAAATGTCCCCTTTGTCATGTAACACCACATAATTTGACAGTGCATTCAGTTTCTGGCAAGTCGGCTGCTTGCCTCTGCTTCAGAAATTCACCTCCTGCCCTTCTACAACCACATACGTCAATTGATAGCCACTACTCATCTCCTGCTAACTCCACTGGTACCATGGAACAAGGTGTCTCACCTGCCATGTTTTTGCACACCTAGGAGAAGGGTCTCCCACCCCTGAAGTCTCCCAAGGACTACTCGGATGCAAAGCAAGCATTGTGAACTGAAATACCATTGACAGTTTTCGATCAGGAGAGTGTGCATGAAACTCAAGAGATGAAACTGATTAAATAGTCCAATTATCTGCCCAGAGAGGAATATGTGCATACATAATAATTTGGGGCAATTATGTATTGACCTGATTCTACTTTTAATTTCTCCTCAGTTTAAAAAACAACTAAACACCAAACAAACAAAAAAACAGAACTCTGAACTAAGGAAAAGAACAGAGGAAAGAACCAGCAAATATCTCCTGAAACAGGAGAGCTTGAAACCTGACACTGAGGAAGGAACAGATCTCAGACCTGAAGCACACCCACCTTGCTGGGCAGAGGAGGGAGCAGCAGGCCCCCATTCGGTGAGGATTCAGGAAGAAAGAGCATGAAGGAACCTCTCCCCCATCCACAAAGAGAAAATAAACTCACAATGTGGGTGTCCAGAATGCAACATCCCTAAGAAGGGCAGCTGAGAATAAAGAAGGGCTCCAGCAGGGCTGGTGGGGGATACTTAACCCTCATGACAGAAGTTAACATTACAGTCAGGATCTTTATGATGGAGCCAGAGCAGCTTGTTTGCCTGACTGAGCTAATGGCCCCTCTGGTTTCTGCTTCTGATTCTATCACAGGGCTGCATTTACAAATGAAATGGTTGAACTTTAACTGCAGAGAGAGGAGGGAGGTGGGGAAGGGCCCTAGGTGAAACTCTGATTTTGAAGCTGATAGTGTTTTTTCTGTTTCAAATTACAAGTTGGTCTCTCCTTCAGCTCCAAAGGTAAGTGTAGATACGGGCGCAAAGGCCTTTGAAATATGATGGCCTGAATTTCATTTGCCTTCAGACTCCTTTACAGTGTCAGGGCAATGGTTTAAAGTTTGTGTGAACAGACAGGAGTGGAACGAGGTCTGGCATAAACCAGAATCTGGTCTCACTATACTTTAGCCCATACTTCTGCACAGGTATTTTCCAAACTGTAAGTTAAAACGTGAAAGGGAACATACAGGCTTTGCATCTACCCTGCAGTTTGTACATCTCCAACCTTTGCTGCACACTCAGCTGAGAAGTAAAAAAAAAATCTTGTCCCACTTAATCAACTACATAGACTGTGTGTCACCTCTTCTGCTGCCTCCACAATCAGAGCAGGTAGGAGTGGCTGGGGAAGACAGACTACCATTTCAAGGTTCCCTATACAGCAATAGCATATTATTCAGCATGAATAATAGATGCTGTAAGATTCAATATCTTGTCCTGACACTGTGATACATCAGGATAATTCTTTCTGTATATAATTTGCACCTCACAGATAGACAAATGGATTTGAATTAACACAGATCATTCATCGGGGGGAAATTTTCTGTCTCTACACAGTATTTTATTAGCTTTCCTGTAAAGCACAACACTGGGTTTGGATTTGGAAAACATGGGGGTTGTGCAGAGGGATGGGGAAGAGTGTGTAGTTCTGTTATTTGAGTTGATTTTAGGGTCTTTTTTTCATTTGCGTGACTAAAGATTTGCGCCAATTTTAACACAGTGGTGCAACAGGCTGTTATGGTGAACAGGACCAGGAGAAACGTCTGAACATTCCCCTCCTCTCTCCCCTGCTCTGACCAGAAAACACCTCCACAAAGCAGGAAGTAGCAATGATTTCAACTGCCTGCCCAAGCGCAGACTGCTTTCCCCTTTACAACCCTCAGCTTCCTCTTCTTCTCAGCTCCTGTCCATAATGCAGGTACTCCCACTCTTAGGAAGACAGGGAGCAAAACAATCCCATTTTCAGACAAGAAAAGAAGCACTGCTCTACTTCTCCTGGAAGATACATAGGTTTAAGATGCTCCTTGCTGTGGTCTCTTGCATAGTAGAGTTAACAAGGCTAACAGAGTTAAGCAGAAATTACAGTAACAGGGGTAGAAATCACTGTTTCCCTTCCCAGCCCTGTCTACCCTTGTCTTCGAACCATATTAATAAAAGTGACTATGATTGCCTACCTGAATTCAGTTACAAACCCTTTTTTTTCCTGTGCAAACTGGATTTTAGCAATCTTTTGCCATCAGGAACACATTTGAGTTGTCACTATAGTGATGTCTTTTATTTTTTTTAACGTCAGCATATCTCAGATTAGAGCAATTAATGGCAGAGTTCCACCCATCTAGTCTCCAGCTCAGGCATGCCATTGGCAATGAAATACTAATTTGGAGAAACACTTGGTGCTGAGAAAGTTTCAAAAGTAGCCTAAGATAATGACAACTCTTCTGTTTGATATACAGCACGTCTAGAAAAAGCACTCTCTCTTTCGGGGAAGCACTCCTCTATGTTGTAGCTGCTAATATGTGAATTACTGTTTATTAAATTCTGCAGCATAATTGGGGATGTACAAGACACAAACACAGTAAGCTGCTTTGAGAGAAAACAAGGCTCAGAAGTGCATTTCCCTTTTTAGCATTTAATATAGCCAACATGACTCCTGCTGTGGTCTCTCAGCTTATACACTTTAAAGGTCTACAGTTACAAAACTTTTAATATAAGCCTTTTATTACTATTTACATTTCTGGCTCCCATTGTCTCAGAAAGAGCCAAAGGCAGAAGGGAGGGAAGAATGTGTTACAGCACATAATCAGAAACTTAAAGCAATTTCTCTACTGAATACTGGTAATACATAGAACCTACACCCGGGCAATGGGTCTTTAAAAACGCTGTTTTAAAAAGGTTCATCCCTGCAGACTGTAACAACAAAAAGTTAAATGACTTGTTTCTCAAATGACTAACATCAATCCCTCATTCCTGGTATACACAAAAAGTGTGGGTTTATAGTTTCTCCTGCCAGCCGTTACCTTATAAATCCCACACAAAGGTAAGACCTTTGTTTTATTTCAATACAAATGTCTCCAGCAAATGTTTACACTGCTCTTTTGAAGCTTCCTCAACCCACACCACACCCCGGCAACTACATAAAAATGCCATTTGCTTTGAATCCCAGATGCATACTTACCAAGCCATTTGTATACACTGAATTTCAACATTATGTGCTACCACAGGTTAACACTTCTTTATACACATGTGTGTGCATGTCTCACACACATCTCCATCTCTCTCTCTCTCTCTCTCTCTCTCTCTCTCTATATATATATATATATATATGCACACTTGCACAGACAGACATGGCTTATTAAAGTAGCTGCCAAGTCTAATCCTGCATAATTTCTGGTACTAACTATCCAAAATGAAGCATCTTTTCCTTCAACCTTTAAATTTTGAGAGTAGAGAAAAATGTTAATTTCCCCCCTAATTAAATTAAATTTGATGTGACTTAAGAAGGAAATTTATGATTATGAACGAAATAATTCTTATACTAGTCAAAGCCTGTCCTAAGTATCAGTAACAATGTTAAAGAAATGTGGATTGTCACAATACAAATCACTGCTAGAGACAGTGCTGCTCTATTTTACCACTGTGCCCATTGGAATTGGAGCTCACGTTGGCCCACAATACCCACGAACCTAATCCTGCAAATCACTCACTCTTTGAAAACAGCTTATTACTGCATGGGCTATGCCAAAACTCATTAAATAACTGGAAAGGTTCCCAGAGGCTTCAACGTGCTTTGGATTAAAGATCTACATTTCAGTTAAATATAGCAAGACAACGATTGCACGCAAGTATACACAACAACAGCACAGTGCACAACTCCTGTGCACACCGAAGGGCATATGCCAGCACCTGCCTGAATTACATATCCAACATGTCTCTGTACCACATGTCCAAGCTGTGCTGCTCAGTAAAAATCAGCAATGTCTTGGTATCAGTGAATTTTTTTTTGTCTCTTTAAGGTGATTTTTTTCTTTAGCAACTGGTCACTAAAGTCACATCTTTGAATTTAAGGTTAAAAAGCATTTTCCATAAAAATATGCAATTAATGTATTTTTTCAGAAGTAACACCATCTTAAACACTTTACATTAGCAAATTACCAATTACCAATCAGAGAGAAGGCATATCTCAAAGAGTGAGTATTATTTATGACAAATATATTCTTCTTTGACCAAGAGAATCTTGGTTTTTAATTATCTTTCTTGCAAACTAACTTCTGTCAGCAATTGGACTGTAAGCAGACAGATAAATGTATATCAGAAATGAAGCTGAACTCTGTTCAAAAGCCTTCACTAGATCTTTGTCAACCAGCCAGATACTGCAAAAAAAAAATCTTCCACAGGGCAACAGCAAGGCAACTACCTCCCTTCTAGACTATTTTAAATAGGCTTTTAAAGTCAGCCAGTTCTTGTTAATTGCTGTTTGTTTCCTCACCTTTTTTAAAGAACTCATTTAAAAACACCAAATACAGTATTCAGGGTCAACCAAATGGAGCCAACAAATCACCTTGCCTATAAATGTTTCATATTTATACACAGAATTAAATATGGGAACTAAACAAAGTACAAAACCGTTCTTATCCTCTACTTCTGCTCCCTTATATATAGTATTTTTGTCTTAAGGAAGCATAAGGTAGGGTTTGACATGGCTACAGGGTCTTCCCCTCATTTTGCTGTATCCTGCTCTGAACCCCAAGCCCCACAGTGATCTCTAGATAACTGCCCCAGCAGAAAAAAGTTTTGTTCTAAGGTTAAGGATGTGTCAGGATAAACTGCTCTGCCAAAATGCAAAGGGACTGCTGCTGTCAACCAGATATGGCAGAAGAGACGCTAGCAGAATGGTGTTTCTGACTTCGATGCAGTTTCTTTAGTCCACACAAAGCAATAGGGAGATTATTCCACAGCTTGAACATGTGCTGTACAAGGTGTTTCTGACTTCGATGCAGTTTCCTTAGTCCACACAAAGCAATAGGGAGATTATTCCACAGCTTGAACATGTGCTGTACAAGGTGTTTCTGACTTCGATGCAGTTTCCTTAGTCCACACAAAGCAATAGGGAGATTATTCCACAGCTTGACATGTGCTGTACAAGATTCTCTTCCCACTGACTTTTTCTGCAAAGCAGCAGCTGAAAAACAAGGCACTAAGCACAGGTAGCTGGAGCCAACAGCTTAGTTCCAATCATGTTACCGGGGCAATAGAGAGAGGCCTCTGCCTCTGAATTCCTGTTTCTTCCACATAAGACCCACATAAGATGCTGCTTTATCAACACTTAGCATGCTCACTGGTAGCAGGCAGACTCTGGCTGCCACACCTGAGCTCTTATACCCTCATCCTGAAGGGCCTGGAGGAGGAGGGCCTGCTCTGCTTGTGCATGGGAGGAGAACCTAGCTTTAAATCAGCTGCCCTCCAGGTGGAATAGGAAAGTGAGAAATCTGATGTTCCAGATAGGTCTTCCTAGATGCAGGATTTAGTCTCCGAGGAGAGACAGGCACACTCAGTTATGTGGTTACTGCTTCTGTTTGATTTTTCAGAGCACTCTCCTGTGCACTTCCAATGATGAGTCCATTTTCTTTGTTTCTTCCCAGGCCGGTAGATCCCTTCATCACATCCCACTTCAGAGGCCCTGCAAAGAACTGCTCTGTGCTACTCTTGTCTGACTCGGAAGAGAAAGGCCTTTGTTCCTCTGAGTGGGTTAAGTTTTAATCTTGAAATTGTGGTGAAAAAAGAAAACAACACTGACCAGAAACAATGGAGCTAGTTGAAAGATCATCATTCAAAAAGCTTAGGAAAAGAGTCTATAATTATGCCTTGAAATTCTTCATCTCTCTTGGATGAGGTAATTGCTGGAGAAAAAACAACCTTCAGTGACGTGCCTCAGAGTTCATAGCTTTCCAACACCGCAGGGGCATCCTATGGGAATCCCCAGACCCAGTGCAACTGGTTATTGTATTAGATTCTCCCACAGGAGCAAGCAAGTGGGTACATGTACACGTGTGGGGAGGGAAACACTTTAGTGCAGGCAAGGTGATAACCTTTCATGTACAGCCTGATTCATGCTTCATAGCCCAACACAAAAGCATGTTATGAAACCTCTTGCTTTTATCAATACATTTGCAGTTCAAGCTCCTAAAAGATCAGATATTCGTGAACTAGCCCCCAAAATAAAAATGCATAAGCCAATTTGCATTTTAATGACTACTTCCTTTAGAAATACAAGCAGCTTAAATTTCACTCCTGACAGTTTTTTAATCCAGCAACAGTAAAGAGTCTTTATTTTAAAATCTTAGTATGTTTTATTTCCAGTGATCATTGCAAGAGTTGTGTTCTAGCACCCAAGGCAAGAGCAATGTGAATGGTGTGAGATTAGAATAAAATGCCCAGGGTTAACCCCTCACATTAGTGAATGTGACTTTCTTGTCTAGATCAATATGGCGTTTGGCTAAGTCTGGCTTGCAGCTGCAAATGCAAAGGTATTAAAGAACTTTCAAGCCCTGGCAATGGGGATGGTAGATGCCATTGGGATGAGACTGACATGCTCTAGCCCTGAAAATGTTTCTGTAAAGGTCCTTGACAAAGTCTGCTGTGTTGAAGATCCCAAAACTGTATTTGCTGTATCTCCTTGCACAATGATCACACACACAGGAGTCACCTGTTGTGACTGCAGAGAACAACATACAGCAGTTTGAAATGGAGTCACATAATAGGGAACTATCTGAGGCGTTGATAATGTAATCATTACATGACTAAATATAGCTACAGTAGCAACTGGGCCAGGTAGAATGCTGTTTACCAAGGTCTCCTTTTGAAAGCTGGGCAGTTTTCAGAACTACTGTCTTCTCTTTTAAGATGAAAATCCCCATTACTACAAACCTCAGCACCTTCACTCGGCAAGTCAGGACAGTGAGTGTTAATGCCACCACCCCATGCTAGATGCAATCTCTCACAGGACTCACTCACTGGATGCAATCTCTCAAATCCTCTGTTAGAAATACAGTGGGGAATCATGCATGAAGATGTCTGTGTATTTGAGAGTCATATGATTTTGTATTCAACATGAAAACAGTATCAGGAGTTTGCCAAGCTCAAGAGTGTTTGCTGTTTATTAACTACATCCGAGAGTACTGCATTATCCCCACTCATTTTACACAGCCTATTTCCCTTGTTGTTTGCCTTCCGGGGGCCAACTTCTTCTTAGAATTACCGGCAGCTTTTCACTTCTCCCACACTAGGCCGTGCAGCTGAAGCACTGACAGCCTTTGCACAACCTTATCTGTAAGAAACTCGTTAGGGTGTTCTTCAGTCCGGGTTTATAGGTCCATTTAGCAGTCACATTCCTGAATAAAAAAACCCCCATGCCTGAGGGTACTTGACTATTTAAAAACAATAAAAGTAAAACAAAACAAAAAAAAGCATCAGTCCTCAAAAAGGCATTCATTTCCTATTAGGACAGTCTGTGTAACATTATAAAAAAAAATGGCATCAACAAAAGGGAAGGTATAGTCTAACTTACAAAGTATTGAGTATTTAAGATGTTAGTAGTGTAGAAAGGAAGTTGAGAAAAGAAAATATTCACCTTGCATCCTCCACCTGACTTTCCAAGTAGGAAAAAAACTACTGTTTCTCAGGCTGGGCACCTACCAGCAAACCTTCTGATTTGTCAAAAAGGACAGAAGTGGAACAGTGACTAAGGACAGATGGTAGTCATAAAGGGGTACCGTCTACATGGCTTTTCCTCACCTTTGCCTCCTCATTGACATCCCAAGTAAAGGACACAGCATTGAATGCAATTTCTTCAATATTTCCAATGGTATTAAAACTCTCCTTGTAATCAGCTGTAAGAAAAAACAAACAAAAGCCCTCTGAAAAGATTCAAATTTTCTTTCACAGTTCATAGTACATCTTTGCTTCTTCATCTGGGTTGTCTAACACATCAAAACTACCTCTTGTACTGTTTATGATTAATTATGAATAACCTTAATTGCAAAGAGGTAATATAATGCAATTTGAGTCATGCATAGTGTATCACTGCCTAAAGTTCTTGTAAAATATTGCTTGCTCTCAAAAAGAAATGTGACTCTAGTGGCAATAAGTGGGTGCATTCATTGGCTTGGCCAAGGAGTGGCTAAAACTGGAAAATTAACTAAAAACTAATGAAGTATTTAAAGGGACCGTTCAAAACTTGACATAAATAAATAGCATTATGGTAAACCCTAAAGAAACTTTCTAAAAGGTTAAGAAAGATCATTAAAGGATATCATCAATAGTGTGCATTTCTTGCACAGCTGTTTCAACTTTCCTAGGAATTACTGCACTGGATGCTAGATCAATACTTCTCTATTAAAAACACAACATCAAAAAAAACCAACAAAAAAACTGCCAAGAATCAAAACAAACAAAAAGCACTTTTTCCAAAGTTTTTATGCTACTAAAACAACAAACTGAAAAAAATAAATTATTTTTAAGTTGCCTGACTACAAAATCTGCACCTTGTTCTCACTTCTTCCCAAAGGGTTGTTAATATTATCAATAAGATAGCTTTTTGGAAGGAATGAAAGCAAAAGGGAGGAAGATTTCAAAGTTGACCCAACCATCCCCCAAGAATAGTAAGACTGGAAAACCATGCAAAGCAGACAACTCCCAAGTCATTTTTATAATTGAAAAGAGGAAAAAGCCCCCTTTTTGTCTCCCTTTGCTGGCCCTTTTTGTTGATAGATTAAGAGGAATACCAGGTAATACTGCTTGATGAAAGGAATTTCCAGATTGTTCACACAAATGCATCGACTGTCTCCAGGACATACACATTTCCTAAGAATTCCCCCAGGGTTGTAATTGGACTCTGTGGCAGAGGGCTAAGATTATGCCCTTAATCTATGTTTGCCCAAGTCTGTGCTTCAGAAGCATGCTGATTCCTAGCTTTGTAATCAGTTATAGAAAGAGGATGCTTTTGTATTCTGTGAGACACACAAATGGTTACAATATTCATTTCCTTTGCCCTTATAAACTGTTGGTGTCTGAAAAATAATTTCCAGGTAATAACTGCTTTAAAATAATTTCTCTCATCTAAACTACAAGAATGCTGACATCTCACTGGGCAAGTGAAACTGTGTCCGTGGGACACATAAATGATTTTGGATACAGGAAAAAAAAAATCACTGTTCAGACCATAGGAACAGCATGAGATATTTGGTGATGTAGTACATTAACATAGTATTTGAGAGGGCAGGCAGGCTTTTCATTCCCACTGAGAATTCAAATCTCCTTTCTAACTGAAGTAATTGGCTTCAGTATCTAAATTCAGTGTGGGAATGCAAATGAGAGGAATTAGAAGACACTAAGTAATTTAATATGCATGTGCACACATCCATCCACCTCTAAATGTATGATTCACCAGAAAGTGCCTCGTGCAACTGACTGCTGCATATGGGTGTGATGTGTAGGTGCACTTTGGAAAGACATGAACAAGATGTCTCGTAAAGACACTTGCTTTCTTCTCCTAAAAGGCTGTCAGAACCTTGCATCCCACCAACTTTTCCCTTCCCCCCACATACTTCTGCTTTCTTAATAGCCATACAGAAATCTCAGGTAGTGTCTGTGACATGTTGTTAAAAAGCAAAGTGCATCCTATTCCCCTCGATTTACAGATCATTAAAGAACGATCTTCAGTTGATTAAGAAGGCATTTACATCCAAGGATAGCCGAGAGCTGTTAGTGACTACAATTCTTCCTCTTCTGCTGTTGTGAGTTACCAGAAAATCAGGCTTCTTCAATATGCAAGAAAATGGCTGTACAGGAATTATTTCCTCTTCTGTTACATAAACTGCATATTAATCAATGGCAATCTTTTTAATATTAAATACTAATCATGCATTACATAACATAACATGATAGTAGGTTTTGTATTGTGCACATAAATAATACAAACTATCCTAAAAAATCATTGGTAAGTTTCTGAAGCACGCAGCTTTCATGCCCAGTCTTTACATTTGAACCTGTTCTGGTATTTGTCAAGTTATTGTACTGATTCTAAATAATCAATATTCACTGCAATTTAATATTTAATTCTTTATTTCACATTATTTTAAAAGAAAAAGCTAGTGATCCAATGTCACAGCACTGTGAAGAAGACAGCTGGTTTTACCCCCCTTTACTCATGCTAAAAAAGAGAGTGAACGTACCTCCCTCCTCCTTCAGAAAAATCCATCAGAGCACACAGTCTAAATTTTGGAAAACACCTTATCTTCTTGCTTAATAAGCATCAAGCCTTCAGGTTTATTCCTCAAGCACTAAGGACGTCTTTACATGTAAGTACAAGCTTATCCTATTAATATCAACACATCTACAGACCTAGTACTGCATCTAATCCATTCAATCATCCTTTCTCCCAAGAGATGCACCAGCCAGTACACAAAACCAATTAAAGCAGTGACCCCTGTGTGTCTGGACTGAAGCAGCAATCCACTATTTCCTCTGATCTCCAGAATACAGCTGCAGGTCAGAAGGCAGACAGACAGACCTACGCCATTGTGGAAAGCAGTACAAGAACAATCCCCACTCCTAGCTGAGGGCTGAACAGTTGGAGCCCAGAACTACAGCACCCCAAACTCATTTGATCTGCCTGCTAAGGACTACATCATACTCTAGTTTAAAAATGCATTCATAAACAATTAAAAAGAATTCACAGGTGTTTAACATCCTACAAACATCAAGTTAAAATAACATTAAAGACTATACATGGAAAGGTGATGCAGATTTATAGACATCTAATTTTCTCTGTAAACTACACATGGCCTGGACATTAAATCAGTACTCCTTTACAGGACCCCTTCAAGGACCTGAATTTTTAATGTAAAGGGAAAGCTTCAAAGAGCCATTCAACATAATTTTGCATGGAAAGTACTCTTAGAGATTATCTAGTTCAAGCAGGGCCAGCTTCAAATTTGGATTAAGTTTCTCAGTTAGATCATTTAATGGTAAAAGTGGAAGATTTTGCTAAATGCAGCTTGATGCTTGCATGGGAAAAGTAGTTGGGAGCCATACTGGCCTCATAAGACAAACAGCCATAACGTAAGTGCCAAAGAAAATGAACTGTAGTTCAGAAACACCATACATGGTAAGAGCTAAGGCCATTATTTCAGTTGTTCTCAAGAAAACACCACCAAACAACATCTAGGTCTTTCTTCTGAAAACTCTGAGGTGAAATGTGCTCCTACAGCATTAAGGAGTGCTATATCACTAAGTCTTACTACACCAGGCTGTGCTCATGTTTGCAGTCCAAATAAAGAATACACACCAGAGTACCTCAAAAGTCAGCACCTATTTCATCTCAAATTAATGGAAAATTAAAAGACATTCACTTTAACACAACGAAACACACAACTCATGTACAGCACTTGTTTTGCACAGCACTATTTTACAGAACATGCATCATAACCTGACTTGTTGGGGTAAGGGGACTGAAATGTGCCAGGACACCACAAGTGCTGTGGAGCTGCAAGGTGTTGGCACGGCAGTGGAACAAGCTCCTGAGCACATACTTTCAAAGGTATGAGCATATAGTACTGCAAGCTTGTAGGGACTAGTACAAAAAAAACATGCAGCCTTCAGAAATAGCTGTGACGTGGCACACTTGCTCATTTAACTAACGTGTCACAATAGGAGTCATTTGGTCTGGGGTGGCAATTTTACTGCCTTAACTATCCCAAAGGACAAGACAAGAAAAAAGGAAAGAAAACCCGAAGAAGTCGGAGAAACAGTTCAGCCAGAACAATGATGATATCAGGCAGAGAGGAGATTTGGGAAGAGTTGCTTTGATAAAATACATTTGACCTCAAGTGCAGCGCGGTGGAGGCTGCAGCATTTGAAAGTCTAAAGACCACTTAGGGACTGATTCCCTGATCACCCAGTTCAATCGCCCTTTAAGTCTTGCTGTGTTCTCTACCAGTAACCCTGCTTTGTTTTCGCCCCCCTCTCTGCCCCCTCTCATTCCTGCCATTCAATGGTTTGGTTCCCTCAGGCGGTCAAAACAAGATCGACTTTGCCTGCTTTGGTCTTGCCGACTCCTTTGACTGGAACCCTGCAGATGGCTGCATGTGTAAACTGCATGTGGGAGGGGAGAAGCGCTTGATGTCTAGACACTGCCACTGATTCAAACTTCAGGCTCCTTGGCAGCAGGGACGTGCTCTTTCTCTGCTAAAATCTCCCAAGCATGCGGATAGAGCAGCTGTGGCTGAAACAGACTTGTAAATACCATAGATGGGATGAACGGTAAGCAGATCTCTCAGGATAGCACACCAGAGCCCGCTTCTCTCTTCACTGCTGACACCGACGAGACTCCAAGTCTGGAGGTGTAGGAGTCGTGTGCACTCCCTTTGCAGTCACCACAATGACGGCATCTTCACTCTTAGGCTGCATTTCCACATCAACGAGCTAACATAACTGTTACTGTCTGCTACTGTTACACTGGATCAAAGACTGGATCAGCCTTTAAAAAACTAAAGGAAACAAACACTGTGCCACTCCTGAGCAGCTGCAGACCCTGATTTCCCAGCTGCAGAAGGTGGACCACTAAATACATGTGCAAGGGTCAGGTCTTCTGGGTAACTACTGAGAACCACTCCTTCTGCATGATCCCTGCCCTGCTCCATAGATAGACCCTGCTGCTCAGTCCTAGCAGGGACGAGCCATTGCTAAAACTGCAGTAACAAGCCTTGCAACCATTGCTAATATAGCCCTACACATCTCTGTGAAAAGTACCAGAGCTTTCCATATCCGAAATCTTCCCTGAAACACCTGGAGATCCTCTTACACTCACCAATGTCAAGGACCCTCTGTTTAGCTGTGTGCTGTCGGGAATGCCAGTACTTCCAGTATTTCAGCTGTTCGTCTCTGTTTTTATCCTCACTGAAAACAACCATGACCACGCTCTACAAAAAAACAACAGAAGCCACGTTAGTTAAAGTAATTAATAGTCAGAAACATAGAAATTAAAATCTCCTATGCCTCTAATGCTGATCCAGTCATCACCCTCTCCTAGTACTTTGGTTGTAGTAGATTGCTGGGTTTTAATCCAGGCCAATACTGCAATGCACTTAAAGACTCTAGGCAGAGGAAATGTAGTCGGAAAACAGTTCAAGGCCCAGCATTTATGTTCTTGATAGTCCAAATAAAATTTAATCATGTTCTTAGATCATATTCTTATATTTAAGAAGTCTAACTTCCCCTAAGTAAAACGTGGTCATTTCAAAGTGAGAGAATCCCCAATTCCGATTCTTATCTGAGTCCAGTCAAAGTGTTGGGACTTCAGATTCCCTGCCAGTCTGGAAGATAACATTACACTAGAAGGGACATGTTGTTATGGATCTTCACCTTACTGGCTAAAGATAGGACATTTTCAGTTTTTTCATACACAGTTAAAATACCCTTCTTGGGAGCAGACACTTGCATACATGTATTTAATGACAAACTCAGTGTAAGTATTTCCTGAGTTTTGCTGAGGTTTTCACTTCGCGTTCTAATTCCCTTTGTTAAACTCTGTGATTCAAAGCAAACAGATTGAAACTTTATGTAACATTTTTACATGAGCAATAAAGGCCCTGCTGTAGGCAAGCAAAACAAAAAAAAACCACAAAACAATGAAGAAATGATCATATTAGGTAAACTGAAGTGAAAATAATCCACAGAGAATAAAAAAATTCACTTTTAAATATCCTCTTTTGTTCCTGTTCTTCCTTTAACCTCAAAACACTAAGGTCAAAAAAATCAATCAAGCTGTTTCATAAGCTGAGGAGCTGGATCATGATGGATTCATGGTTTGTGTCTCTCCACACAGCCACCACCATAACTTTTCATGTGCTCTGTGACCTTCTGTATTCCTCCTAGAAAAGCTGAACACCATCACCACGTCTTCCATGTCTAGCCTCTGTGTGGGCACAAGGTGGAGTCCTGAGTGATGCCTGTGCACACTGGCTGGCCATCTGGTATGTGCTGGCTGGCGAGCTGATGCACTAACCACAACTGCCCATGCCGATTAGCTTTTCCACCAAGGACAGCATTAATGTTTTTCCTCTATGAAACACTTACATGGAACTTGTAGAGGTTTAATACCTTCAAAACCTCTTGCACCTCTGTCAGGTTTGGATGGAATTGGCAATAAATTCAAGAGTCGCTTGAGTAGGGCCCTGGCAAACAGAACATGATCGTGAAAGTTGCACGTGGTTTCACAACCTTCTGCAAACTACATCCTCCAAAAGGATGTGGTTCTCATCTCTCCTTTACAATTTCCACCCTTTTGCTGCCACAGCTTCAAAATTCATGCGGCTGTGCACCGAACCAAGTCTATGAGGACTGGTTTTCAGTCAGATCAGAGAGCTCCCATCTCCTGTTTCAGCTCTACAAGTACTGGAGTTGGAACCACAAAGGGGGAAGGAATGGGTGGCGGGGAAACAGACTTTGCAGAAACAGAGAAATCTTACATCAGCTTCAGCGAATGGTCTAACACTACAGCCTCACGTCCTCAGGAAACCAGGCTAGAAACTGACTCCTAATTCAGGTTTCCAAATCATTGCCTTTGTTTAGGATGAGTGTCTCTAAATTGCATCTATCATAAACATATAGGTTGTTTTCCCTTTTACTGTTCACACTGACTTTTGTTGGTTCCTCTGACTAAAGTCACAACCTTTTTACAGCACTTCATTTATTTGGATGGCAACACTTTTGCAGCTTCATATGCGACCCTGACAGCTTCAGGGTAAAATTTACAATGCAGCAACTCTAAAACTTGTTCATGTCAAGGTTACTGGGTTAGGATTTTCTAACTCAAAAATATCACCAAGGAAATCAGGAGGCCCGTTTACCAAGTAGATGTTGCTGAATACACAAGCTCCAGTCCTACCCATGGAATTTAAGATGCAAATCATTCATTTTGTCATACTTCTGGGTAAGTATCAAGTGAAACCTCATACTTATACAATGTAAATTATTTAAAATTTATGTCACAAAGGATGGAGTCAACTCTTCACGTTTTATCTGAAATGCAGTGGAAAGCAGCTGATGAAGTACACAAGTGAGTGAAGATGGACTATGCAGTAAATGTAGCAGTTCTTGGATTTTTTTACTTTAAACATGGCAATGATAAGTTCACCAGTGTCAAGTGCAGCATCTGAGTAATCACCATTTTGCCAAATCATAAACCGAATGGATATGTATATAATTAACTCATAAAATCACACTGAAAAAAATGGACCCCAAAATATTTATTGCCACCATCAATATGGTGCTCTTCCACCTTTACATCAAGCATCAGAATTAAGGTTGCTCTTTCCTCTCCCACAAGAAAAAAAAATAAATTAAAAGCCAACCAACCACAACTACATCCATCTGCAGAGCTCCATTCCCACTTAGGAAAGAAATGGGACTATACCCTGACTTTGCTGATGGGATGCCGGAAACATTTGTTGTCACCCGTCTCACTCAGGGTGATGGCGTAGAACTGTCCTTTGTTCAAGTAGGTCATGGGCCCCTCTCCTTGCTTTTGACGCAGAGACTTGGTAGCTTCTAGCGTATACTGAAAAGTGCTGCTGAAAAGAGAAGGAGAAAAACATCAACAGAATCCATATCACTTTCTCCTTTTCTCCTTGTCCCCATTTATATGTATTTCGTGCATTGCATGAGGCGTAAGAAGCTAATAATAAAATTCCAGAAAAAGGTCATATGGCCATTTAAAAATGCAATTTTTTTTTCAAGTTCATCAGATCTGGCAATCAAGTGTAAAACTATCTGGACCGTAAGTCTCTTGGATCAAAGACTACATCTTTACTTTCTCTGAAAAGAACCATTATGAAATACAAGATTATGTACTCCACAAAGAGAGTGTCAAATACCAGGCGGGAATTCGGTAGGATTTGCAGGAAATCAACTGCACAGAAATTTAAACTTAGAAGTGTCACAAAAGGAGAAATAAATAACGATTTTCAAAAAATCCTACCAAAATAACACTTGTTTCAAAAGATGGACACAGAGACTGAAAAGTCCAACTGCTACTTTCAGCACAGTGCAGAGACGGATACAAAGAGAAGGGACAGTAAGTTCATTTGTTTAAAGACAACATGTAAAACAATGTTTTTACAAGCTTTCTCTTCAAAATCTATCAGACAGAACCAAGTGTCTACACCTAGCTTTATCTGCAATCAAGTAACCTCCCTTTAGAAAAGAAGAATATAGAAAAGGAGTTTGCTCTTGTGTTAAAATTTTAGATCTTAGAAGACTCCACAGAACTTTCCACCTTTACAGTTCCACCTTAAAGTTCTCAAACCATGAAAAGTTAAAGCTCCATCAACTGGTGAACTCTTAGTTGGAAACAATTCTCATTGAGCCTCTTCCAGCCACCTCCTCCAGTAACAGGCCTGAACAATAATCCAATAAAAACGATGCCTGCAGCTCCTCCCATTTTCTTAAATGAAAATCAAATTGACCTTGCAGAAAAAACAAAATCTCTTCAAACTGCACAGAAAGCTTAATGCAAGGATTCACTTGCAGGATGTCCTCACGAACCGGAGATGTGGGGGAATCATATTCACAAAGGTCTTAATTGAGCAAAGTATTTAAGCAGTGTCAGAGTAGAATCAAAAGGAGGAATATATTGCTTCAAACCATCAGTGTATCATTAACTTTCTAATTCTAGCAAATACTCTGGATCATCACAGCACTGCCATAGCAATATAAAGAGAAAACAAAAATATTTTTAACTATGCAATGAAAAAAACACTAAAATATGTGAGTAATAATTACATTTAAATTCCCACTTGAAGAGAAGGTAGAAAAAATCCAACTGATCCACTGTCTTTCCACTCAAAGGAAGACATTCAGTTATTTAGTTTAGTAGCAGTCTTTCAATCCAACAATTTCTGTTTCTTAGCTTATAAATTGAAATCCAGTAATTTTTCTAGTTGCTTAAAAGGTACAAATCAAGCAAAATGAAGGTAAAAAGTAAACACTCATCTACACCTATGCAAACCACCGATGGCATAACCAGCACTTCCCAACAATGCAGTTGCTGCCAATAGGAAGGCTCTCACACACAGCAGGAAGGCAGCACAAGGGGCACTGTTGTCCTCTCTGCTGCCAGCCCCTGTGGGAATGCTGCCACAGTCCCTTGTCCTGTGCAAGGGGAACAGAAGCACTCCCATCACTGGCAAGCACTGTGGTCCCTGAGTGGACTGGAAGAGCAACACCACTGGTGCTGCAGATCCAGCATCCATCCTGCTCGTGCTATGGATTGACCACCCCTTAGTGCTGGGGGTACAGCCCTGACCTACTGTCACATGAAGGGACTGCAGGTTGTGTGCTGCAAGACTGCTTCATGACACATATCAAAGCACGCTGAGTGCCCTGGCAGATGCATCTCAAAACCTCCCACCAGACAGGAGGCCAAACAACCATGTGTGCTGAGAAGGGCCTAGGATGATTCAAAGTCAGACACATAACATCTTAACAGAGCTGCCTACTGTCTGCCACGGTCTGGTCTTCTGTTTTCTGGCATTCTGGGTGTTTTAGAAAGATGTCAAAAAAGTAAATCCCAGACACACTGTACTGGGCCAAATTTGCAGCCTCTGTGTGGTACCATTTGTGAATTTTCTTTTTGTTCCTGGTTGACAATCAAAGTGTGCCCTAAAGCAGGAGGATTACCCTCACCCTTAAAACTTAACTGCAATCACTCAAATTATTGTAATATTATTCTGAACCTCACCATGAGTCTTAACTAAACCCCTATGTAGTCATTAAGGGATCTTCTTCTATCAGGCTTCCAATTATTTTCAAATTCACCACTTCTTTTCAGTCTGAAGTTTTCTTTTCTGAGCTCCTATCACTTCCAGGAAAGATTTATTTTGTTTTTCTTAATGTGCATTCAGAGGTTTTGTTCTAATGTGGACCTGGGCCATAGCATTAAAGGCTTAATGTCTGAAAATTCTTAACAATACCAATGCTTCAGGATTCAATTTTACAAATGTTCTATGTGGTAAGTGAGCAGTCTGATAAGTATCTGTTGCATATGTTCTGCCTATATAATGACTCAGTTCTGAGCTCACTGCAGTTAATGATCATTTTAATACCTTACAGAATAAAGACCACGCTGTAAGGAACTTCCACCACAGACACAATTATATGCCTAATCCAGGAAAAATATGTAGGCACATTCCTGTTTCTAAAGTGAGAGTAATCTCTCAGATATAAACAGATCCATTCACAAGCAAGAAATAAAGGATCATCTTAAAAACTTTAGTGATTACAGTCTATATTAGTTAAAGGGACTCTGCAGTGTTTGCCCATGCTCCACGTAAATTTTTCTACACTGAAGGAGAATACTATTTATTTCAAAATTCAACTTTTGAAGCTTTTAAAAAACTTCTTGCAATTCTTAAATTTTCTACATGATTTTTAATAGATACTTTGTTTATATTGTTTCATAGGTAAACATGAAGTACCACAACAAGCAGTGGAAAAAGACAGAAAACCTACTAGGAGCACCCAGAAGAAAAACAGAAGGGAAAAGTAAAGATGGAAATTCTGTAAGCTGGTGAAACATGTTCAACCATCCTGAACATCAGACTTCTATATCCTGCCATTCTGAAAGGTGGGAAAGGTTTTTCATTACCTGGCTGTCAAAGGTATGCACTGTTACCTAAGGGACCTCTCTTAACAGTTTTAATCTCGTGTATCTCAGCAGGGATTCAGAGGAGTTACTAATTTAAAACAATGCAGAGGGAAAGGTAATAGATGAAGATATAAACCAGCGCAATCTGAAAGCTAACATGAGCAAGGGAACAAGGGGAAAGTGATGCTTGGCAGCATTAAGCAAGCCCTGCAGGTACCTCAGGGTGAAGAAAGGGAGGGTGGGAAGTGGAGACAGTCAGCACATTCCAAAGCTTATGCCATACCTTGTTTGTTCATAAATATACTCTTCAGCCCCCACTGACACACTCCGATACTTCTGCAAAATAAAACCAATTAAACATAGTTTCATGCAATCAAAATGCAAATACCAACAAAAATATAATTATGTTTATTTAAGGACCACTCAGAAAAAAAATCAACCATTTTAAATGCAAAATACCTAAAAAATTGAGTGACTATTAATATCCTAATCATATTTTATATAAAGGTTAGAGGTTGACATTGTCAAAAACATGCAATTTACTTGACTAACCTCAAAACATTTGTTTATACTATAACGAATTAATAAATTAATCACAGTTAACTAAGAATACGAAAGAGATGAGAACAGTATATTTATGTAATTGTTAAAATTATATCTGAAGAACACAAGTGATTTACCAAAGTGTTCACTACTACTGGGATCTATAAAAACTCAGAACTCCTTCAATATAGCAGAAGTCACTCCATAAATATTTTGAAATTATTTCTAAAAATGTATTCATAAAGCATTTAAAAATTGAGTAGGAATTAGAGCAATTCTAAACCCAGTCATTGTGGCAGTACTTTCCAAGCGCTTATGAAAATTAACCCAGGATTCTTTTGGTATGTTTTCATATTTTACGTTATGGTTTCCCCACACCTGCTTCATATAGCTGTCCCTACACAGACAGTATGTGGCTGGAGAAGCAGTCAGAGAACACACGGTATGGGCAAAGCACATCCTGGGATTTGAGTAGTTGAGAAAATACAAAGGGACAGGTTCAGTGCTGAGTAAGGCTGCAGCTGGGTGGCAAAGCTGTTCCTGCTCCCCAGCCACATGCATGTGAACACTTTGAGCCAGAGGGCCACCAGCAGAGGTGCACACCTCACCTAACAGCTATGGATGGGGCCCTAGTTAAAATTACTTGTTCGGCTTCCCTTTTACAGTTAATAGGGGAGGTAAAGATGGCGAGAAGTGAGTGCACCTGGCAAACCATTCCATTTACTTTAGGCAAGTGGATTTGAACTGATTCTTTCTCCACAGACTGCACAGAAAGCCAAGATAACAAGTACTATACCCTGTTATTAACCAATCATTTTAAAGAACACATGACAAAATATTACTATTGTAACAAAATTAATATAACATGGAGTTTGGGATGCGAAGCCAACATACAGATGTAAAGTCCCTTTTTACATCCAAATGAAACAAATCTGCACATTTGACAGCTCCCTGCACAGTACAGACGGGCTATTTGGGCACCTCTCAGCAACACATCCCAGAACAAATCAGGGTGATGGAATCACTGCTACAGCACCCCAAGGAAAGCCACAAGTACGGCACCATCAGGCTCGCACAAAGAGCCACTTACTAGGAAGAATCAATAGCTGAAATAATGTGATTTGATAATGCAGAGCAGTGTCTCTAATCCAAGGTTTGAGCCTACTGATTTTACACCAGCAAGCTAGATTCCTTAGTTAATTATTCATTTCGTTGACCTACATATGTTCTGTATCTGAAAATGGATTTCACCTCCATCTTAACACAGATTGCCTTGTACTTTTGTTGTATCTGCAATTTTGTAGAGTTGGGAGGAGAAAAATCTGAGAGGATTTTCCTCACCTCAATCTCTCGTTATTTGCAGAGGTACTCTCAGCTTGAAATAGCCTTTACCTTTCTGTATTTCAAGCTTGTTTGCATTGTTCTGCAGTAGGCAAAAGCAGCCAGAGAGTACCCACCATACTAAAGATGACTGTAAAATTATTTTACTCAGCATAAGTGCAAAATAGTTAAAGAAAGTTCCTTGTCTCTCATCTCCTGCTTATTCCTATATATATACATGCAGTTTTCCCTTCACTGTTACATTCTCCACTCCCCTCTACTTGTCCAATTCTACCACTTTTTCTCACTTGCCTGTGTTGCAACAGACAGCTTCTGAGTGAATTACTTGGGTTTATCCAGCAGCAAAGACTGACACTGCTCATTCGCACTTTCAAAAGAACGTCTAGAATATTCACAATGGCAACTATCCTCTACTTGACAAAATATCCAAAAAGATAAAAGATCAACATTTATTATTCTCAGAATTTTCAATAAACATCTTTAAAACTGTCTTCTAAAGTGCCTCATGATGCTCCCCAAGAATCAGAGCACAGACTAAAAGCAACACAACAAGGAACAGAAATTAACTTGTTGAAACAAGCATCACTGTTCTAATGTCTCTTATGAACAATTCAAATCTCCTTATCTTGTTTACAAGCTCAAATATCCTTATCTTGTTTACAGTTTCTTACTGAGTTCTTAGATGCTAATTTGAGGGGGAAAACTTACTTCTGTTCCTCCGTCCTTGAAGGTGTCGCTGTAGGTACTGTCAGGGGTACTGCGCTGGTCATCTTTGAGATAATTTGTGTGGGAAGCAATGCTGGACACTTCATATGGTTCAAAAATAACCCCTCGGTGCTCCTCGTTTTCACCTCTTGCATAGTGTGTTTGTGGGGTCATAAAAACAGGGGTGAATTCCTCTGCTTTAACCACAGTCACTCCGGTCCCTGTGATGGGTGTTGAGCTGCCAGACACATTCGTGTTGTATTCCCTTTTGGATGACTCCAAAGGATCTTGATTCAAGGAAAGGTTAACTGGCACCGTCTTAAGGACCTGCACACGGTTCTCTCCTCCACTTAAGTTACTCTGAGCTTCCGTGGTATTAAGACAATTTCTGTGAGACAAAACCAAAAAATGTTATGAACAGTCCTGATAGGGTCAATCTTTTCCTTAAATAGCTTAAAGTTCTTAGATATCAGGGAAGGAGATCTTTCAATTCTGATAAGCCACTGCCATATGAAGTAATACATTAAAATCACTAGGCAAAAGAAATTATGAGGCAAGCTGAGCAATCCAGAGCTCTCTACAGCTGGGGAAAGAAAATACATTTGGTTTGAACTACAATCACTAAGGCTTGTTACAATAAATTTTGGGCATCCCAGCTTGCTTCTGCCTTGGCTTACACTTTGGATGCAAAAATCAATCCAGCACTGCAACAGCCTTCAGACACAAAATAAGAATAAAGAGAAAGGCAAAGTGTGGATTACTCACAGAAGATAATCTGCACATGAAATAGGCAGAACGTCAACAGCAAAATTCATACACTGATGCATGCTCTTTCAGGCTGTTGACAGGCCACTATTGTTTGTGTAACTCCGGCATTCACGCTCTTCTGAAAGAGCAAGGCCAGAGAACCCATGGTAGCAGAGTAGATCAGTAACTACAGTGGCAGCAAGGTAACCTATAGCAGCATTCCCACATCAACCCACAGCTGCCACTGAGGCAATTCATTCCTGATAGTAGTTGCACTGAGACAAAATTGTTAACTTGTAAAACTTTTAGTAAGTGTAACCCTGATGTTTTTGAACCAGGAGAAATGGTATGACACTGCATTTCCTCTCTCTTAGCTTTCCACTGAAGGCCAGTTTTGTCAATTACACTCAATTTAGGAATTTTTCTGGTGTTCACAGAAGAAAAACTGTCTCTCAAAAAACATTTCAGAGTCTGTTTTGAAACAGTAAATTTATACTACTACCTATTTAAACGTTCACCTTATGCAACTAGTGGAGACCATCTAAGGCTGTCACAAATTAGCTATACTGAAATAAACCTCGTGTAGCTTCTCTCCATCATAACTTTAAATGAAGACACCTCCCTGTATGTAAAAACTTAGTTCTTTCTACATAAATATACACTCTTTCTTTTCCACAAGTCTTAATAAAGAAGGGGGCAGCTTCTTCTGACTCACACCACTTTTAGCCTAAAGAGAAAGGCTGAAATGTGAGAGGAGTGAGAAAAACATTCTTTATAGACGATTTTAAGAGTTACCTTATTTTCTGGGCAGACCCTAAGTTATGTTTAAAAAAAAACCTTTATAAATCAGGTTACTGAGGCCAAACTACTCATTTTTGCCCTAGAAGAAGAAAACAAAGAAAAACAGCCAATAGTCAACTGTCAATATAATCTGATTTTAGTAATCTCAGTGGTAGCTAAACAACAAAACCAAACACAAACAATGCCACTACTTTGCAAACTGCATGTTTGATAATATGACCTCATTTTTCAAATAAATTAAAAGTAAAAAGGAGTAAAGTGTGGTTCCCAAAACAGCCTTCATTCTTTTAACTTTTGGAAGAAAACCATAAACCCTCAGGCTATCAGAGTACTTTCAGTTCACTACTAATAACACTGTTAGTAGCTGGGTGTATGATTTTGAGTAATACTGTACCTTTTATCTTGGTCTTCTTGATTATCACTCACTTTGTTAACAGACAACAGCCTTTTATCTCTGGGAACCTGAGAACAACACCAGGCATGGGGTCAGGTAAATGTGACTGTCAGGCATTTGCAGCTTCAGACTGCTCTACTGCAACAGCTAAAAAATGCAATAACTAGCGCTGTCTAGTTCACAGATGCCAAGAGCTGTTTTTCTTTGTGAGACTGATTGTGAACAGAAAGAAAATTTCCAAAGGGAAAATAACTTAGGATTTTTTTCTTTTATAGTTCTTGGGCACACCAGTTTCGAGCAAAGTGCTGTTCTATACATCCTTTGGAATATCAAAAGCTAGGCCAAGCTATCTCAAAATCAATCAAAGCTCATATTCCAAGAAACACACACACACTTCACTGAATAACACAAGATGAGAAGGAAGATACAATGCTTTGATGAGCTCTGCCTGGAGACCATTTTAGCTAAGACAAAAAAGGCTTTTCAATTAAACCATGAGCACCAGCTAAGTCCTCCTGTTATAGACCAGCCTGGAGGGTGTAGCACTCATAACTAGGGAAACCAGGATGATGAAGGGGATGAATTATTCTACAAGCAGCTGGCAGATGTCTCAAAATCTCCAGCCCTTGTTCTTGTGGGTGACTTTAACCTGCCAGATATCTGCTGGGAGCTTCATACTGCAGAGAAGAGGCAGTCAAGGAGGTTCCTGGAGTGTATAGAGGACAATTTCCTTCATCAACTGGTAAATGAGCCTACCAGGGGTAAGGCCCCACTAGACCTACTGTTTACAAACAGAGAGGGGCTGGTAGATGATGTAGTGGTTGGAGGCCGCCTGGGGCATAGTGACCATGAAATAATAGAATTTTCAGTCCTCAGGGATGTAAGGAGAGCCACCATTAAAACCTCTACCTTGGACTTCCGGAGAGCAGATTTTGGCCTATTCAAAGAACTGATTCAGAGCATACCCTGGGAAACAACCCTTAAAGGCAAGGGGGTCCAGGAGGAATGGACATGTTTTAAGAGGGAGATTTTGAATGCACAGCAACAGGCTGTCCCAGTGTGCTGAAAGGCCAGCCGGAGGGGAGGATGGCCAGCTGGGTTAAATAGGGAGATTCTGAAAGAAATCAGGGATAAAAAGAAAGTTTGCAGACTATGGAAAAAAGGGCTGGCTACTTACGAAGAATTTACAGATAGAGCAAGGTCATGCAGGAAAAAAACTAGGGAAAGAAAAGTGGAATTTGAAGTAAATTTGGCTATTTCAGTTAGGGATAACAAGAAGTCGTTTTATAAATACATTAATAACAAAAGTAGGGGCAAGGAAAACCTCCATTCTCTGTTGGACTTGGAGGGAAATATAGTTAAGGAAGATGAGGAGAAGGCTGAGGTACTTAACACCTACTTTGCCTCAGTTTTCACCAGTAAGACAGGTGGCCCTCAAGACAACTGGCCTCTGGAGCTGGTAGACAGGGAGAGGGAGCTGAATACCCCTCCTGTATTCCAGGAGGAAATAGTTACTGACTTACTGAGCCAGTTGGATCCTAACAAGTCTATGGGACCAGATGGGATCCATCCCAGGGTGATGAAGGAGCTGGCAGAAGAGTTTGCCAAACCGCTCTCCATCATCTTCCAACAGTCCTGGCTCTCTGGGGAGGTCCCAGATGATTGGAGGTTGGCGAATGTCACCCCAATCCACAAAAAGGGCTGCAAGCAGGACCCTGGCAACTACAGGCCTGTCAGCCTGACCTCCGTGCCTGGCAGGGTTATGGAGCAGTTCATCCTGAGTGCAATCACACAGCACCTTCAGGGTGGACAAGGGATTAGACCCAGCCAGCATGGGTTTAGGAGGGGCAGGTCCTGTCTGATCAACCTGATCTCTTTCTACGATCAGGTGACCCACCTGGTGGATGAGGGGAAGGCTGTGGATGTGGTCTATCTGGACTTCAGCAAGGCCTTTGATACTGTCTCCCATAATATACTCCTGAAAAAGCTGGTAGCCCATGGCCTGGACAAGTGTACCCTCTCCTGGATTAAGAGCTGGCTGGAGGGTCGGGCCCAGAGAGTGCTGGTGAACGGAGCTGCATCCAGCTGGTGGCCAGTCACCAGTGGTGTTCCCCAGGGGTCTGTGTTGGGTCCAGTCCTGTTTAACATCTTTATTGATGATTTAGCTGAGGGATTGAGTCCATCATCAGCAAATTTGCTGATGACACCAAGTTGGGAGGGAGTGTCGATCTGCTGGAAGGCAGAAGGGCTCTGCAGAGGGATCTGGATAGACTTGAGAGATGGGCTGATTCCCATGGGATGAAGTTCAACAAGGCCAAGTGCCGGGTCCTGCACTTTGGCCACAAGAACCCCCTGCAGCACTACAGGCTGGGCACAGAGTGGCTGGAGAGCAGCCAGGCAGAAAGGGACCTTGGAGTACTAATTGACAGGAAGCTCAACATGAGCCAACAGTGTGCCCAGGTGGCCAAGAAGGCCAATGGGATCCTGGCCTGTATCAAAAATAGCGTGGCCAGCAGGACCAGGGAAGTGATCCTTCCCCTGTACTCTGCATTGGTGAGGCCACACCTTGAGTACTGTGTTCAGTTCTGGGCCCCTCAGTTCAGAAAGGATATTGAGGTGCTGGAGCGGGTCCAGAGAAGAGCAACAAGGCTGGTGAAGGGACTGGAGCACAAGTCCTATGGGGAGAGGCTGAGGGAGCTGGGGTTGTTTAGCCTGGAGAAGAGGAGGCTCAGAGGTGACCTCATCACTGTCTAGAACTACCTGAAGGGAAGTTCTAGCCAGGTGGGGGCTGGTCTCTTCTCCCAGGCACTCAGCAATAGGACAAGGGGGCACGGGCTTAAGCTCTGCCAGGGGAAATTTAAGTTGGATATCAGAAAAAAATTCTTTCCAGAGAGAGTAATCAGGCATTGGAATGGGCTGCCCAGAGAGGTGGTGGATTCACCATCCGTAGAGATTTTTAAACACAGATTGGACGTGGCGCTGGGTGCCATGATCTAGTAAATGGACTAGAGTTGGACCAAGGGTTGGACTCGATGATCTTGGAGGTCTTTTCCAACCCAATTGATTCTATGATTCTAAAGTTTGTGAATCTTTCCCTTTCCTGTATGGCAACAGGTCAGGGCATGCTGGCATGCCACCAGAAACACTGACTTCTGCTTTGCTGGGTGCATCCACAGCTGTGAGAAGTATAAATCCAGTCAAATTGGGCTGCTTGACAGACTCAGAACTGACACCAAGTGACTTCAAAGATTTGTATTCCCACATACAGGTTTCCTGACACCACCACAGATATGAAATGATAAAGGGCAAAGTTTCTGCCATAACAATATATTTTTTCTTGATGAACCAGCAATTTTCTATCTTTTGAACAAGAAGGCATATCCACTCCATCATAGCAGTTAACTCACATTAAAGAGCAAGAATAGACGTAAGAATGGGCTAAAGCCATGCCTTTTATCTTTAAACATTTTAAAGAAGTATCAGGAAAATATCTGAATTTAAAGAAAAAGCAGTATTACACTGATACTACAGTAGCCAACAATATGTATCAACTAAATCTGCAAGACAGCGGCAGAGCCAGAGAGTGCTAGCCAGAGACATTCCTTCTCTTAGGGACATCCCCTCTCCCTGCTAAGCACCCCTGCTGGTTATAAAACCTCTTTCACATATTTTTGAACTGGGATAAAAGCCACAGTGTGTACATGTTGATTTCCCTTTTAAGATCATATATTTATCCCTGAAGGAGGGTCTATGTTTATGTAAATGTGACTATAAGAAATAGGAGAAGTAAAAAAGAATCAAATGGTTATGTTCAAGTAATTCCTACTGACTGGAAAAAGTACTTCAAAAATATCATCCAGCATGTCAGAACAAATGAGCCAAATGATAAATAAGGGAAATTCAGAAGGGTCTGATGCACTGGAAATCCTCCTCGACACTTCCATATTACAGCACAGAAAGTTCCTGTTTGAGACTAGAGTATCACTAAGAGTTACCATTTCTTCTCAGTTTAAAACAAAAATAGTTATGATTGAATGCTGGAAATGGCTTTGAGATGTTAATCTCAGCTTATTCCACCTACACCTCAAGTATTTTGCAACTGCCTGGAACAAGGAACAGACATGTTTCTTAGAACACAGTTTTGAGAAGGAAAAGGGCTATTATCCAGTTATATTTAAAAAATCCATCAGATTAATGAACTGCTGTATACAAAGGTATTACTAAGACAGAAACCAATACACCAGATGCTCATACACATCCTAAATTTTATGAATCCACATTCATTTCACAGATTCTGGCACTGTTGTAACTCTGTCAAGTAGAAAAAAGGACCTGTCTTCTTTCTCACTGGGAAAAGATTTTCTCTACTGACAAAACCACACAAAAGTAAGCAATGTCTCTTGAAATACAATCAGTAAAGAAATTAAAACAATATTTAAGTTTGGTATACAACATCTTGCCTATAACCCCTTCTCCTGAACACTAAGAGGTAGCCTATTCTCTAAAAGTATTTACAGTAATAAATACTAAAAGCAGAGGTTTTCAATTTCCATCTTTTGTTACTTCTTCATAAATTACAAGAGGAGCTGGCACTGCTGTTCTGGCTTTCACAGAAGACCAACTGCCCAAGGCAGCCATAGGTGGCTTCAGGAGTATGGAGACTGTTCACTTTGCCTAAATTATTTTATAGTCTTTTGCTTGGGAGGCAACACTGATTCTGTCTGCAGAGTACCAAAGGTTCAGCATAGGTTTCAGAGCAATATTTCTGCACTACACAGAGATGTGTCCTGTAGGACTCTCCCCTGATATCAGCAGAAATCTCAAACATAGCTCTACATAAACACTATAAAATATACAAAAAAGAAGTGTGTTACCAAAATGGTAGGTAAAGCCCTGGGTTTAGAACCTGACATAAACTGAAACTGTGTGTCAGTACCTCCCTTGTAAATTGACTTAGATCTCTGTCTCTGTGTCCAGCTCCATTTCTTGTCTTCTACCTTTCTATTTAGACTGCAAACGTCCAGTGCAAGGGCTCGACCTCACTTTGTGTTTGTATACAGCATACTGCAATCATTATACAAACAAAAATAACATGGGAAACTGTCAGATGAGAGATACTCCAGTTAAAAAGCAAACTAAAACATGTGTGGAATGAACCAGAAAAGCAGACAAACCTACAGATGGACAAGGCCTTCCTCCCCTTTTACACCTTTTTAAGAGTATTGCAGGCATCTGAGCACAAATAAAGAGAAGGCTAATTCATCAAATGTTCTTTCAAGGGAAGAGGAAGAACACTATGCTCAAAAAGAAAACATGGTTGAAAATTTAATATGAGAATTGTGATTTTGGTTTTTCCTGTGTAGAACTAAACACATCAAAACAGTTTCAGATAGGCATAGGCTTCCTATAACAGAACAGGTGCTTGTTACAAGTACCAGAAAGAAAACAAGATGCAGCGACTTCTGCCTTTGAAAACTAGCTCTTTTGATGCTTCTTAGAGCAGTTCCCTGCTAGCGCAGCAGGGAGGAATAATGACAGAGTTACCTACTTTATAATAGTCATACAATAGGCCAAGAGCAGCAGCACTGTCCTCATCACCATTTATGCTCATCATAGCCTTGGTAGCTGCTGTTAGGGGATTCTCCAAATACGACTTCCAGGCTTCATCTTCGCTGGTGTAGGCTCGTCTGGTGTTGAATGAAGTGTCATTTGGCACTAAGGCCACAAGTCGCTTGTTACTGCATAGACAGGAAGAATAAAATTGTGATCCAGAAGGGATTACTTCATTCACAAGGCATGGTAAAGAACAAATAGCTCAACTAAAGTTTTATGTTTACATCAAGCAAGCATCTCTGGATTACACTTGGTGACATAAATATTTATCAGTATCAGGTATCTTCAGTAATTAACAGAAAAAAATTAAATGTGTGCAGATCTTGTGATAATAATTCAAATGTATTTTTACTAGTATACAGACATAGCTATCAAAATATTTTAAGACTACTTGGAAAAAAAAGTGAAGTAACAACATTAAGAACATTTTTACTCAGTATTTTTTCTAGATATACACTGATTAGGGAAAAAACCCCAACATTTAACTGACATAAGACATGAATGAAAAACAAGAAAAAGCAACTAATACTAATCTAGGGTTCACCTACAGGGAGTAATAGTTCAGTATTTAATAACTGGGTACACCTTATAACTGAGCTAGTCTCTGCTTTTGGAATGCAATTTGTCAGTAATTTCAGAGACGTTTTCTGTAACAGGACATGAGCAATGGGTCCAGTGGATGGAACAGAAGTCAGAATATTTGGTCTCAATTCACACTTTATCACTCACCACATCTAGTTACAGTCCCATGGCAGTACACACAAGACCATTAGTGAGTGGGATTTGCAGCAGAGCAGTTTTCTCCAGTCTGAAAGTGGTACAAACTGACCAGTGCCTGTGTACACTGCAAGAGAAGCTGCTGCAACACAGCTGCGGCTGAAATTTCCAGTATAAAGGAAACATAAATGAAGATAATAGTACCTGCTTTTGCAAAATGTTCAATAAATATATTGATAAAAGAGCTAAACACAAAAAACTTGCATTCCTATTACACATGATAGTAGGATTAGGCAGGGAAATAGTAGAGTGAAGGGTGTGCTGCTCAGTGAGTGTTTCAAGAGTGCTGTCAAGAATTGTGGCTCAAGTTACAAGGATCACAATGAAACTTTTAACACAATACACCTTACAAATTGGAAAGCTGCAAAGATGGCAGAATAATTAAATATACTGACTTAACTCATGAAACTAGCAGTTAGTTATTCTTGGTGACCTCCATAAAACATTTCTTACCATCTTCTACATGAAAACCAGTTACTCAGTCTCCTCTTTTTGCTCTGCCCTACCTGAAGCAGTGCCAGCTCCACAGACCTAACCCAACCAACTGCCGCTGTTGCACAGAGAGTGGCATTCAAACACTGTGCAAACGAGCCTTTTATTTGTTTTCAGAAATAGGATTTGATAAAAGCACAACTGAACCCACGCAGTAAATGCTCTTGGACGCTGGAGCACACCTTGCCTGGCCCCCAAGCGGCAGTTACCAGCAGCAGGCTGGGGCCTCTCTGGGAGCTCTGCTGTGAGTCCAGCCTGCAAAGTGCATGCTCCAGTGTTTAAGGAAGAGAAGGGGGATGGTGGAGATTACAATCTCCAAGGTACAGAGCACTGTTTACAAGTTTCTTTATTTAATGAAAAACAAAATAATCTATCTGGTACACAGAGCACTATTTTATGAGCTCCATAGGGGAAGACAGCATTTCATAGCTTTGTATCACAGAATACAGCCAACAATTACAGTACAAATTATAATTTCCTTTCATCTAAAATAACTGGATTTTTAGATGTTTTCCCTTTTTTTGTTTGTTTGGGGGTTTTTGGGCTTTTGGGGGTTTTTTTGGAGGACCTTTCTGCCTGGCCATTTGCTGTCTCTCCTAAAGATTTTTGTCCCTCTTATTTCCACATATACATGTGTTGTTAGAGGCTTGCTTTGCTTCAGCAAGAGAAGCCGGGAATAAATTAGGATCTGCTTGCCTTTTCAATACCTTATTGTTGGTGACTCAAATCAGATTTGCATCAGTCCTCCTGTTTGTGCCAGAGGTAGCTAAGGGCCTGTTCCCACTCTGGAGTAGTCAATTCTCCCTGGCTCAGAAGCAATTATTCCACGGCAAAGATTCCTCAACAAAGCTCCCCTTCAGCTAAATCCGGGCTGTTTCAGCGCATGGGCGACTGCCCATTGCAATGCACGAAATACCACTCGTCCTTCTTCCTGTATCACAGTCTTCCCTTACAGTCAATAACTGCCTTTTGTTACTCGGAGCATTCACAGCCCTGCAATAGTCAGAACCAATTTATGAGCACTACAGGCAGATGGCAAGATGCCCTGCAAAAACATACCTTCTAAGAGTTGGGCTGTGCTTGTCTGTAAAAATGCTGGAGCGGAGCAATCAATCTCTGCTGCTCATAGTCAAGACAATCTTAAAGCAAAGACCAGAGTGCAGTCTCTCAGAGGTGTGTATGTGATTGTGTTGGGGAGAAGCTAAAGGAAGGGGGATAAAAGCTCTGGTAACTGCCACTCAGTAAGTAAACAGTTGGGATGGCTGGAAAGGCAGAGGTGCATAGACCTGTGCCTTCCCAACACCTTTGCAGAGCATATTTTCTCCAGAAGGCAGGTTTTCACATTTCAAGACTAAAAAGCTGTCTCCTCTGGCTTGAGAGATGGTCTGCAGCGTAATCAACGGACACACTCATCGTGTTTACTCTGCAAACAGACTGAAACAATAGCACTAAGAAAAATAAAAAACTTCCTCATCACCCCCATCCCTGTAATCAGCTCTGTGGGAGGTTAATGGTCAGATCTAATTGTCACGATTTAACATAGTCAATCACTTCAAAGATTATATCCAAAGCAGTCAGCCAAAACAACTGGGTTCCCTTTAAGAAAACCTCTCTATTAAATAAGGTTGCTTGGATGGAAGGGAGAGTTTCTCTTAAGAAATGAGACTCGTGTGTGCACATGCATTCCTTCTGTTTTCCCACAACTACTGCAGCTCCCAGACAATTTCAGCTAAATGTGACAGAGGGGTACCAAAGTGCCCCATAACCAGAAGAGATAAATACACTGTATTTTAAAATATGCCAAGAAAATCCAACATCCTGAGTGAGGCTCTGCACAGCTAAGCAACATGGTCTTGTAGGTACCCTTCCATGCCAGGACAATGTCAGCTGTTCCACCTATGTAACCCAAGCCAGCAAGCAGCTGCTTGGAGTGACTCTGATGGCATCCAGACCACGTGGAAGACAAAGGGTGGGCACCTACAAGTAACAGCATTCCCACTGGAGAGAGCTGCTCTGAATACCCCACCTGAAAGAAAAGCCTCAGCCGGAGCCTGCAATTAGCAACACATCTATGAATCCTGCCAAAAGCTGGATATCCATCAGCAACCCCAACCACCAAGAACCACTCTCTTCAGGAAGAAAGATGGGCCAAGATTCCAAGTGCGAGACTCCTGTTGAACCTGACCAGCAACACCAGCAAACAGCTGCTGCAGCCCCAGCTAGAGAAGTGCCAAGGAGCTGAACAAGCCCAATGCCTGCGGTGCCCATGCCCCACAAAGGCTGGCCCCCCAATCCCTCTACGTGGGAGTCAGGATGTGTGCTTACCAGAACACAGGAGAGAGCGATGCACCTGCACAAGCTGAGAGCACACCATTATTTCATCATGGAGATAAAGCTTAAGAATTGAGGATACTTTGTGTCTAAAAAGTAAATGTTTCTTTTCAAGCTGTCATTTGAGCTCCTAATGAATGCAAATTGTTTCAGTTGTTTTATGTCAAACGGTAGTTGTGTGTGAAGGCATTTTCTGGGGAATGGTCTAGCTAAGAGCTAGATTGCTCTGATACTTTAGCGTTTATGTCGATTGAACTTCAGATGGCCTTTATTTTTCAAAATGTTTTTTCTCCCAACTGTTTAGTAGAGATTTTCCTGTTCACACCATCCTACATGATTTGTGTGCTTTCATAAGAAAACACATATATACATTTCCCAGATTTACAGCAGTTATGGTTATTTTTGATCTTATTTAAAATTAAGATTATGGAATTTTTTAAAACCTATACAAGCATAGTGTAAAAATGTAAAGATGTCCAAAACTTTATTTCCTTTCAGTTACTGCAGTCCAGCAACATAAACTGGAGATGTATATTGTTCTTAACATCAATCAATCAGCGAAATGGAGAGGGCTGGTCTTTCAAGCTCTTCCTCGGATTAAAGATAATGACCATTCAACAGCCAGCACTCGGGGCTATAGAATCCCACTACAGGCAAATTCTCACCCAGCTAGACGCAATTTGTTAATTAGCTGACAAGGAATCAGAATTGCCCATTAACACACTCACGAACAATAGTGAAAGGCTTTGTGATCAGGTTCCTTTTTATTCAGAAACAAGATGTCCTGACTGCCAGTCTCTCTCAGACAATTTTGATGCTCAAGAGCTTTCTGCTGAATTGGCGAAGTTCAAGCAGCCCTCAACCTCTCTGCTAAATTTGCCACTGAACATAAAACAAACTCATGCAGCCATGCTGCATCTTGCTCCATCATATGCTCAGCATTACTTGGTGCTAGTGGGCTATAAAGCATCTTCCAACCTGCTCCGTATCTTTTCCCTTGCCCAGGAGGCTTAACCCTGAAATCCAAAGCAGATTGTTTAAATTGTCAAGGTGGACACCCAGCCCAGGCATTTCCACTCTTAATTGCGCCCTTTTTTTTTCACATTGCATTTCTTCTTTCAACAAGTTTTAAAAAAATAAAGTTACAATCAAGCTGTTCCATTAACATACCTGCACACTTCTTCATTCCTTGACAATGCACGAGGATGTTCCCCTGCCTGCATAGGTCAGATGTCAGATGGGAACACACAAGCAATACGTGCAAGACAGCAGAATGGGAGCAGTCCCAGCTCCCAGGTTTCAGCCCAGGCCTAAGCCTGCCCGCTCTTACATGGGTGAGATAAGAGCGCCAAGCACATCCTCTGCTAAATATCCCTTCAAGAGAAGGGAGAGGAGGAATTGGTGCACACAGCTGTTAAAAAGTACATAAATTTTAGCATTAGTCAATAAGTGGAAAAGGCAAGACAGACACTCCTGTCACCCTGGTTCCCTGCCCAGCATGTCAAGGTCACAGGACATTGACCATAATCTGCTTGGTAGTTGGTGACAAGAACATGCACAGAGCAACAGTCTCCAACCCACAAACCCTGGCAGAAACTCAAATTCTAAAGCAAGATGCTAGCCAAAGGGACCACTTCTACACTGCATGCAGACATACAACACCCACCACATTGTGTCCTGGCTTCCTGATCCCGTAATTGCCCAGATCAGAGACCTGGCTGAAGCATGCTGTGATTTAGTGTGCTATGGGAAGAACACCTGCCTGCTTAGTCTTTCCTCCAGTGCAAAGTAAGAAATGGGAAACTTCAAGAATGCCCATGTTTCATTTGGTGTGATGAAAGGTACAGAGCACACTCCAGACCCCTCCAAGAACCAGAAAAAGGCCAGACCTTCCCACTTCAGTTTTGACATAGCTAAGGGAGACAGGATGTGATCATTTACAAACGTTTCAGCAGCTCTAAAACCCTCTGTAAGTTTATTTTACACTTACACAAATCTCAGTTCAGCTATAAGGCAACTATAAAGCAGATTTAGAACAGATGTTCATACAATTTGTCTAAGAACTAATGCACATACATACAAATTCAGAGGTATAAACTGAAGTACTATGACCATTTAAAATGCAGGACAGATTCCACAAAAGCTGGATAAGTTAACAAACTTTAGATTCCAGATCATAAATTGTTTTAAAGATTCAAATGTTAGTTTTGGCACAAGTTTACTACCCTAAGCACACTACTTTGTCTAGACATCAAGTTATAAACAAAAAACAAAACAATACCAACAAAAAACCCCAACAACACATGTGACTCACTGCATGGTTTGATTTATTTAGTTAAAAAAATCTTGAGATTCCTCAGCATTTATTGCCAAAAGTATAATTAAACAGTCAGCAACACTGTTGTTCCAATTAGATAATAGGGTTCTGTTAAAAGTACAAAGGAGCATAAATGTTTAACGAACAGGAAAATTATGGTCCATGTGTCTCAGTACTTCGTCTTTCATAGATGACAATCACATCGTTCCCAGAAGCACAAGTCTCCAAAAATGCACTTAACCAAATTCAGTGAGTATATAAATACACAAATGGTTCGAGAGTGAAGGAAAAATCAAAGCATTTAGACCACCAGGAAATGAAAAGGTAAGATGCCCTCCAGCCCAGCCAGAAGCCTATACCAAGGAAAAACTCCCATTAAAGAGGCCAAATAATTTTGCTCGCTAATGAATGCAGATTTGGGACTTTTGCAATTTTGGGACAATTATACTTTTTTGAGCACAAGACAAAACTGAACAAGATTACACACGTTAAATGATTAAAAGAAATTATTTAACTATACTAAACACTCCAAGAGGAAATAAAATAATACACTGAGAGTAGCAAAGGTGAATGGCAAAACGGACTAGTTCAACAATTAGATGCCTAGTAGAAGTTTTATTTGTTTTTACTCAGAACCAAAATAACTTGGGCACGCAATGGTGATTAAAGAGATTAAAACAAATGGGTGATTCATTAACATTGACAAAAAATCATTAACTATGTCAAAGTGGAAGCATGAAAAAGAAATCTGACACAAGGATTAAATACATACAGTAAATGCCTACTGAGGACTAGTTCAAGTAGGCAATTACCTTGAAATAGAATTTTTATACTCATGATTTCAGAGACTTTTTGTTGTTCCTCTTGTAATTAAATATTATTTTTGCCACACAGTCTTTTGTTAGTAGTGCACTGAGCCTATTGTCTTTTTTGATTTTACCAAGAAGAAATCAGTCTCAAAAAAGGGCAGGTTTCAGCATATTTGTAAAAAATAACTGACGTCTCAAAAAATGAGGAAAAATGAAGCTCACAGCATTCCTCCAGGTACTAACAGAGTTGATCAGAATTAGCAATTACTCAGCAGCTTCATAGCAGGACATGCTGTTTTGTTAAGAAGTGTACTTCCAGTGTGCAAAGCACCCGAGGTTGTTTCAGATGACTTCAAGCAGCTAGAAGTAGCCTTTAAAATTAAAAAAGGTCATGACAAGGCTCCCCAGACCTGCTGCAGTTTAACCTGACCCTTGGCCTTGTGGTCCTTGTTCATTCTCTGCTTCCAGTTAATGGAAATGGAATAGTTACTGCACTGATTGCTTTTTTTTCAGGATATTAGACCCTTTACACAGTCAGAAGGAAAACAGGAATTCAACAGCTGAGCAATCCTGAGAGTCAAGATTTCCCACAAATATTTTTTGAAGTATACAACCTCAAAAATATACTTTACAGGCCAACTAAAACACAGAATTATGAAATACACCATCACCACCCACAATTAGGAAAATTAACCAAGTTAGATAGATATAAATACATATATAAATAAATCTATATATGCAGTCTTTGAGGTTGGAGATACTCTCAAGCTAGAAGTATGTTGCAATATTTGACTTCACAGTTCACATGCATTTAATATGGTTTCCTTGGTTAAATATTTTGTAAGCAACCACTGTCTTCTTTGTGAAGTCAGCCCTACAGAAGAATAGAACAGCATACCTGTATACTAAGATGTCTGAAATAATTACTTCTCTTGTTTTACTTAGCTAGTACAGTCCCAATCACTGATTAAAAAGCTAATGAACATTCATCTCAGGATGAATTCCTAGATCAGGATTGGAAAGTGCTATTTTGTGTGTGTACAAAAAAGGGCAGTTTAATTGGCTGCTGCATAATAAGGAAAAAAATATTTAGGCAACCATCAGCGGTCTGCACTGGATTAATATTTCTGAAAATGTTTGACAACAAACATCAATGAGTGTAATGTCATTTCCCCTTCAGATGTCCCTGCCAGAAAAAGGATGATAATGTTCCTGCTGACCCTTCCACCGGGAAGAGGTTTTGCGATCATTATAATCAAGGTAAAGTGATCTGGGAAAATCCCCTCCCTCCTGTTCTGCTTTGATCTTCGGTCTGGTCTCAGACTTCAGCACCGCAAAGACACTGGTGTTAACAGCAACACCTCACCATTTGTTACCCTTACTCCTCTTGGTTAAGTTTATGGTTGCAAGTTCTGTGAGGTTTTGCACACTGATTTTCCACCTTCTTTGCACAGAAATTATTTTCTAGGGAACATCCAAGACAGCATGTCTGACATTTGAAAAGTGCAAAACTAAACACACCTAATTCCTGTTTCTCCATTTGTTCACTTTGGAAAATTCGACTCAATGGATGCCCTATTCATATACTCAGTAGTGGGGAAAAAAAACAAAACAAAAATGAGTAGTCTGTCACCTGACACTCAGGATCTGCTGATGGAAAACATATTTGACCTTCAAAGGAAAAATTAAGAACTATTCACAGAAATCACATTGTAAATGACAAATGCCCTCTTTGTATTATAATGTGTATCATCGTCATCATGGCCAGGCTTCCCGAAGGAAGATTTGAGAAGGGCTCTACCCACGTGGGTGTGCCCTTCGAGCCTGTGCAGTGGATTTTAAAATAATATTATAAATGTGCTTACATTAAATATTATGAAGGCAGCACATTTACACACTAAGGCGAAAATAGTAAATCAGAATTACCCTGTGAAGAGCCCAAGATCAGCTCCTGCTACAGATACTACCAAGCAGCAAGCTGGATGTGAACGTGCCTCCACTGACACATGGGAACAGGTCTGAACCCATTCCCACCTACGGGCTCGCTCTCCCCTCAGTTATTTACCCACAAGCACATGCTCCGCTGCAGATCCAGGCTGCACCAAGCCCTCCTTAACGCGGTCAGTCCGAGCATGCCCCAGCCCCATCTACCTGCTATCCTGAGTAGTTCTTGCACACCGTGGCCTGACAGACGGGCAGTCACACAGCTGGGCAGCCAGCAGAGCCACAGGGCCAGCGTGCTGGGCCAGCGGTGAGCCTGCTCGTCATGCAACTGCACTCCCATCCCATGTGGGACTTCACACAACAGCAGGGACACAACCGTGGCACTTACAAGGCAGATCACCAATAGCTGTACAATTGTTGTTCCTCACAAAGTACTGCCATCAATCTCCAAAACCCAGTTAAGCCTCACAAAGTCATTCGCTCACTGATTGGCCTCACTAATGCACTACAGCCATTACGCTGGAATTTTGTAAGGATCTTTTTTTCCAGTACACTACATGCAAGAACAACTTTTCAGCCTATAAATGCAGAAACAAACCCCGGAATCATCTTTACACCTTGCAAAGGGATGGCCCCTCCTCCCCTAGTCTCCATTCAACACCCACGCTCCCCTCATTATGAGGCTGGAAATTGGATAGTAACAGAAGCAGCTGCACAGACCTCCAAAACATTCATAGAGAGGAGGAGGCACACATTCTCATTTCCTTCTGCAGAGATTCTAAATTGAGCAGTTCTTGTCTTTAACACCTGCCATTTGCTTGAACTCCCTACACGTGTGAACCCACACCAATTTAAAAATCGATGTCAAAAATAACCTCCAGAAGATTGGTCTACTCTCAGACCAACACCCCCCTGAGCCAGCTCTGACACAGCTGAGAGGGCGTAACAGAGACAGAAACAAGTGGCTGCAGCCTGCTTAAGTTGGTACTACCTCTGAAAAAATGCTTGTGCAATCATGTCTTATGTCTCCTGACCAGAGGGAGTTTGTGGAAAAAAGCAGGCAAGACCCAGCTTAGGCTGAAAGACTAAAGAGAAAGACAGGGATCTCTTAAGGATAATCTCCCCTTCCAAGCTCCTCAGTTAGCATTAGGATCAAACACCTGGTTCTCTAGCATTTTCACCTAACTGCCCCTTATGTCCACTACAGAATAAAAGCACTATTCACCTTCCTCCTTTAAAGCACTATAGAACCATTGTCCCTGCTCCTCCCTCCAAGATGGAGCGCTGCACGCAGCCCGGTTGTGCTGTAGTGCATCAGAGTGTACCACCTCTCCAGAAAACCTAGTAAGTCCCACAGAACATATTTTCCACACTTTCTATATCCCCTCAGCTGTTTAGTCCTCTCTACATCAGAACTTTACTAGCACAAGCCCTACACAGACATGTCCAATGACACCGACAAATTAATTGACCTCAAAATAATGAGCTTCACTCTCCAGTCTTGCCTGTAAGGAAGATCTGGTTTTAACTAAAAGAAAGGCCATGTGGATAAAAATAATATACTCGCTGGATTAGGTCTAAATTGGATATAATTAGAGCCTAAAAAAAGAAAAAAACTAACACCCAAAAACCTACCCAAGCAAACTTCCCTCACCAGTCTATTACCTCATTCCACCTGGTCATCTCTTCTGAAAACAAATGTATTTGTCTTCTCGTGTTACACTTGCGTGTAGAGCACAGGGGACTTTACTTTTATTTCCTTTCCAAACTCTTACCTATCACCTATGAATTTTCTAAAGACCTTAACTAGAAACAGATCACGGGCATAACTGCAACGAGGCAAGTGTTGTTACTTGAGGTTGCATGCTCAGCCACTGCTTTTAAGTTCCTCACAGCGGTAACAGCAGCAGCACCACACAGAGCAGGGGATGGATGAAGGGCATTAACGCCCCTGTCTCAGGAGCTTACACCTATGCCATACTGTTCCTATCGGAGAGGTCCAGAGAAGAACCACTTTTGCCTTAGTTTCTTAGACGAGTTAGGCTTCCACTGCACTGTTTTTTTGTTTCAAAGCCGACTATAGTGCGAAGTTCTTCTTCTGACCCTCCCCACTCCTCCATATTCCCCTCCCACACCCGTTAACTGCCCTTGATGTGCCGCAGCCTTATTTCTGACTGCTCAAACTACTGGCAAGTAGGCTCGGGTAGGGAGTAATTTACAGGCCCCTTTCACCTTCGAGCAGTTCTGGAACTGCCCGTCGCTTTGGGATGCCCTCCGTCACTGCTTGTCAGCTCTTTCACAGTTAATCTGCTTCCCTTCCCGGCTCAATGACTGCTCTTTCACCTGCTCCTCCCCCGCCTCACGGGCACCCCCTCAGGGTTCTATCCTTATTCTCTTCCTTGCACTTAAATCATTTACTGCGCTAATCTGCCCACCTAAAGCATTAGTTCCCATCCCAGTTTAGATGAACTCCTAAACTCTACTCTGCTCCCAACTCCTACCCCAATCAGTTTAATTTCATGTCAATAACTACCTTTGCACAATTCCACTGTCAGCTGATGTTAGAGAAAGCCAGGCTTAATTTTTTTTAATCCTTCTCCTCTGAACGGCCCTGTTTCTTCCCTATGAGGGCAGCCAACCCTGCTCTTCTCTTTTGTCGGATAATCTCCTTCTTTCACTCCTTGACAGGCAGGTTGACACCAAGCCTCTCTCTAGTATCAGGCTCCTCCTCTCCACCTCCTTTGGCACAAAGGCTCCTGGGGAGCCCAAACAGGGCTGCCACCTGAGCAACTCCAAGCGTAGCCGCGATCACATCCGTGTCTGGGGCACTCCTATCTGCACCGGGGCAGCACTAAAACAAAACTGCCACTTTCCAACCTCCATCTTCTTTACCCTATAACTATCTCGAGCCGCCCCCTGCAGAAACACTGATCACCCGAGCAGGGAAAATGGCCTTCCCGCCTGGCTGCCTCACGCCGGCTCTGGGCGCCACGCCGAGCCACCGCCGCCATGGCGGGAACGCGGCCGGCCCGTGCGGTCACTTCACCGGGGGCAAATGATCCATCCGCTCTGGGCCGATGGCCCCGGGCGCTGGCAGAGCCGCCGTGGTGGGAGCGGCGCTCACCGCGGCCTCCGCGCCCACCGACGGCGCTCCCCAGCCCGGGACACGGAGCCCGCCATTGGCCCCGCCGCGGCCCTGGGTGTCCCGGGGGGACCCGGCGCTGCGGGCGGTGGCCCCGGGAGGCCGCGGGGAGTTCCCTCGCAGCGCCGCGCTGCCCCGGCTTCGCTGCGCCAGGCCTGCACGAAGAGGGGCTGCGGCGGGCCCGGGGCAGGCGGGAGCGGGCGGATTCCATCTCCTTTTCATCGTCCTCCTCCGGCCCCGCTACTAGGAAAGTTACTTTTTAACCTCGCCGGTCTCCGGGCAGCCGCAGGCCCGCCGGGGCGTCCCGCCGGGAAAACAAGGTCAGGACGGCGGGGCGGAAGGCGCACGGAGCGGCCCGGGAACACCTGGGCCGAGCCAGGGCCTTCCTCCCGCCGCCCGGGCCTCCTGCCCGCCCGGCCCCAGCCGAGGGGGGGAGGACGGCCGTGCCCGGCCCTTTGGGATAAAAGCCCTTTGTTGCGCCAACACAAAAGCCAAGAACCACTTTCCGTCCGGGGCCTTCTGCGGGCGGAGACCGCTCCGGTCTTCCAGGGCGAGGAGCGCTCCCTCCCGTAAAACGACCCTCCAGGTGAGGGGTTAAAAAACCCCTCCAAAACATAAAAAACCAAGCAACCACACAAAAACCTAAACTAAAAGGAGAAATAAAAAATTAAATCTCGCTGCCCCACGGCCAGACGGCGACCGAGGTGCGGGGTGACGAGGCGCAGCTTTGTCCTGGGGCTCTCCGGAGTGTCTGTGCGCCCGGTCTGGCGTCGCTGCAGGAGGGAGAAGAGGGAGAAGCGCCGTCCTGGCGGGTCCATGTCCGCCAGCGGCGAGGGGGAGCACGGCCAGCCCCGCGGGCCGCCCCACGCGGCGGGCGCAGCGGCGTGCCTGCGATCACTTACTTGTCCGTCTCTTGTGACATGTTTGATCCAATGAACTCTCTCCCCTTTTCCCGGTGCCTCCGTCTCCCTGGAGGAACTGGACTTTCAGGTCTGTGCAGGTGAAGGTGTGCGTGTGAACGCCCGGGACGGCAGAACCAGAGCTACTGGTAATTCTGCTTTCTTTCCCCCCCTCTCCCGGCTCCACAGCCAGCCGTCGAGGCAGGACAGGTAGAGCCCCCTCCCCCTGGCATGTGGGGAGCGGCGGGGCTCGGCACGGGAGAGCGGCCGGGCCGGACGCGCACAGGTAACTTTCCCGAGCGGTGCTGGATTCTTTCACTAAAGGAGCGGGGAGAGGGACGAGCCGCGCGCTGATTGGGCGGCGCGGCCGCCAGGTGTGCTGTCATTGGCAGAGGCGCGCACAGGTGAGGAAGGAGCCGCCGCCGAGCGCCAGGTAACGAACGCACCGCGCGCCCGGCGGGAAGGGAAGGGGAATGGAATGGAATGGAATGGAAGGGGGAGCCGGCGCTGGAGCGGCGGGCACTTCCATCGTCCAAGAACTGCTCCCTGCCCGCGCCGCGGACGGGGCGGCCGCGCTGAGGAGGCGAGGCGAGGCGAGGCACAGGGCTGTCGGTGCCCCATTGAGGCGGCCTCTGAGCCGCTGTCCGCCTGTCTCACCTTTCGGGCTGCTTCGTGCCCGAAAGCCCCCGGCTGCTGCCGCTGGCCTGCGGCTGCCGTCGAATAGCGGCCAGGAAAGCGTCGGCCTTCAAGAACAATTTAGTAGATTGGGTTTTATCTTGGGTTTAGGAGTTTCTCTTTTCTTTTCTTTTCTTTTCTTTTCTTTTCTTTTCTTTTCTTTTCTTTTCTTTTCTTTTCTTTTCTTTTCTTTTCTTTTCTTTTCTTTTCTTTTCTTTTCTTTTTCTCGGGACCAGATGGGTTTGACATTGGTGAATGTCTTGGTGCTGAAGGCATCTCATGGCAGCAGGATGTGATGGTGCCGGGAGATGACACCCACTGTATGGAGCTGACAGTTGAGCTCAGGGGGTTGAAGGGTCTGTTTTATCAGCAGGGGAAAGCTGGAAGAGAATGGGAAAGCTAGAATGGAGGGTTCTTGAGGAAGGCTCTGTTTAGCAGGGGAGAGGTGAATGGAGAGGACTGCAGATCAGTCACCCTTCAGTCCAATACAACGTACTGTGTTCTTTGCTAGAGGAACAAAGTGAGTTTACAACGGACAGGTTCCAGAGGCTGTGGAGGAAGCAGTTTTGCTCTGATGGAAAGGGTGAGGAAAAGGAGCTATCCCCCACACTGGGACAGTTCAAGAACACAAGTGGAAGGGTAGCAAGGAAACTTCACTCATTCTCAGTCCCCATTCCTTCACCAGAGACAGGTCAGGACCTCACTAATTTTTGCAGCTACCGCCTGTCCTCCTGGAGAAATCTTTCTGTACTAGGTGTCCAACTTGACTGCTGATAACCTCTGCTGTACAAATTGTGCTGAATGTGTAAAGAATGCACCGTTACATGGGGTTGCCCATTATGTTACTTAGTCATCTTTGCAAGAACATTACCTGAATGATTTAAAACCCATCAAAATTATACTGTCTTGGGGGAAGAGCGTTTTTGATTTTCTACCTTTGATTTCATAGAATCATCGAATATCCTGAGTTGGAAGGGCCCACAAAGTTCATCAAGTCCAACTCGTGAACAGGGGAGTTTCTATTGACAAGAATGTAGTAGAAGGGATATTCATGGAAATACATATTTGTATAACCAAATATATACATATACATTAAAAACATGTAGTATTGCAGTTTGGGGCCTGATCTTGTATCACCTACTGCTGCAGTTGAAAAGCTTGACTCTGCTAAATCTTTGGTATTATGGGATCACAATCAGGCACAGATATCTATTACTGCGTCTCAGGCCTTATCTATATTCATAGTAACTAATCAAATCAAGCAAATTCAGTATATATCATTTTTAAGTCAGCTTAAACATAGCCCCATGAAGATTTCTGTCACTTTAACTAAACATAATTAGAAAAATACTTTACCTTGATCAGTGACCCTGTGATTGAGCATGAGATAATATATTGTTAGCTGTTCTCTTTCTCCATTCACCAGTCAGAGAAAAGAAACATTATTATACAATCTGTAAACCCAACCAAAAGTTGTCAATGTGGCCATTGTTTATGGTAATTCTTGGATGAACTGTTTTGTATATTACATTTTGAGGAAGCCATAAGGCTTCGTAAAACACAGAAGAGAAAGAGTAATTTATTTATTACAAATAATGCAGTCATTTTGAATAGACAATTATTATGCAATCTTAAAACAAATTGAATCTCTTGGATATATTACTATGAGTTGTTTTGGAGAAGCAGTGGTAGCTATTAGTGGTAGTTTGTTAGTGAAGCTCTGTTAACTGTAGAAATGATAAAGTTTCTTCCCCAAATGATAAGGTTTCTTTCACAATATTTGTTATGCTGAAAGAAACTTTGAGACCTGAAAAGGTTACTTGTTTGTGCACCATCAATAGGATTAGCACCAATTTGGGTATCCTCTTTCTTTTTTTTAATTTTTCAATTATAAGAAACTTTTGGATGTCATGTATGTTCATTTCCCCATCTCCCCCTGCCCATTTTTTCCCATATGAACTGCATATGAGGAGGGGGAAGAAAATCAGTGATGAGCACATTTGAAAATGCCACCTTCCCCAAGGTAGAAATGCTGCTGATACGTGATTTTAGAGGAAAGAAAACTGCCTTTGATGCCATCTGTAGTCCTGGACCAAACCCAAACTGTAACTCAAACTGAAATTCAGTTTGTTGTTCTAGTACTGGGTCAAATACAAAACTGCCTTTAGCAGCCTGCTGTCAGGAGAGATTCTGTTAGAATGAGGTAGTTGGGAGACTGAATCACTGCTCACCGTGTTGGGTGGTGTTCCAAGGTCAAAGTTAGGAATATAAGTGGAAAATGCAGTAATGAACTCTTGATTTGAGGCAGCTGGAGATGATAACTATTATTTAGTTGGGAGTTGCTTAGATGGAAAAATATACCCTGAAAATTATTTTAACTAGGTAAGTAGGCATAGGGCTCATCATGTTCTGGATGAGCCCTTGGCTTCAGACTACAGCCTGGAATCAAATTGTTAGAGTCCACCTCTAGCTGAGCAGGTCAAACAAGTCGTACCTAATCCGGCCTGATGCTCATTCTTCATGATCTACAAGATTTTTATAAACTAATCTGTTAGTCATTGAAACATCAGGTAATGTTATTTCTGGCCTGACCAGTCTCGCTTCCCGTAGAATAAAGGTCGTGTAGAGCAGAAATGGAATAGTCATGCCATAAATTATTGAAAGTCTAGGACTTGTATTTGGAGTGTTCAGGAAACATTTAAAAGAGAAAAATGCTGGGTTTCATACTGTGCTTGCTTCTTTGTTTGCACAGCAGCTGATAGTTTTTTGTGGCGTTGCAAGGATTGAGTGTAGAATTGATCTGTATAAAGCTTTACTGATGTTTACACTGTTCACTCCATGGCAGCGAGCACCCGTGCCATTTGGATCTGCCAGCACGGGGTAAAGGAAATTGAGTGTACAAATAAGGCTTAAATAGGCTTACTTAATTGCACTAAGTACCTAAATATATTTCAGAAAACTATTAAAATAAGTCTGTGAGATAAAAGATGTTGGAGAGATATTTATGTCAAAACAGTGTTGTAAAGCAGTTTAGTGAGAGAGCAGATGTTTGAATACAACTGTTTTCAGTAGGCAGTGTTTACCACGTATTTTTATTTGTGTCTTTCTATGTCAGTGATGGCTGTTGATATAAAATGTACTCTCTCAATAAGTTCAAAGACAACCACCTACCTACTAATTTTGTGATATGCAACATTTAGTGTTAATCCTCCCCACAGCCCTTTCTTTGTAGTCCTCTGTATGAAGCTATATTTACTGGAATTTGTGCAGACCTTGATCCTAAACTGACTTCAATGAAGCCATCGTGTACATCAAAATAAGCTTAAAAGATTGCAGTGCAACCCTCCAATACCACAAATAGATCATTCTTATGCTCTAAATATTAATTACTCTGCACTGTTAACTTCAAGAAAGTAATTCTAAGTAACCACGATCCTGGTAACAGTTGACTTTTAATGCTTCACAATGAACTGTGAAAGTCCTATCAGAATAGAAGATTTTGTGATTAGTACTTGTGGATCTCTGTCATGCTATCTGGAAACTGCAATTTGTGCTCTCCAAACAGGTATGCTGGGAGCCCTTTAACAATCTTGAGCTCTCAGGTACCTCCACATCATGTATGACAGCAGCAGTTCAGCCTTGTGGAGGACCATGGAATATCGAGCATTTCCTGGCCACAGGGCAAGGTGTGGAGCTGAGTGTGGCACTTTCTATTTGAAATACTGATTTGCATTTCTTTAGATCCATCAAAGCAGTATGGAGACATGTAAAAAAAAAAGGAGGGGCTTTATTTTTGTTTTGCTCATTATGAACGTAGACTTCATGGTTCTGAAAGATGACAAAGTTACAACATGACTATCCTGTGTATCTGCAACACTGAACTGGGGCAGTGTGCCATACACAATTTTGTTTCGGTTCAAAACAGAAATAAATAATTTTTAGTGTTGAAAATATCTCACAGTATGTAAATTGAGATATTGAGACAGCTAAGAAGGCAGCGAAGCCTGACAGCAGATTGAAATATTAGGTTCATACTTGATTAGCAGACATTAAAATACCAATCTATTTTATAAAGATTACTCACAGTTTTGGAACCAATTCAATAGAATTTAATATAGAACGATGGCTTTTCTGCAGATGCTTTGATCTGCCTGATAGAGATTTTTAGTGATTCATTAAAGCATTTTCAAACACTGGGAAAATACAGTTAGGTCACCTAATGAGGGTAATTTTGCTGTTAGTGTAAAACTGTAGTGTGAAAAAAATGAAGACATCTCTGAAAGACAATTTATGTGATGTGGGATCCAAGACCTTGGAAATGTGTTAATTAAACTGACATTAAAATTGTCATGTGTTTATGGGGCAGAGCTGGAGAACCTAAATAACCTGACCAGTGAGAAAAATGTTAAAAGTACATCTTCCTAGAGTTTTGTCCAGCTTCTTATGTTAATCAACAAGATCTTTGCATCATCATAGAACAAAATTGGAAATTCATAGACACATTTGAGTAATCCTAATTTGAATTGCTTTGAGATTAAGGTTAAATGCTCTTGGTTTGTTTAGGTTTTGAACTGTTCCCAGGAAATGTAAGAAAATTATCTGATACCTATATATATCTCTCTCTCCTTTTTTTTTCCTTAAATTACTGGAATATTTTTTAACTGCCAGTGGTATTTTTTATCAAAACTAATTTTTTTCCTTTCTTCTTTTCTCCCCCCTTTTTCTTAATTTTTCTCTTCTTTTTCTCTTTCTTATTTTTCTGTTTTCTTTTTCCCTCTCTTATTTCTTCTCTCTTTCTTCTTTTTTTCTCTCTTTCTTCTTTTTTTCTTTCTTTTTTACCTTTTTCTTTTTTACCTTTTTCTTTCTTTTTTACCTTTGTTTTCCCTTTTTTAACTGTTCTTCCCTCTTCTTATCCCCTTCTCATCTCCTTTTCCTCTTGATAACACAAAAATTCCCTCAGTTATATAAAATGAGCCCACGGTTGTCTTTAGTACTGCAGTATGTACCTGGGGAAAATGGGCTAGTCTTCCCCAAGTGCCATGGAGGCCTGGACTTAAGGTTCTCACTGCACAGTGGGAATGGCCAAGTCTGTGCTTGCCACCAAGGCTGCTGCTCCCAGCTCACATCAGTGGTCTTCGAACCATTAATGACTGACAGCAGCTTTTTAGAGGAATCTGAAATAGGGATGTCATCAACATGGGGGGAAACCAAGAGCTTCAAATGTTTGTGCATTGGGTATAAGTATATTGAGAGTTTTAAAAAAAATATAGAAGCTCCACAGGTTTAAAACATTGCCCTGCAATAATAAGCATTCTAAAACCCATGATGAATGTGTCTCTTTTTGCTCCAACAGTCTGTTCTGAAATAGGCATAAGGGTTCCAGAATGCAGAAGGTGAAGGATGGCATATAAACAATTGCTTGTTTACCTTTCCCACACTCAGGAACTAGAGTAAACGCAGCCCGTAGAATCCACAAATACTTTCCAATGGGAGCAGCAGGAGTTGGAAAACAAAGCTATGGACTTACCATCCTGTTCATTTAAAATCAATGTGGTTTTCCCTTAGAATAGATCAATACTATACTCAAAGAGCAAGGTACTTAAGAAATCACAGCAAATGGAAAAAGTTGCTTTCAGAATCTGCTGAATTAGAGGTGGGGTTGACAGTCCATAGGCTGTGGCTCATTTATCCTTGTGGCTGCCCTCAGGAGCAGGTAAATGCTATTTTATTTGAAGGGTAGAAGATAAAAAGGACTGTCTGATGGCACAAAAGGAAGCAGTGTTGGAGCCAGAAGATCTCTGCTGTGCCTTGTTCTATAGAAAGGACACCAGACCCTGTGTCTCTATGTTTCTGTGTAAGCGTTGTCAGCTCTGTTTTTAGTACCTTTATGGACAGGTGTAGCGATACCACTTTCTAAGATTTTTGGGTATTCTCTTTTGAAATACAGGAGTATTTCAGAAGAAAGCCTCCCACTGGTTTCGTTCATAAATGTGAAGGCAGTATATAATATTACTCGGTGAAGCTTTTTGGGGCAGTACAGGGTCAGAACTTGTTGACATAATCTTTGGCCTTTTTTTATTGGCTTTGTTTGGTTCTTCAGTGCTCAGGAGCTACAAGATCATTTAGTCAGTGACTTGGGGAAGACCCCAGTACTAGATCCCCTGCAGCTGCTTTGTCAGCTTGTCCTATCAGGTTCACCATCTCAGTGATACCATGTTTATACCATGCACATGCCCTGCATGCACATACAGGCCTGCTTTATCTGTACTCAGACTGCTGTGAAAGTAGATTTTCCCCTGCTGCTGGAAGGACTTCCCTGACAACCAGCGAGATGTGGTAACTATTCTATCTCATTCTGCCCCTGTGTTGTGGGATTGCCAGACCCAGGAACTGTGCTCCCTGTGCATCACTTTGACGTGTTGGTTCCAAATTCCTTTAGTCTTCATTTTTCCTTTGCAGTATCTCTGTTACCTGTGTGCACTCTGCCTAATTCACAGTTGATTTTTTTCATTGTTTTTTAATGCAGATTGAGAATCCTATGTAATTCTAATGCCTTTAGCTGTGTTACATGGGTGCTTTACATATGCTGCTTTATGCCCTACCTTTGTTTCTCTGAGTCCCTTGTTTATGAGAAGGATTAAACAAAACATTCATGTTTTCGCTCAGGATGCAGAAACTTCTTCACATGTCATACCCTAGACACTGTGTGTAAATAGGAGTCACACTGCACGTTTTGCCTCCTTGCTTTCAATACAGAAACCAAAGCTCTTAGAATAAACAGATTTACAAAATCTTTGCTTTTCCTGTACATTTTTGTTGCTTTTCCTTTTTCCCAAGTAAGTGGAAATTTTAGCTTCAAGAAGAAACAAAGTGAAAGTATTCTGCAGGGAAGAAGTTTTATGTGCTCCAGGACAGAGATGTTGAGTATTTGCTTGTCTCTATTTGACTTGAAAACAGTACCTGGAGATGGCTGTTTGTTTATATGGAGTGTTTGGGTGTGAGGGGCAAAGCAGGCAGATTTACATTTCTTCACTGCTTTTTTTCTCTAGCTCCCACACATGAGCAATAGCCCTGCAGGGAAGGGTGTGGGAAAGTTGTACATGCTGCTCCTTATTTCACCATAAACTTTGCTCTGAGTACTAGGACTTTTCAGGGGAACACAAACACTGCTTTACCACTGTTGGGGGTATGAGTTACCCCTCTGCATAATCAAAACCATGGTTAAGGTGCTTGGAGAGGGAGGCAAAATCATATTCTTGGGCTGTGTCATTTCAGAGTGAGCGAGGTGCAAGAGCACAGTTTCTAAAGGTCAAGAAACCTTTGTCAGAGGGAGACCAACTGACACCACGTAGTCTTTTGGCCCCGAGGCAAAGACATTTTGTATCGGGCTGAAGTTGCTTAAACTCTTACGCCCAAGCACCATCTGGCAGAGACAGTTCTTGACCTGTGGAGCTTTCAGAGGAGTTGTTCGAGGCTGACGTGGGGAGGTAGGTGCAGCACCTCTTCATTTTATACGTGTGGTTTTTGAGCAACAGGTTTGCCAGAGATTATGTGGGGAGTATGTTCAGAGCCAGGAATTTATTACCCCTTGCCCAAATCTCAGGCTGGCGCAGATGGGTAGTTTGACAAATGGTTCAGCCTGACTCCTGGAAAGTATTCTTGCATTCCCAGTGAAACCAGTGAGTTGCCCAGTTTAGAATACATTTATTTTTAAACTGCACAGGCAGGGATTACATGTTTTGACAAATGTGCCAGTGTGTTGAGCGCCTTGTGGATTCTTAGCCCCTGAAACATTTTCATGCCTAACTGCTTGTTAAACCTGCTGCCTACCAGAATCCCTCTGCCCTCCTTTGGGCTCCCAGGCAGTGCCTGAGACAGTGCAAGGTGCCTTTCTCAACTAGCCTTGCCCTTTTTTTGTTTAAATGACTAGCAAATTTGAGGGTAGAGTTTACATGGGGAGAAAAATTCAGGGTGCATTGACTCACAAAACAGACAAACTACATTTGAAATGTGGTATTTTAAACCCAAATGTCTTTATCCCATTTATCAGAGCTAACTGGTTCAGCCTATGTGCAGCATAGGATGAAGTTTCTATGTTGCATTGACAACTCTAAACTGATGCTGATATCTACACCGGACAGCTGATGGTGCAGTATCATAGTTGGCTTCCAGGACAGTGGAATCCAGTTTCACCAGAGTTTTATAACCCTTGGTAAAATCTTTCTTAGTCTTATGCATGTTGGAAGTGCAGGTGTTGGTCACTGAGCTTGGCACCACAACACAGTGGAGCAAAGTAATTCTATAGCGAGGATTCTGTCATACCTATCCTCAAGGTCACCGTGCTGAGCAGCCAGCAACTTGAGTAAAAAGCAGGACACAAGAGGCTGTCAGAAGGTCCTGTAACCCTGATTCTCCTGGGATCTTGTTTGTAAGGTGAGGGGGGATAACCACATGCTTCAACCCTTCTCCTTACAGTCCACTTGAATAAAGCATATTTTGTTGAGATCCCTAACATATAAGTGCATTGGAGTCACCACTGGTTGGCTGAGCCCAGTAAAAGACCATGTGGCTGCCCAAAGGGTTTTTTTTCTCTTTCTTGCCCTAGGTCATGTGTTTCTGTCCTCTGGTGTCTCAGCCCTTGCTCTTTCATCTGCCTGAAACCTCTTTTTTTTGTTTGGTTTTTTTAATAGGGTTAGTTTTCAGGCTTGTAAGTAGGCTGGTTTGACCCCTGAAAACTCCATTCCCAAACTGTGGAATGCTGGAGCCAACAAAAGGAAAGGGATGGTAGTTGTAGAGCAGGCCCACCTCTTTTGGCAGCAGCCCAGTTTTAGCTTTGAGTTAAAGTGATCATGAAAGTACATGCAAAGCAATCTCTTCTGTTCAGGGTGAACGAAAGCCATCCAAGTGTAGGCATGGGGAATAAATTATAGCATTTCTACTACCCTATTCTCCTGGAGTCTCACACATAGCTGTCTCACATGACATCCCTTGGCATTAGAGAGACGTGGCATCACCAGCAGCTCTGGCAGCATCTGCTTCTTGGGCCTTTCAGCTTCTTTCAGTGGCTAGAGTGGCAGTGAATTTCTGGAAGTGCAAGACAATCCACAGCATCAGCCTCACACAGAACCAGCGAAGCTTATGAATTCATAGAAGTGTATGAATGAGTGCAGTTATTCAGTCAATAAGGTATTTTATAAGTCAGGTGAAATGACTTTATTTTTTCCAAGCATGTACATATAGAAGGTGTTTTTATGGACAGTATTTAAAGAATATCCATCATTCAAATTGTCCTTTGCACTTCGTATCTATTCTTTGCTTTGGAATTGACTTCACAGCTGGCTAGTGCTTAAATTCTGTTAGCTTTATACAGTAGATGCCTGGGGTTAAATTCGATGCTTTGGTCCTCCAAATCCAGCATTGCAAAATGGGGTGTGAGGAGGGGGGATTTCCCCTTGATCTGTGCTGTTCCCTTTGAGTTCCAGAGCTTCCATCAGGGCAGGAAGGGGGAAGGGAGACCAAGGATATCTGAAAATCTTTATTGTAAACAAGGCCAATTGTACACACACCTATTACCTCAGTGTAAACAACCAATCGTACTATAATGGGGAGAACCTTTTGAGCCTGAGAAGGGTGCTTTGAAGTACCTCTGCTTATAGCTTCCCTATTAATGCAGGGAATTGCACCAGCAGCAATTCTTGGCTCCAGTAACTGGAATTTGGTGGCAATGACAATGGAGCTGGGGGGATTGGGAGATGGATGGAAGTGATAAGACAACACAGGAGTTGAAATTTCAACAGCAGTGAAGCAGTAGCCAGTAGCAACCTGGCTGTAGGCTTGCTGTATCAGTCAACACATATCCTTGATGGCAATGTGAAGGAACTGGAAATTTTTGTTACGTGTATGTGTAGTCATTGCCTTTGTGTCCAGGAAACTACTTAATCTGCACTTTACTGACCAGACTCTTTCCCAGGAATTCTGCACCCTCTTATGATTTTAGATCTCTCTAAGCCCCGTGTAATTTTCTCTTTTGAAGCTGCTTTTTCAGAATGCCTGATCCTGTGCTGGATGGAGTCCACTGAGAATCCTGATTTTCTGAGCTGCTGATGAGGCCCTATATGGTTGAATTCAGTCTGTTAGCAGGTGAATGTTGCTACTTGCATAAGTAATGTTCCTCAGCCCTGATCTCTAGTTTTTTAAGAGGAACCAAATGCAATTATTTCTTCGCAGGCTATACTCCTCATGGCACATGGCTGCTTCTCTTCGCTTGCCTGATACTCACTGCGTAAGGCCCCTGTTCCGACTGGGATCTGGTTTTGCCCTTCCTGGTTCAGCAGACCTGCTTCATCCACCTCTAGGCATGACACAGCAGTGCGTAAGGGCAGACATTTCTCCTGTGCATGCAGAACTGAATTCCAGTTTTACAGTAGTACCTATGTGATTCCTTGCATTTTTTGTGAAAGAACAGAAGTCATACCCATGTAATAAAAATGTGTCTGTCAGCTGGGAGAGGACTATGTCGGTTTGCGCTAATAGCTGCCAAATAAAAGATACTCAGATACTCTTAAATTGGCTTAATTTACGTCTGCTGGCCCTGGCAATTGGAAGAAAAGATAAACATACACAAAGCATTCAAAGCTTGGGGTGTTGTGATGCTAATTGAAAAGTCACCAAAGGAAGCTTGCATGGTGTGTGGGAATCTTGGCGCATGAGATTAGCGGCTAATTAGTGGCTGAGAGCTGGGGTGCGCTCCTCCCAGCGAGCTCACACGGAGAACAGGCAGCTCGGCCCTTGCAGTCAATTCTTGCCCCTGATATTGGCAGTGAAGCACCTGTTGTGGACAGCACAGTCGACGAGAAGATGCAAGTAGTGTCAGCGCTGTCGCAGACCCTCCTAATGTGCACAGAAGCAGTGCCAAAGGTACTGCTGTCTCCGTGGCTTGCTGTGTACTGAGCCACGGCAAAGATGAAGGCATTTGAGAACTAAGCTTTTTTTCTTTTTAACAAACACACAAAGCTTGTTATCTTGCTTTCTTGCTTATTTTTTACCGTGTTCGCAGCCGATGACAGAACACGCTCTGGAGGCCCTGAGCTTCAAACCCTTGCTTAGTGTCTGAAGTGAATACATACAGGTGGTGGCATCTCCTTCCTTGCATCGTGCTTTAGAACCCTGACATTTAAAAAGGAGATGTTTCATCTGTCTGTCAGGGTCCCAGTATTTCCTTCTAAAGCTTTTCCCCGATGTACAAATGAAGTATTAGAATCAGAGATTTAAAGAATTCACTTCTGTCAATTGTAGGAAGTGGTATATTGATACATCACTGACACCACTAAACTAACCTGGGTTTGCATTGATTAGGTACAGTTCTGTTTTTCTCAATTGTTTTGCATTCAATTATAAGAATCGCTTGTTTATTTGTTAAATTAAGGTTGTTTTGTAACTCTAAAGAATTACATGTTTTCTTCTTTTCCCTACATTTGCTTTTTCAAATCTGAAATGTGTAAACACAGTTTTAAACTCGTGCACACCCTCTCGAGTAAACTAACTGATATTAAACCTCACATAGGCATTGAGCAGCAATACCAGGATGGTCCACTTCTGAACATCATAGAAGCTAGAAAACTTTCTTTCCATGTCACTGGCTCTGTGAGTAACAGAGTTTTGCTCCAGCTGGAGTAACAAATGGGATAATGTAATAAAGCCTGTGGTCACCGGCAGTGGCCCGGGACTGTGTGAGCTGCTGGTTGTGGTCAGGTTTTCCGGTGATCAGTGCGTGAGAACATCCAGTCCAGCTTCCCTAACCCTGCAGTTAACCCTCTTCTCCAGCTGTTGAGAAAAAGCTAAATCCCCCATGATCTTCCCAGTAAGAGCTAATTACAAAGAGGACATCCTTCATATAGTAGTTATATTGTTGTAAAAATGATGCTTTGGGAAGAGGTAAGGTTTGCTGGCAGAGCTAATACCTTGTTTGTTTACATACATATTTGAGAAAAGTTAACAGACTTTCAGACACAGAAGTTCTACAGGTCTGAAAGGGAAAATCGAGCTATTCTGGACCATTCTCAAAAATCCAGAACAGACATGACAGCCTCGAACAGTCAGCTCTGCCATGGATAAAGCCAGCTTGCAGGGCGCCCTGAGAGCCCAGGTGCTCCAGGAATCTTAATAGCCTGTGTGAAGCAACAAATTCCTGAAACCTTGCTCTTCGTTCAGTAAATGTTTGTCAAAACAGGAATGAGAGATACAAGAAAAATCAGCATTTTCTGGACAAACTATTTCCAGCTATTTCTAGTGTTAGTAATGTAGCTGTCAGTTTTCACATGTTGGTTTTTAAACAGACACACTTTTATTAGTCATCTTTTAAGATATCTTCCTTTATATCATAAGCAAAATACCTGTGAGTAGCGTTAGTGATGGTTTCAGATACTATGGGACAGTAACATTAAGATGATACCCAGTGGAAGATGGTCAGTGCAGCAACTGATGCCGCATGGGAATTTGGTGACGGTGCTACAATCTGAAGGACACTCCATGCTGGAGGCTGGCTAGGAGCAGATAAGGCATCTGTATAATCTCACTGTGAGGTGCAAAGGGAGAAGAATCACAAATCAAATATATTCAGCTGAATGGAGCTTGTGAAGGGACCACTGTTTGCTTGAACAGCTTTTGAGAGGAATCTTAAGAGGACAGACTGGCCTGGCAGGCAGGTTGCCTCTGCCAAGATGCTGCTTCCTCTTGGCAACCACAAGAGAAAATATTTGCCATTTCTCCTGGCCATATTGAAACAGCCCCTTCTCCTTCCCTTCTGCTCCCTGCCAAGCTCCCTCCTGCTGCTGGGCCATCTACTTTTCACAGCATCCATTTAAAGTCAAGGTTTGATAATGGTTGTTGGTCCGTGGGTTTCTCTTCACCTGGAGGAATGGCCCTGTCACAAGGACATCTCAGATAATTCAGGTGAGTGTCAGCTTACCACAAACAGTCCAACCATCTCCCCAGAGTGCAGTTTAGGCTCTGGGAGAGGGACTCCTCCATGTCTTGGTCTCTGTATGCTATGGCTGATCAATCAGTTCCTGTACTACTGAGTTCTGTGTGGTTCTGGCAGACTGTGAGAGAAGGAGACAGGAAAAGAGCGTGAAGGAGCTAAAAATAAGGAGCTGCAGAGGAGTTTCCAGTTCCTGTAGGAATATGTGCATGGCACTATAGGTCTGCAGGAGCCCAAAGCTGTGCTCAGTTTTATGAAACCTGTGAGGTCAGTTGTAAATACCAGGATTTCTTCTGGTTTCTGAAAGGGAAGAAGGTATTAGACTGAGCTGAAGTTCTGCAAGCGTATCAGATCTCATGTCAGCTAAAAACTCCTAAAGATCAGCTTAAAGTGCTAGCCTGTTCCAAAGAGAAGTGTCAAACTTCAGTCTGGAGCTTTCATTAGGTTAAAAATAGAAATGCCATTAAGATGTTCATAGGGCTGGAGCACCTCTCCTATGAAGACAGGCTGAGAGAGTTGGAATTGTTCAGCCTGGAGAAGGCTCCAAGAAGACCTTTTAGAGTGGCCTTCCAGCACCTAAAGGGAGTCTACAAGAGAAATGGAGAGGGACTTTTGACAAGGACATTTAGTGATGAGACATGCCTCACCCCTGGAAGTGTTCAAGGCCGGTTTGGATGGGCTCTAAGCAACCTGATCTAGTGGAAGGTGTCCCTGCTTATGGCAGAAGGATTGGAACTGGATGGTCTTTAAGCTAATCCAACCCATTCTGTGATTCTACAAAATAAAATATAAAATCTAAGTGGTTCTTCAAATAAAGTGTAGAAGCCAGTTTGCCTTGCAAATACTCTCTCTAACAACTGCTTTCTCCTACTAAATTTAAAAATAAAACTTATGTATTCCAAAATTTAAAAAAACAAAACACGTATTAAAGATTGTAAAAATTATCTATTCCAAAATAAAATTTAACATCTAAGGTGACATTTGGGAGATCTACAGAAGTCTGGTTTAACTAGGGTAAAGCTAAGGTGAAAGACAGGTCAAAATCAAGCTTACCATGCAACCTTTGTGGAGAAAGATTACCATCTTACTGGGCAGATCATGTTTCTGTTATTACCAATAACAATCTGGTTTATACCATTTACTCTCCCCTCTTTCGTAGACCTCTGACAGCTGGGAGACTCACACAACACTTGGGGTGAAGGTCTGATGAGACTGAGTCATGTTATTGAATCAGAAGTGTCTCAGATCGTATCACGCACTGTGAGAATGTAGGTCCTCGTCCCAAGGTACTCACAGTCCAAGCCAGAGACCTTGTAAGGAGGATGGTCATGGTAAAGTAGGGACATCTCTGCTAGTTTGAATGTTGTGATTTGTAGCTGTAGTTTTTTAATAAAGGCCATTTTTTGTTTTACTACATTTTGATGTTGAAGTATATGAAATCTTATAGATGTTACAGTGAAAACAGGCTGCCTCTCAATGTATGCTGCTGCAGGGGAATGGCTTTTCTGTGCAATTAGCCAGGAGGATCAAGCGTTATGAGGGAGCAGTTTGGTCTGGGCTGCTTTTCCTCCCTGCCTGCTCAGAAAGCACTAAGAGGGGCAAAGCCAGCCATCCTTAGAGCCCTGCTGGGTGTTGGGAACAGGCTGCTGCCTCTGGCTGTGCACAGAGACCCTCCTGCTCCACAGGAGCTCATCCTGTTACACTCAGCAGAGCAAGTCTGAACAGGGTGAAATGAAGAGGAAATGCCAGTTCCAGCCCTCCCAGATGGCTCTGGGCTACCATGTACACTAACTTTTTCAGCCTCAGGAGGTTTTGCATGTTAGTTCCTCACCATCTACAAACTGCTTTTGGATCAGCATTGGAAAGCCTCCCCACTTGTGTGATTTGGGGGACGTGAGCTATGTCGTGTTTTACTGGGCTGCCTGCTCACCTCTCCTGTTTTGGTAATCCTCTGCTCTCCTGCAGGTATTAACATGTACAAGAAAGCTTCATCATAATAAATAATACCACAACATGCCACTTCTTTTCCATCCCTCAAAGATACCATCATACTTTTAAATCAATCCTAGAGAAAATCATCAGTGGGGCTGCAGAAAGGTCAAAGGTTTGCTGGTTTAGGATTTCGTGGGAATATACGCTTGTTTGGACTTGGCCCAAAAGCTTAGTTTACTTGTTTGACAGGTAACAATTAGCGAGTAATAGCTCTGCCGGCTGGAATGTGGCTGCGAGGGCCAGCGGGCGCTGGGTTACCTGGTGGGCAGGTGTGGCTGCAGCGCCCAGATAGGTATGTGCATGCACAGCATTCCTGGGAATCAGTTTTCCCTTAAAGATTCAGTGATGACTGCAGGGCACAAAAGGGCTGGGCTTAGCCCAGGCTTCAAGACACTGGAACTGTTTGCAAGGTAAAGAAGTAAAGTAAATAGTGCAAGAGAAGAGGAGCTGAGGAAGGGACTGCAAGAAGCAGCTGCCCCTTTTTTGCCTTCCCTAGAGAGAAGAGTTTTGATTCTCCCCTAAGAATCTTGATAACAGAGAATTTAGCGTGATTACAGTGTCATGGGATATAAAAACAAAAAGAAGGGAAAAGTCAAGCTCAGTTAACACAGGATAGATGTCAGGAAACCCTGTCTGAACTGGTTTAGAAACAGTTAAACAGCTTATGTGCAGTTACCTCAACTCTGCCATTAGCAAGAATTCAAGCCTCATTGAATCCAAGCCTCATTGATTTATCAAATAAAGCCACTTTATCTGTGTCAAACGGTCCCATTTCCAAGTCCTGCAGCAGTCGGGGAAGATTCCTGCATAAGCCCCTCCCTAGAGGGAATCTGGTCTATAGACAGTTGGAGACTTGCAAGTGGTTTTAAGATGTTTGATTTTTATTTTTTTTAAAACCGCAGCAGTTGACCCTTGTCTTTTAGGAACAGAAAGGTTTGCTCATTCTTTTCATATTTTATTCCCATTTGTGAACAGGCTTCTCTGTTTGTGTATTTCCACTTAGGTGTTTCATACTTGACAATTGAGCTATTGTGTGACTTTGGAGAAGCCACATCCTCTTTCCTGGTCTCTGGATTTTCACCTGCAGAGTGAAGTAGTGAGGCCCATGTTACTAACCATGAGAGATACAGATTATAAATACTGCTAGTTATAAATATGTATGCTGTTACAGATATATATTACATCATACAGTAATTCCCTTGAATCTTATTTAACTAAGATGTCAAAGCATCATGTACTTTTAATAAAAAATCATGTCTTTTTTGACTTATAAACAGGTTCTCTGGTTGAAAATACTTTGTCCTTGGTGTACTAGTTAATGTCATTTGATGAAGGAGAAATCTAAATATAATTAGAGACCATTTTCCTTGATCTTAAAGGACCCGGCATCACTTTGAGTCATTAAGCATTATCTGTACACTGTTATTTAGTAGGACCTTCATTAAGAGGGAGTCTCTGCTTAACAATGTGTGGGCCAATAAATGGTCATTAAGCCTGACTACTATCTGACACAATAGCAAGGTTTGTATTTATTCTCACGAACTCCACAGGAGCCAAAAGCGCACACTGCAGAAGCACAGAGACATCTCTGCACTGTGGATCAAACCAAAGTAAAATACAACCCAACGCTTTCTCAGAAAGTGCTGAGAAATACATGACAAGCCCTGTGCCTCTGCCCTGTATCCACTGTGTCAGAAGATGCAATTATCTGTCCTGGTTTTGACCAGAGGCTCATACATTGTGCTGCATACCTCTGAGAGACCCTGCCCTGGGCACTTTGGGAAGAAGCGAGCAGCACTCTTCCCCTTCCAAGCATCCTCCATTCTGTGTGTCAGACTCCCTCGGCTAGGGTTTGGATCTGCAACTCTGCATTTTGCATCTCCGCATTTTGCATCTCCAAGTCAACACTGTTTTGTGAATCGGTCTGACCCCCGTTTGAACCCCTGTATAATTTTGACCTCTGTAGTGTTGTGCAACCATGAGCCCCACAAGTTATGAGGTACTTCAAACAATCATTTTGTTTGTTATAAATCACATATTTGAATGTGGCATTTGGCATTCATGGTACTGTGTGAAACAGTGGGCAAAATGTTCTTTCTGTCTCTCATGTATTGCTGGCCTATACAGCCTGCAGAGCCATGCACATTTTTGGTGTGTCTTCCTACCATGGCCATTTTAACTTTTTAACATTTCTGATCGCCTGCTCTTTGGGCACAGGGAAGACAGGAACTGTATGCAATATTCCTGACCTGGGACACTCCACATTTGCCTGCAGCTTTCTGCCCACCTCTAGGTTTCATGACCCTGTGCAGGCTTGATCACCCCATCACTTGAACTGAGTAGAAAGGGTTCCCTTGGTTTCAGCAAGACTGGAAGTCCTGGGACCATCCCTTGTTAATGACAAGGATTGCTGCACAGAGAAGCTGAGCCGTGATTAGTGCTGAGTGATGTGCTCCTCTGGTCCTTGGGAATAGGAAATTTTATGCTCACAGGGAGACCTGTGATTACTCATTAAGGTAGAAGAGAAATGAAGTGCAGTACCAGCAGCGGCCTTGTGAGAGCGTTTTTCCTTACTTTTCACTTCTTATAAACGCTTTCTGTGAACACAAGGAATTCAGACATCTAGTGTTGCTTTCTGCTATATCAGCAATTTAGCCAGAACAGTAGGAAGCATTTGAAGAGTTGCATCAATTTTGGGTGACTCAGGAACAAATGGGATATGAAGAAACTGGAAAGACTGGAAGAGTAGCTATTGTACAAAATGCTTTTCTAAATGGACACCTGGAGGGATGAAGCTGTGGAGAGGATGGTTTGGGAGGTAGCCTTCCCGCTTAAGCCATTGATTCATGGTGATTAAACATACCTTTTGGAAGCACACACTTTTTGGAAGGGGTTTCAACCATCAGTGAGTGAAGGTTGCAATGAATGACACATTGCATGTTGAGATGTCTCCATTTGCTATTTGGTTCTGCACAAAAGGTTACCAATACAAGCAGACTCTGAAGAGTACAACAAGGGCTCTGTTGTTCCCTAGTAATTACCAATAAAGAGTCCAGTAGATAAACTGGCATAAATCATAAATCATTATAAATGGCATCTGAATTAGTATTTCACGCCAGCAAAGGATATTCCAGGACAGCAACATAGATAAAGAAGCAACTCAAAGGAACTCACCACCACAGGTTATTCCCAGGCAGCAACACGCTGTATAAGGAGGAACAGAAAACACGTGGCTTTATTCTCTGTCAAGTGTTTGTCGAGTTTCTGTCACCATAGCACCGAGTCACCACATACAGAAAGGTCCCTCCCATGATTCATAACTGAACCCACAGTGGCTGTTGCTGTTTCTAGCTGACCTTCTAGCTCCACCAGAGCTGTGCAACAGCTGAATGGAGCAATGCTGGACACTTAAAGGCTGCTTCATCCTCCCAGCATATTGCAAACATTACTACACCCAGCAACTCTTTATGAGCTTTTTCTGGACAGGTGTAAAGAGCAGATAGTTCTGTGGATTATTTCATACAACCATAGATCTGACAGGTGTCACTTGCTATTACCAGGATTAGGATTCAGAAACACTGCATTGTGAGACCTTGGGTTCAGCTCCCCATCTCTAGATTTGATCTATTTGGGAGGAAGTTTTCTGAAATAGTTATCAGCTTGAGGCTGATAACCTAATATTAAGAAATTTTTAGCCAAAATACTTCTGCTGCAAATGGCAGTAATGATAGAGAAAAATATGCTATTTTGTCCAATTTTGTTGTTTTCGTACTTATGAACAGTTCCACCACTCCCAACCTTCCAAGAAAGATGCTGAAACTTAGTATGGGATCAGGAGAGGCAGATGGAAAAAAGTACTGCTTCAGGAATCTGCTTTGAAAATCTCTTTGAAATTCACATTTGCCCAGCAGTAGCATTGCTAACATTAGCAGGTAAATACATCTGGGCTTCCATCTACACCAAGCACATGCCAGGCTATATGTGGCCTAAGAGCAGACACCTCTGCCCCTCCAGAGCAATCCTGCTGGGATGACTACCCTGGAGGCAGAAGCCCCCTGTGAAGACAAATTGCCCAGCAAGGCTTTCTGAAGCTGTGACTGAGGAGTGGACCACAAAGGGGAGCACAAGAGGGGAAAACAGGAACTGAAGCCTGGGAAGGAGGGCAGACAGACTGCAACTGGGAACCAGAGCATGGGGAGCACTGGACTGCATGGATGAGACTGGAGCAATGGTGGGGGGTACTTCCGGACCCAGCAGTAGCAGCAGGATTGACTGAAGGCAGACATGGAGGCATGGAAGGGACTGGGACTGTTTGAATTACAGCAAACTGAGAACTAACAGAGATGGAAGGAAAAGTCATGAGGCTGATCTGTGAGGAACAAGGACTACTGATGGATGAATCCTTGTGCTGGTTTAAATGTAAACCGGCAGGAGAAAACAAACCCAACAGAAAAGAGATTACAAGTCAAAGCCACAATTTAATAACAATATCACAACAAATGCAAAGCAACAGAGAAAATGGACTCAACCCACAAAACCCAGAAGTACACCCAGCACCCTGGGGCACGAACACAGTGGTGGTTGTTAGACCCTGTGCTGAGACCCACATGGTTCCCTCCAAGTCCAAAGCAAAAGGAAGTGAAAAATCCTGCTGGTGCTGATGACAGTTGCAGTCTGGTGAAGAGTGGTAGTCTCAGTCTGGTCGAGAGTGGTGGCCTCCTCCTGTCAAGGTTGTGATCCTTCTCCAGATCCAGCAACTGGTTCCCAGAGGTCTTCAAACCCCAAGATTATATACCTTCAGGTCCAGGTGGGAAGCACCCAGTACTTCCCCCAGGGCAGAGAGTTAAACAATGGGTGATCTGACTTTGTGAGTCATAAGGTATTTTGGAATCGTTCATGGCCCATTAGCAGACATGCCCCCTCAGGCTGGGTGTGAAGCTCTTATCTCAAAGGTGTCTTTCACACCCAGCCCACACCCTGAGGAGTCCTGTGTGCCCTGGGCAGCTTCTGCAAATGGTCCTTTGTTAACAGTTCATGGGAAATGAATAGAGGGAGAGGGTGTAGGATACATATCTTTGGTCACCCCCACACAGTGGTAAACTGGTCCCACCTGCTGAACCACAACAGTACTGTGGTGGGACCCAGTTTGGACACAGACTGTGAGTGGCCTCCTGCTTCAGCCACTATGTTTTCTGCCTTCCCGCGGTGCTGGAGTGCCCAGAGATCTCAACATCACTGTCACTAATTACACTACCAGAAGCTTCGTCACTGCAGTAAAGTCACTTCTTGGATGCCAAGTAGATCACAAACAGATGTTGTTTCGAATGGTGGAACCACAGAACTATAGAACAGGCTAAATTGGAAGGAACCTTGAAAGATCATCTTGTCCAACCTTTCACAAAATGGGAGCCCACATGAGCTTATCTAGCACCCTGTCCAGTCACATATTGAAAACTGCTAGTGATGGGGATTCTACCATGTCCCTGGGAGGCTGCAGAACTAGGCACTTTGGGTAGGACATCAGGAAACTGGAGAATTGGATTAACAGTAAGTGGGTGTCTTAGTGCTGTGTTGGTGCAAGATGTGGGAGGTCATCAGTTGGAGCAGGAGGCCAGCAGATTTCCTTGACAACAGCACGACAACAGGCAAAGTGCTGCTGTCCTGCTGCAGGATGGCTTCTGCTGAGGCCACTGCAAAAGGGAGTGGTGAGACCCCATGGGCATGACCTGCCTTTTTCTGCTCTAGGACAGAAACTTCTTCAGCACAGACAGCTGCAAGGAGGTACTAAAGCCTCAAGGAAGTAACTACCAGGAAACAAACATGATTTAAATTAAAGGGCAGTGTTGTCACAAGGACAATAGGGTACAAAAGGACTTTGACGTATTCCAGGCGATAAAGAAAAAGGGTGGCATCTAACCAGGTGAGAAGTGAGTTACTAGAAGAGATTCCGCAGAAGGAACAGTGAGAACAAGGGCCTGAGGGACTCTGGGATGCAGTTTGGTTGGTAGACCCTGCCAGGCCACCCAGAGCCAGGACTCAATGCAGCACATGAGCTCTTCCAGACCAATTGCTTGAGCAATTTCATTTTGGCATTTCCTAACTTTTGAATTATCTCTGATCTTCTAGGACACTTGCCTAATTATGTACTAGTAGTAGAAGGAAAAAAAAAGGAAAAAAGAAAAAGGAAATTATCTGTATTGAACAGTTAAGTTCTGACCCAAAGAACTTGTCTTACTCAAGACTGGTTGGGAGAAAACAAACAGTGCGCTGTTTGACTGCAGTCCAGTTAGTGATGGTGAGCCTTTGTGGAAAATAAATTGCAGCCATCACAGCTCAGGGGATTCTTTCCCTGCCAGAGTTAACAGAGAGGTTATGAAGGATAAGAAGCATCCCTTGGATAGTCACTGTAGTATATAGTCTCTCCTTCAGACTGGGGAAAGGTCAACATGAAGAGTTAGTGTCTTTACAGTGAATGTTTTATGATGAAAGAATTTAGACTGTAAAGGATTTGTTCCTTAAGTGACACATAGTTTATTAAACCTCTTCAGTTCTGTGAAATAAAGAGCAAACACAAGTCCTCACACCCAAGCAAACACACAGAGGTTTTTATGCAACTCCACCCCCTGTGGCTGCTTTTTGCCAGTTTCCTCAATGGCTTAATTTAAACAAAATCCCAGGACAGAAGGCTTCAGTGTACCCTCAGCCTAAGCCTCCTTTCAGAGTGGCAGTTCCCTGGGTTTTTCTTCAAAGACATGCATGCTTATTGGCATCCTGTGTTGTCTAGGGAAAGGTAATGAGACCCATCTTATTTTGAGATTGGTATAGGCTATGATAATAGCTGTTAATGTTTCTTTCTTTGTAAGAATAAAGAAAAGTATTTGGAATTAACATGTCATCATACTCACTTCTTCTGTCCTCCCCCACTACAAGGCTTAGACAAAGAGCACAGTAACATAACCTTTGCATTGCACAAAAATAATATTCAGTGCAATATTTTTTAAGTAATTGGTAACCGAGAATTTTTATTACATCATTGTCAAACATAATAATAACGTTTTCCTTCCAGAAGCAGTGTATGTGACACTATGTAAGAGTACAAACCTCCATCACAAATATCAGACATTAGTGCCTGTACCTTCCAAATCATCGAAATGGAAAGGCAAGCTCACAAGTATTTCTAGTTCTGAGAACTGCCACCCTATGCTTTGGTTTTTCCTTCCTATAACCTCTCCAGGATCTTCCAAGCCTTCTTTCTTTGCTGTGGCTTCTCTAGTGGCTGTCATGATGCTTCCTAATGAACAACTGCAGAAGTTCATGGGAGTTTTTCAGTATTTATCAGCAAGATTTGGAGTCCTGTCCCTAAGAATGGTGGGGAAGACTACTCTTGGTTCAGGCCTATGGAGCTGGATGGAAGCCATGGGAGAAATGCTTCCTTCCATTAGGAGATTTGGTGGTTCTCATAAAACAATAGGTAGCATCACTTTTCTCTCTTTATTTCAGCTTTTGACTATATAAAGGACAATTATGATAATTTACTACATAAAAAGACATACAAGAAAGTTTAATATGGTTCAGTCTTTGACTGCAAATACCAGATGCTGCAGAGCCTCAGTCTTAGAGCTTTTTCAATGAAAGAGTCCCTTTGTCCTTGTCACAAATGAAAAATAAATTTGCATTTTTAAAAGATCTCACCACTCTACACTTGGAATATGACATTAAAATGCAACCTGAAATCATGTTTCAAAGGTTAAGCAAAAAATATTAACCTAAAAAGATGTAAAGGTGGAGGTGGCTCAAGAAATCTGTCTCTGTTCCACTTCATTCCATCCTTCATGCTGGGAGATAAGCAATAGAGCAGCATGGTCTGCAGGAAAGCACTTGGGACATGAAGGGGGATTTTTGTGTGCACCATTAACAGCAGAATAATGTCTGTCTGGAAGCTGCTGCTGTTGGAGGCAGCAGAAAAAAATAATCACCGAGCGCTTTGGGTAATATCCAGGGCTTCTGTCAACACTACCCAAATTACCAGAGCACTTACCATAGAGGCAAACCTTGGGAAATCACGTCAAGTGTTTAGCAACCAGTGATCTCATAGCTTTTCTTATTTGAGCAGAGCGGGATGAAAGCCTCCTACAAAGCTTGAGCAGACAATTGACATGTCCCAGCCTGTTTCCTTCAGTGGCTAGAAGAAGTAATGGCAGACATTTAAATAAAATCTCTCTCTGTCTGTGTAATTATCTCTGAAAATACAGGGGAGGATGATATGGGCAGCCTTACAGGTAGGAGGGATATTTGAGGTCCTGTGCAGCACTTTGGGCTTGGGAAGTAGTTTAATGTGGTCTTGAAGTCTCTCATCACACTCACTTGAAGGAAAACACTCACCCAGGATGTCTAACTTTTGAGGACAGGTGGTTTTGGACAGGTTAGCTCATGGAGGAGATGACAGACACTGAGGAAGAACGTCCAAGTGTGTTTATAGAGCCTTGTCCTCCAAGCCTTTTTAACTTCCTTTTCTGTCAGTCAGCAAGCCCCCATGGCTATGCCAAAGCAGGGGTTGCAAAAACAGTTATGTGACAAGATTTATTAGGAAATTAACCAGGAGCACCCCACAAAACACACCATACAGGATTATCAGGTTCAATTTCCACACCAAAGGCAGTGGTGATGCAATGCTGGTGAACATCTCTGTAGTACACTCCTTCTCTTTTTCAGATGCTGCTGTGTAAACCTAACCTTAGGACCTGTGAACTAGAGAACATTTCAATTCCATTTATCCCTATTATCTTGTGAAAATCTTCTGGTCTTTACAAATTCTCTCCTTGAAAGCCTGAATGAGTCAAGGGGAATTCCCCTTCCTATCCCTGAGAAATGTCCTACTAAGAACTGAAATAAGCTAAGAAGGTCACTTCCAGAATATTTTTTTCATAAATTCACAGTCTCAATTATTTTTTAGAGGAATGTTTTTATTTCAGTGTGAGAGATTTCCCACTAGATTTTACTTTATAGTCTAGTGATTCAAAAATCCTTAGTGAAATGTCAGACATTTTCAGATAGGTTTTGTAAATCTTTTAAAGCCTTTCTCTTTCCTCAAGAGCATAGTCAGCACTGTGAAATGCCCTGGAAGAAAGGACTGCTGTGCAGTAAGTTACAACTTTATAATGGTGTAAAAATAAAAAAAAAACAACCCAAGCAATTACTGTTACACCTGACACTTATTTATGAGTGCACAGAAACAATCTGACACCTGTAAAATACCTTGCCAGCCTTGTTTAAGCTCACCCTGTGAAAGACATGAATACTAGTCACTTTTATTACCTGCAGCGCAGAGACCATGTATTTTAGAGCCTGTTAAATAAGTTGGGTCAGATCCACAGACAGTGTAAAACAAACTTCTGTAGTTACTCTGACAATCTGTGGTCACAGAGGTCTCTGGAGTCATTGCACAACTGATGCTGCCCCAGGGAACTCTTACATCAGGTGCAATCCTCCATGAGCTGCAGACACGCCAGTCTGCTCCCTCTGATACCACAGCTCCCCACCCTGTGTCCCCAGTGGAGGTGCTGGAAGAAGGGGCTGAGCTGCTGTGAACATTGTTGGCCATTCAGGCTGGCATTTCAGCCCTGCCTGGGCCTGATTCCCAGCCCTGCCTTGCTCTCCTAAAGTCTCTTCTGGAGCCCTTTGCCCCATACGTCCCCATACCCTCGCTGCTGTACTACTACATTCATGAAAATGGCATCTTTGAATAGACCTAGTGAAGAAATGAACATTTTAGGGGAACCAAAAGGCAGAGACCAATGGCTGTAATGTGATTCTCCCCACTGGGAAGTGGAGGAGGAGTTAGCTGCTGGCAGCAGGTTGTATTAGCACAGCTCTTCAGGATGACTAAATCGCTCAAGGTAAAAGGGTGGTGAAATTTGATTTGAGTTGCTGTCAATTGTGAAAATGCACTTATCACAGACTTCTCCTATTTCATGGAAAGAGTCTGCATCCACGCTTCCAGCAGCACCCAGTACAGCTCTTACTCTGTCCAGCTCTCAGTCTCCATGAGATGGGAGTGACAAGGATGTGATGCTCCAGCCACCCTCTCCCCTCACTGAGCTCAAATCAGAGGCAACTGGATGCAGCCTGTAGTTGGGTTCCTAACTCCCACGGAGCAATACAAGTCATGAAATTCACCTCTTGAGACATAAAAGGCACCTCTCAGCTCTTTCCCACAACTTCCAAGGTTTTATTCTCTATTCATGGATATCTCTGCTCATATCATACTTACCCTTGAAGGTGTTGCATCTCAGCAGCTCCCTGCCCAGCTGAGCTCTCCTAAAGATGCCACAGGGAGTGTTTGGTGTGGAAGTGGAACTTCCCCATCGGCATGTTAATGGGTAGGCCACTTCTTGCAGTCAAAAGAGAAAACCCAGAGGGTCTGCCTCTGCAAATCTGTAAATCCTAGTGACTGAAACTTCAGCCTGCAGTAAGCTGAGTAGATTTGCTTTTAGTTTTCTCTTGAACAGCAGCATCAAAGGTTGCAGCTTTTGTGGTGCTGGTGTCATCTAGTCATAACTTTAAATCAGAGTTTGACTCGACATCTTCCCTCATGGATTTTATCTCTCAGGTCACTCTTTCCCAGCAGTTGAGCGATGAGCAGTTACATGTGTAAACTTACAGTCATAATTCTGTGGCCAGTTATCACACATGATATGTCAAGTAGCTGCATCTGATTAAAGGAACTGTGTATATATGCCTCCTTTTTAGCTGCAGTATTTCTCAGTCATGCCGAATGTGTGAACTCATGAATGATACTTATGTGAATTATCATCTGAACAACTAGATGTTTTTTCCAGCTGGCTTACTCAGATCTGCCTCTGCCTTTTTTCCAGAAATCCTTCAGGGCCTATTTTCCCTTGTACCTGGTATGAGCTCTTTCACTTAGCTTTGCCTGTATTTTAGGTACCTGCTGCAAGTATCGCTGCTTTCTCCAGTGCCACTGGCATTAATCTCAGATTCTTCAGTTCTGATGTGACTTTCAAATGCCCTTGTTTCCTTGCTTTCATACACTCCTACCTGGTCTTGATGGTCTGGAGCACACTGAGTTTCTGGATTTAACTGAGTTTGAAATGCACTAACACAGTTCTGGCCTTTGGTCCTCATCCATTTGTCTGGGGCACTGGAGGCTCCTGCACCCACCAGCCTCTTCCAAGTCTGCATCTGATTTTCAAGTAATGCACCAGTTGTCAGCAGCATCCAGGGAGGGCTGATGTGTGTTTGCAGAGTTCTCTTGGCAAGGGGACAGGGCTTTTGCAATTGCAGCCAAATAACACGGGCCTCCCAACAATACAAATACGTTACTTTTTTCACCTCTGGACTCTGATGGAGGTGAGGAGGATGACTTTGCTGCAGCACACTACCGGGAATTGGATAAGCATCAGCCACGCAGTGACTGTAGGGTGTGGGTTCATCCCCTCCCTTTCTTCTGCAAGTGCAGCCTTACAGGCCATGGAAATGTGGCATGTTTTGTGTCATATTAATCACTGGTATTTGAATATTGAAATGCATAAAACCTGCCAGGATCTTAACTCTTCAGACGTATTTTTCACACTATTACTAAAACCGCTTCTAGTGAGCAAAGTGTGAGATCTCCATGGGTTCCCTTAACAGCATGGTGGCAAGCTGATCTCTGGAACAAAGCTGGCAGCCACTGCCTGCCTGTGTCCATGGCACACTGGCCACCTCACCTGGCACAGCACAGCCAGCAGCCCTTGCTCAGAGCCATGGCTTCTGCTTTCCTAGGAGGCACCTCAGCAGCATGTAGTGAGTCAGGGCTTCTCAGGAAATATTTCAGCAGCAGGTAGTGTGTCAGGGCTTCTCAGGAAATATTTTTGCATTGCTTCATGCCCCAAGTAATTGCTTAAGCCCCCCTCTCTCCACTGCTCACACTCATTTTCACTCCTGCCCCATCCTGCTTGCCAACTTTCCTCAGGCTCATTACACAGAGTGAGATGTTGCATTCTGCAGCAGGCACTCACTCCTTCCCACTCTCTGGGAGACCCCTTCCTTTTCCCAGCTCCCCCTGTAAGTGGTGGAAGTGGCATTTGGCTGTCATGCCCCTGATGGAGCAGCTGACCCCGCAGCTGGGCAGAGAGGCACACACACATGGGCAACTCTCTCATTCCTGCTTGTCTCCGGCAACACTCCATCTCCTTGTTTTTCTTCATAATCTGTTGCACCAAAGGGCTCAGTTTGGCACAAGACCTCAGGAGACAGATGGCCATGTCTGGGGTTTGTGATGTGGAGGAGGCATGACATGGGTGTCCCTCAGGACTCTACTGCTGCTGGAAAACTGGAGAGACAGGGCAAGGACTTAACTGTGGGCCATGTCATTTTAATGACATATTCCTTCATACAGTGCAGTCTCTGGCATAGATTTGTGCTGGCCAAGTAGCACTCTCACTGACAGAGCTCAGACCTGAGCAGGGGAGAGTGAGATCAATAAGACCACCCGTTTTTGGCAATGGGAGAGAATCTCACTATATGGACAGGAGCTGTGCTGAACCACCCATGCCTAAGCCAGAAAGCAGACCCAGGACTGCTTTATTTACAAATAGCAACAGAGGCATCCCCAACTCCCCATCCAGTGCCTGTCTCTGTGTCCAGCTTGGATGCAGTGCCTTGTGCAGGTCTGCCCCTTCCCAGTGCCAAGTTCCCCCCAAACCCTTTATCATGGAGCCTGTTGTAGCTCTGGCTAACGCTCAAGGCATCAGATCCTTCACAGTTTCACCCACTCTGCTCCTGATAGATGTCGCTAAACTGGAATTATTTTAAGCTGAAAGTGTCCTCTAGATATCTCACCTGCATCTGAGTCTTAGCCAGGACTAGTGGAACGGGTTAGACATTTCCAGGAGGAGGCTGGGGCTAGGCACTGGAGTGCTCAGCTCACCCTGGGAAGAACAGATGGTTTTATCACCTTTCTCTTGAGATGTCCTCACATTGCTGCTGAAGCTTGGTGTGAGACATGGCCCTCCTCATGCCTGTGAAAATGCACCAAATCCCAGACAGGTTACAAGCTTTTAAAAAGCATTCTGGTATCTACACAGTGGACCTGAGTTCCTGTGGGAACATTGTGTTACTAATGGCTGATCTGGCTTCCGGGAGCCAGCAACTGCCAACTGGAAACTTTTTTGCAGCAGGAACATTTTGAAAACCACTATCCCACACATATCCTCTGGTGAGTGATAAATTGCAAGCTCCTGTGGCCACTTTTTCTACTGTTGGGGAATTTTTTTTTTAAATCTCCTCCCTCCCACACCTCCCTCCCTCCCTCCCTCCCTCCTTCCCTCCCTCCCTCCCTCCCTCCCTCCCTCCCTCCCTCCCTCCCTCCCTTATTTTATGAAAGTAATAGGGAGTTAATTATATGTTTGACATCCAGTGGAGTCAGCCAGTGGCTTCACAGCTCAGCAGGGGATGACACATGGATAAACAGCCAGACACACGGACACACATGCCCACACACATATGCATGCACATTCACACATGACTGCATACACCGTTTCTCTTAGAAACGTGGATCTACAGCAATTATGGATCCACTGTGGTTTTGGCCAGTGGTGCGCATTTGTCCAAGGCAGTGACTCTTGGCCCGGCTGATGAGATGTCATCCGAGGAAAATGGGGCTGGCTCTTCCTCTTGCCCTTAAAAACCCCAAACAATTTTCTCAGAAATTTTTCTTCAAAGACTACTCTGGTGACAACACAAAGTACACTTCTCAAAAGTAAGGAAGTAGAGAAGCTATTTGGCTTGATGGAGGAAGCACCCATGCCACTGGAACCCTGCTCAAGCAACCCCTGGGCTCTGCACGGGCCCCACATGGAAAGGTGCTTTTGGTTTACCTGAGATTGTGTGAACACTTATTGCATGTCTGTGCCAGGGCCCTCATCCTGACGTTGCCCAGCTTACATGCACTTTTTGTGCCTGTTTTGAAAGCCATAGCAATACTGCTTTGTTTTGATGCAAGATGTTATTTATGAGAATAATTGCGCTGCTCTCTGTAGGGCACATCTGTGCTCAAGTCTGGAGCACCACGGGCAAGCCCAGAGGAAAGGCAACCCTGAGTTCAGAGCGGGGTTCAGTTAGGAAGCTATAAATAAAGCACAGGAATAAATAGAGCAAGTTATAAATACACATCAGGAATAGATAAATTATCAATTGCAGTATATGGGCATACTCCACATTTTCACTGGCTCCAGCTGGGGTCCTGTGCAAAGTGGATACATAGGCGCCACTGAAAAAGGACCTCTTATGCATGCAAGTGAGAGAAGAAGGGGAAACTGACCTTCACAGCCACCTAAATTTTGGGAGATGACACACAAATAATGAATGTTGATTTTTCTATCATGCTGATAATCTCATGCAAAGGAGAAAAGGGTCTGCTGCCTGCAGAGGCTGCTTGCTGCTATTGCATCTAGTCCTGGTGCAAAAGATGACAGCTTGAACCTCATTGGGAAAAACAAAGTCACAGATGTAACAGTCACAAGTCAATCAAGGTAGCTTTTACAGCACAAAGCACTACACAGCAGTTGTAACATTAAGGTTTATTTTGATTGTTGCATTCCTGTAGGACTGATTGCAGGTAATAATCATGGTTTGGCACTCAAAAGAGAACACAGATAGTGACAGAATCTGCACTCTGTAGGTACCAGAGGAGGTGACTTGGTCTTCCACAGCTGCCTGCCTGCCTGTTCAGGGTTTGTGGTAGTGTCCAGAGCCCTGCAACCTCCCAGGTTTCTTAGCCCATAGAAATGAAACAGCTGGCAAGAGCGAGGAAGAAAGTGAAGGATGGAACGCACTTTCATAGTTCTTGATTGCTGTGGTCTCACATGCACCATGCAGAAAAGCCTCAGGCAGCTTCACATCCTCTGGATGGAGACCTGTTGTGGTTTAACTCCAGCTGGCAGCTAAGCCCCACACACCCACTCACTCCCTCTCTGTGGGATAGGGGAAAAATTTGGAAGGGTAAAAGCAAGGAAACTTGTGGATTGAGATAATGACAGTGTAAAGCAAAAGCCCTGTATGCCAGCAAAGCAAAATAGGGCATTCATTCACCACTCCCCATGCAGGCAGGTGTTCAGCCTACCCCTGGAAAGCAGGGCTCTATCACATGTAATGGTGACTTGAGAAGTCAAATGCCATCCAAACATCACCAGCTTTATATGCTGAGCATGATGCATTATGGTACGGGATATCCCTTTGGTCAGTTGGGGTCAGCTCCAGTACCATCTGCCAAAGCAATAACAAGTGTCCAAAGCTGTCTGCATCGTGCTCAACCAGGAGCTGACGTCAACATGGCCTGTTGAGACACAAGTCCAAACACTTTAGGAATTGCTCTCAGTCAACCTCTAATTTCTGAATCTAGTAATCATGAGCTGATGAGGTCTGAAATGTGGATCAAGCAACAGCTTCAGCAAGGGAGCACTGCAACAAGAATACAGAACCACACACATATGCTATTTTTTGCAAGAATGAATCAAAGCTTCTTATTCTGCCGGTATAGTGTAACAGGATAGATACTTTCAGAACTGGGGCTGGAGCTGCTTATGCTCCACAAAGGACTTTGGTCCATCATAGCAAGGTGCATGCAAAGGATCCAATTTTAGTCTGAGCCAAGATGACCTATAGAGCCAGGTCTTTGTACCTGGTCTGTGTTTAGCTATTGCAGACTTCATTCAAGGGTATGAGCACAGGGCACTTGAGCAAGCCATCCTTGCTAATGTGCTTGCACATTTAGAAGGCAGTGGAGAAAAACCATGCTTGAGTATAGCTGAACACACTTAATGGGGGAGTGTCCTGGTTTAAAGGTAAACCGGCAGGAGAAATTAACCCAACATAAAAGAGATTATAAGTCAGAGCTACAATTTAATAAAAATATTATAATAAATGCAATGATACAAAGAGAAATTGGTTTTAACCCACAAAACCCAGAAGTATAAACCAGCACCCTGGGACACAAACAGAATGGTGTTTGTTAACCCCTGTGCTGAGACCCACACGGATCCCCTGAGTCCAAAGTAAAAGGAAGGGAAAAAACCTGTTGGTGCAGATGACAGTCACAGTCTGGTCAAGAGTGGTGGTCACAGTCCTGTCGAGGTTCTGATCCTCCTCTGGATCCAACGAGTGGTACCAGAAGTCTCCAAACCCCAAGATTGCATACCCTTAGGTTCCTATGGCAATGCCCAGGACCTCCCCCAGGGCGGGGAGTTCCACAATGGCTGACCTAACTCTGTGAGTCATGGGATATTTTTGGAATCATTTATGGCCCATTAGCAGACATGACCCCTCAGGCTGGGTGTGGAGGTGCCTTGGGCATCTGCTTCAAATGGTCCATTGTTAACAGTTGATACGAAATTATATAGAGTGTGTAGAACACACAGCTTTGGTCACACCCACACAGTGATAAACTGGTCCAGGCTGCTGAACGAGGACAGGGAGATATATATATTTCACTATATGTGGATCAGCCTAGATCTTCTAAAAAAACACAAACAGCAAAAAATGAAGGAGGACAGAGAAGGCATTTTCTTTTATAAGACTGTTACAGAGTAGATAGAGAAATTAAAAGAGCAAAGAAAATATTAACACTTACTTTGCACCTCTGGCTGCATTCATGTGTGTCCACTTTATTCAGAACTGGAAACCTCCTAAATTTGGTAAAGTACTAAACCTTTGGCAGCCTGGCCTGTCTCTGTTGGAAGAACTTGTTGAAATAATGTCTCAAGGTCTGGCTCAGAGATGTTCTGGGGAGGTAGAGGTTATAACCTTATTGCTTTCCAGGTAAAAAGGGAGTGATTTAATGCCTGGATTGAACAGGCTCTTTTACAGAGAAATAAAATTTTGATCCCAATTTTGAAGTTCACCCCCAAAAGGCATCTGGAAAAAAATTTCTGAAAGCAAAGCAGTGTTTTATGGCCATGTTCCGCATTCAAGAATGCTTAATACTTCTTCTACCTCCTAACCAAAAGTAAACTGGGAGAATAAGAAAAAGAGATATTCTCAGAAAGCAAGCAGAGGCAGGGGATGCAGCACCTCCAGTATCATTCTTCACTAGTGCTACAATGGCATGTGCAGAGGGCTTATAGCAGGACAGACCTGCATAGGGTCTCTTTTACAGCCTCTGAGCTGCTCCTCTGATAATCCCCTTTTCCTCCCCATTCTGCCACCCAGCTGCATCTTTCAAAAGCAGAGTCTGCTTCCAAAATGCTTGCAAGAAAGCCGAACAAATGAGGCTGCAGTTCCTGTATTTCTCTATGAGTTGCCAGTGGTGCTTAGGCCTTGAGGAAGGAGTGCTTTCTGCTAGATCCTTAGCTGGCTGGGGCTTCACTTAGCAAAATCCCAACCTGGAACTGCAAACAGCAATTCTCAGACAGACTGTTGGGCTTGCAGCTTCAGAAGCAGAAAGGTATAAGTGTTAATTTGTAGTTAAGGACTATTTATCAGGAACAGCACTAGAGGGTAGCTTCCTGTAGCACAGCAGTTGGAACTGCCAAAAGAAAGAGGCATTAAAAGTTAATAAAAAGGTCTGAAAGAAGCTCATTAAAATACTTGGAAAACTTCACAATTTGGCTTCATACCATAGAAGGAGTATGTGAGAACTTGACTGGGCTTGTCTGCCTCCCTAAGAGACTGTCTTAATACTTATAAAAAAAAATCACCTGGCGCCCGATGCCATGTTAAAAAACCCCTACCATGTCAGGTACTGTTGTAATCTGCCCTGGAAAAGCATCTGAAGCAAAGGAATGAGTGAGCAGAACTTCACAGCTCAAACAGGGGAAATACTGGTTGCTATACAAATCAATGAATACAGATGGCATTTTATTTATTTTAGCCCTCAGCTCAAAGTTTCAGTGGCTGGTAACTCTGCCACCCCACTCTGATTCATCCTGCCTCTGGATGGATGGATGTTGCAGCTAGTACTCCCAGAGCTGGCTCTGTGGATACCACATTTTCTAGTGGCCTGGCCATATCTGGAACCATTTCAAGGAAAATCTAGCCCTGTATTTGACCTCATTGTTCTATTTACTCACCACACTAATTAGGCAGGGCAGAGGGAAGGCCAACAAGGTAGGATGGACTATTTGCATAGCTGCAAGCGGCTTCTATCTGATTGAATGGAGTGGATTGAACTACAGGTGGATTGTGGGTCAAGAGGTTGTTTGAGTTTCACATTTGTGGATGCCCTCTCCAGAGCCAGTGCTTTCGTCAGCCTCTCTGTAGCACTCTGTGTTGGCTGCTAGGTCATGAACTGAGGGTCGGATGCCAAACTGCTGAGGATCAGGACCATTGCGGTTCTGTATCCATGTGGCACCCCAGGAACAAACCCTGCTTCACTGAAGGCTGCCCGCCATCCATCTCAGCCTATGGTCTATCTGAAATCATGAGCCCCGGTGACATTAAGAAACTGATTTATCAACAGCTGAAGCCATCTCTGATCTAGTATTTAGTTCTAGTGTAAAGATTAAAACATATATGAAGCACCAGCTTGGGATTCTTGTCCCTCCTTCCCCAACTGTTTCTCTGGGATGCCAAGCCTTTGTCTAACATGCCACTATCACACCTGGGATTATCCTGCTTCATGTTTATGCTGCTTTCTTCGAAGTGCAATGATGGCCTTGGATCCAGGACATAATACTGAATTTTCCCAACTATTGCAGCCTCTATGAGTGCAAGGTGTTGGACATGGTGACCTTTGCTCTTTTCCCTAGATGAGCTCTTAGAGTTTTCAAAATATAATATAAGAAGCCTTGTGGGTTTTTCATGGTAAGGTTTATTTTACCAAGAAAGGTCACTAGTTAGCACTTTTTCTTTTGCCTAGGCTGTACTATGAGTGTATGATGACACAGCATTCTTCAGCAGTGGATTGCTGAAGAATTCCCAGCCATACCTCCTTTGGGAGCCTGCTGTAGATTTGAGCAGGATGTCCCCAACCCTGCAAAATCGCAAGGCAGGGCTATGTGAGGCACAGAACAAGTTCAGAACAGGCAGGCTGTGCAGAGGTCACTGGGATCCATGGGATCCATGTAGCACCACGTGCAAGGAAGACTGGAGGGAAAAGATTTTCAGCCTCCCCACCCATGTTCTCTGCCCAAACTAACTTACACTTGAACAGTATCACAGAGCTGACCAGCCAGCACCTTGCTTAGTTTGGCTTAGTGAACCCAAAATCTCAGTGCAGGAAGCAAACATTAGCATCCCTGTGTGGCAGTGGCAGCTCTTAGGGCAGTCCTGCCTGTAAACACCACCAGAGTCCTCTGCACCCTGGAGCACATAGTATCAGATATGACCTGTTCCCAAGGACCTCATAAAGCGGAGAGATTCCTGGCAAAACCAAGAGCAGCACCCAGCTTCTGCAGACCCATTCACCCTGTCTCCTTTCTTCACAGGAAGCTCACTGAAAGACTTTTTGATAGGAAAAGATCACTGCTGAAGGGATGGAAAGGAGCCCACACAGTGGAAGGTATGCACAAATCTTCCTTCTATAACTTCTCTATTACCAGTAAAGAGCAAAGAAATAGCAGATGTGTTTACATGAAAGCTGCAGTATTTACTGATGCTTTTAGGGACATATTTTACTTCAGTCAAGCATCAAAAAAATTTAGAGTGTATCTTGCAGTTAGTTAGCGAAACACCTTTTCCTGCCTTTGGATTGGGTAAGACAGATACTTACAATACACTTTATCTGGAGGACAGTTCAAGGAAATGGCAAGGGAGTCCAAAATCCACTAACTCAAGGTCACTTATCCACTCAAGGAGTTTAGGCTGGCTGAGTAGTGACCATAAATCATCACATCTGACACTGATTCAGTGGCCTATGTCAAACACAAGTGAGTCTGCACACAGCTCTCATGGGAGGAGCATCATATCATACTAGCCATACCATCATACTAGAGCTTCAATGAAGAGACTCAGATGCCACTGGGCATGTAAAGACAATTTTCCACCTAATCACTGGGAGTTCTAGTCAAAGCATGTATATACACAGGCGTGTGGCCAAATCTGACACATAAGCCCATTTTGATGGAGCTATAAATCCAAGAAACTGCAGTCTGCAAACACAACCAGGACACACTTTGGGTACTTCTGCCATCACACCAAGTCCTAGCAGGAGACATAAAGTCATGGAATAATCTCTTGGCATCCTAACAGCTTTTTGGGAGCTATGTGGGCACCATCACTATGGTATCCCAATATGTCTCAGTGACCCAGTGAGACAGGGAGTTTTACAAATGAGAGACAGCAAAAGTGAATTTCCTGTTTTCTTTACAATCTATGGTTCAGACAAAACATCCTGGGCCTCTTAAATGGAAGTTTAATATCTTATGCACCAAAACACCCTTCCTATCAAATTTACTCTCAGACTTAGTAGTTAAAGCTCTCAACTCGTTCATTGGGGTGTCAACAAATCTCATGGCCAAATTGTTCCCACAGTCAGCTCTGAGGTATATGGCCCTGGTAGGTGTGAGATTTGGGGTACTGATTAAATGGTTCAATTCTGATCCAGTAGTTCTCCAATTATGGCTACTTGAAGTCTCCATGGAAAAATTAGAGAAGAAGAAGCAGACAGTTCCTTTTAGTCTGTTAGTCTGAAGCCCTTTTGTGCTGTTGCATCCCTGTTATCATTCTAGACTGTCCACAGTATATAAAAACTGCTGCAGTGTGAGCTCCAGCAAAGCCTGTTGGGAGGTACCAACACAAAAATAGAAACCTCCTACACTAAATGAAATGAGTGCTGTGCATGCACTAAGGCCTCTGTGAGAGAGACTGCCTGTAAATATTCTCTGCAGTCTGAGTAGGAGTTGTGTGGAGGCAGTCTGAAGACCTCCAGCAGCAGAAAAATTAGATAAATGGGCATTTATTCAGCTGAGCATCTGGGGAGAACGGTTTTAATACATGCTAGAAGAAAGTGGGGATTGGAGCTATCCAGCCGTGTCATGATGGACTTAAGTAACAAAGGCCTGAGCTGCCTTGTATAGCTCCTGTCCCATGAGAAGGGTTTCAGAAAGGTGAGGAACTTTTCTCTCTTCACCTGGCAGCTCTCTGTGTTTCCTTCTAAAATATCATAGAAATAAGTCACAAATTTACTGTGTGTAGCAAAGTCCCATTGGAAAAGCCTTTCCCAGCTGAGAGACTCCATGAAGTATTGGAAAAATAATTAAGCTATGTAAAAATTACCCTTGTGCTTTGCCCAGTCTGGGCTGATCCCATCCTGCTGTTCTCAGGGGAGCACAAGTTGCTCTGCTGCATGCACACCCAGGCGAGCGCACGTGCGCACACCCCGATGCACGTGCGTGATAAGCGGCACTGGGGCCACCTTCTCAGAGGCTGCTCCATGATTCCTTCCACATGGCTCTGCTCCCCTACGGCCCTGCCAGACTCCGCTTCTTTGGGCTGAAATTTTTTTGTACTGCCTCGGGCAGTTTCATTAATTTTTCTACTTATCTGGAGTTTGTATTTTCAGCCAAAAAGTTCAAGTGCTACCAAGAAAGACAGAAGGAGTAGGAAAAAGCTGTTTACCTTAATTTTGCCAAATTTTGGTACTTGTGAGCAATTTTTTAATGTGACTTGTGGAAAGGTGGCTTCTTCCCTTTCTTCTTTTTCCTTTCCACCAATACCAAACCCTGCAGTTCCCAACACCTTGCCAGAGCCAGAAAGCATGTGTTTTTCTCTAACTTTTCTTAAAGATAGTTCAAGAAATAACTTGAACAATTTTCTTTTTAAAAATCATACAAAACCAACATCTGTGATAAAGCACTTCAAATAAAAAGTCATGTATTTGTGACAAAGGATAATTAACCAAAAACTGTACTAATATTAAGAGGAAATTCCAGACATCTCTAGACCTTTCCCACAAAAGGACAGACCAGTAGAAGGCCCATCCATACTAGAATAAGGATTGAATATACATAAGCTGTTTAAATCTATTACATGGGTTTATTTTATTAATTGTAGAAGCTCTATACCTTCAACAGATCTTAAAGTTCATGAACACTAAATCTGAGCTCATCTCACAGAGATAAGTGTCTGGTTACATTTCATCTTTTTTTCAGCACGGCACAGGGCAGGCCAGGTGCTCACAGAAGTGTGTCTGGTAGCTGGACCAGAGCAATGGGAATATTCCTATTTATGTGGAATGGGTTGGGAAAATTGATGTCAGCTCTAGAAAAAAAAATCTCTGCATGCTACAAGTTGTCCATCTACAGCTGTAGCTTGCTATGCTGACACAATTAAATTGCCAGGTATGGGTGCAGCCTGAGCAGGCTCCTTAAATAAAATAATGGAGCATTTTTTAGGTGCTGGTGTAATCATGTGTCACAGGAACTGTGGATTTGAGAGGTTACCTTGAAAGCTGGGTCTTACTGATACCTGCAAGGATATAGTCATGCAGGATTTCTCCTACCCTGGTCTTTGGACACTGATTTCCATCACTCTTCTTGATGTGATAGATCATATGCTGTTCTGGTGTCACAAATGACATCACCAAGGAAACACAGGATTGTCGTCCTGGGCATCATTGTACTAATATCCACAACTTCACTTCAACAATACCTTCTCAGTGGTCTCTCCAGAAGAGGAAGCAGCATCATCTTTGAAACTATAATGTCATATGGTGTAGGTATATTTAGTGCATCTACATTTGAACCTAGACACCTAAGTGTTCCAGGCCAGGTTGGCTGGGCCTTTGAACAACCTGAACTAGTGAAAGATGACCCTCCTCAAGGCAGAGGAGTTTGACTGGATGATCTCTAGAGGTCCCTTCCAAGACAAACGAGTCTGTGATTCTATAACTCCATGATCTCCTTCCCCACTCTCACATTCATTTTAGATGCCTATACATATAAATACACGTGCATGCACATGTATGTGCACAAAGATACATGCATTCACTAGACAAAATGAGACTTCAGAAGCACTAGCATGAACACAAATGTGTGCAAGTACTGGTATGAAAAAACACACAACGTGTTATTTTTCCTATTTATTTAATGCAGTGCTACTTCTGGTCTGGCATCTCAGTGTCTTCTGGGCCATTCTCAGCCTTGCACACAGACACACGTGTGTGGGTATATGTACCCAGGAAACAGCACTGGCTGAAGACTGGATAGAATTTATGAATCAATGACAGGAACTGCATCATTTCCTCCTTGTCATTGTGATACTCCCAGGGACTTGGGTGTTTCAGGAAGAGAGCAATATTTCTGAAATCTATGCAAGGACAGCTGTAAGCTTTGATTTGAGTGCTTGCAATTTCACATCTGCAAAACATACCCTAATAAGAAATAACAGCAACTCACAAAGAACTAGAAGATGAATGGCAGGGAGGTACCTCTGCCCTGAGCCCTGTTGTCAGTTACTGTAGGTAAATATGTAACGTAAATAAATCAAGCACTATTTAAAATATGTTAGGCTGCTTACCCCACATGTTAGAAAGCAAGCACCACATCTTGTAATCTGCTGTCTGGATTCATCTGTGGTCAGCTCTGCCTTTTACCTTTGGTCTTACCTCACCTCTGTCCACACTGAAATGTTCAGACCCTTAATGGACAGCACATCCTCCTTCACCTCATCCTGCTAGGTTAAACAAGCATGACACTTGAATCTCCTCTGATAACACAGGCTTTTCCACCCCCTGCTCATTTGTGATGTCCTTCTCTGCACCTTCAACAAATCTCTTGGGAATGCAGGTGAACATAGCTTTCCAAATGATATTTAAAAGAGCTCTGAACCAGGGCATTAAACCTGCCCTTGCTTTGCTGGTCAGCCTTACATTTTATACACACTAGAATTATGTTTCCCATGTATCAGTGGCACTTAAGACATGCTGTGACTGACTAACGCAGCATGATACAGCTCATGCACCATCTCCAGCAAGATGCACTCCCCTCCCCATGGTAAATGGCTGTATTCATGGCAAATGGTGCCCAAGAGATGAACATCTTCACCCTTTACAGCACCTCGCTCAGAGCCCATAGCTATTGCTCCACTACTACATTGCACTTCATTTGTTACCACCCTGCACTGCTGAAACCAATAGGTTCTCTGTGGGTAGCATCTCATACACCCCATTATTGACAGTACTCAGCATCATGTCATCAGGCAATGTTACTGTCTCCTTTTGACTTCTGGGAATAAAACATTAGATAAGGTCCATTCCAAGTCCAGTCCTGGAGGTATTTCACTAATAATTGTTTCTAGCATGTTTGTTCTCATTCAGTCATAACCTACCATGATCTTCCTGTTTGTCAGTGCTTTCCTTATCTTGAAATTCATGTTTCTTCAATATAGCAAAGAATTTATTTGGTTTATTTCAACATCTTAGTGCAAATTGCATTTGTCTAGCCTGAATAGATCAGTTATTTTATAAAATAAAGGTATTGTTAATTTGGCATGATCTACCTTGAGCAAATTCATGTTGTACTTCATTCCATTCCCAGTTATCTCCCGTCTCCTTCCTTCAGCATAGTTTTTGTGTCCAGATGGTTCACATACCTAATGCATGATTAGGAGGGGAAAAAAGAGAAGAGAGTTGGTACCCAATTCCCCTCTGCACTCTGCTTTGTGACTCTGATGTTGCAGTTGCTAAAGTCCATACAGGCAGTGTAAAACATAAAGAACAAAACAAGAAGGAAAGGCATCATCTCTCCCATGAAGCTCTCCCTTGCAGCATGGACGGTGCATCCTTCCTGACAGAACCTGTTGGCTCATAAAACTCGGAGCCTGAGGGACTTAGTCAAATATCTTAAATAGAAACGAAACAGTAGCAATTATTAAAATATAATTAAAAGGATTATCTCTCTTCATATTCCATAAACTGTTCTCTAGCTGGCTTAGGAGGACATGAACTCCTGGGCTGATGAGCCTTTGATTAGGTGCACAACATAAATTTAACAGCATTCTCTACTGTTTGGCCACCATACCAGAGCAGGTATTACTGCAGATGAAGCCTTGCTCTTCCACACCAGGGCCATGGCTGCATCTTCACTGTAAGCTCCACAGTGCATCTCCATTGCAGAGACACACCATTTCTGGGGAGCACAGGGGTATGTGGGTGCAGTTTGCTTTCCACACACTGTGTTTGGAAGTAGACAGCATGGCAAAGGTCCTGTGTACTCTCCATGCCCAGCAAGAATGAACCCAGCTGGAATAGGTGCTGGGTTAGGTGATCAGAAAAGCTCTGTGTTGACTTGTTAGAATGCTTCAGGAAAGGATGGTGTCTATTGATTAGGACATGGAGGTAGATGAGTTGCAGATATGGAGCAGGGCTTAAGGCTCTGCAGCTTTCTTGAAATGGCTTGCTTGTGAGGGTGCACATGGCAGGTGTACCACACATGTGGCCAGCTCTGCACAGCTGTGCAGCACTGGTGCAGAACACAGCCCAGGGAGACCCTCCCCACTCTGTTGCTCTGCGTGCAGGCATGTGTCCCACCCTAGCAGCATGGGGAGCTGCCAAGATGGCAGGTGCCAGTGGTTATGACACCACCAGCTTCCACTGTGCTGAAGCCTGGGACTGGGTGCTTCAGGAAGGGCTGCAGCCCAGACAGGCAAAGCCTTCCAGCTGAGTAGCAGCATGGGAGATAGCAATTGTCATAATCTATGTTCCCAACTGACCCAAAAGTGCAGAGGTGGGCCCAGCCTCCCAGGCAGACTTTCCCAGAGGACTGGGAAAGGGGAGTAAGCGAGAAGACAACTACAGTCTTGTCAAGTATGTCTGACCCCAGGCTCCTCTGTGTGTGCAGCTGGCTGAGCACTGAGTGCTGCCTGAGGCACTTGCCCCTTGCTGCCTGGCACAGTGGTGCCAGCCTCTCCACACATTCCCACATACCCAGCTCTCTCACCAGCAACTTGGAGTGATGGGCCTGCATCTAGGCATCTCCTGGCTGCTGCTGTAGCCAGGTCCCCTCCAAGAATCAGACCCCCAGGAGCAGTGCAGTGGCATTCATTCACCCCACATGTTGTACATTTCTTAGTCTCAAGCTATTGTGCAGCAGAACCCAATGTGCCTGGGAAGGGCAGTTTAAGACCGATTAGTCCTTCAAAACCACTCCACACGTATTTATCCAGCTGCTGTTTCCAAAACTGACAGGGCTTTCTGTGACTGCAAACTCTTCTAACATTCAGTGAACATCAACAATAATGAGAACAAATTAAAAAAAAAAATTCTCACTTCATCTTGTTATGAGTTTGAATTTTACAACTGACTATCACAAAACAGAGTAGAACCTTTTAGCACTTTTGGCACTGTATAATCTATAAAACCTTTTATTTAGAAAGAAAGCTTAAACATGTTGAGAAGAGAGCATTTTCCTTCCTGCTGTGAACTTAATGTACTGGCTCCCTCATGGTGAAGTGGTAGAGAAATATAAAAGGGATTTTGCCCAAATACTGATTTCTCTGTTGCACTTTGTTAAATAGAGCTGATACATCACTCCTGGTGCTCTCTTCAGATAATGTCAAATGATAATGAGGCAGAACATGCAGACTTCAAATAAGGCAGGACAATAACACTATAATAAAACAATTGTCTCTGAGTTTCTTTAACAAAATTTGTTGCTAAACAACCACACTGAAATCCATCTCAGCTTACCAGCTTTTAAATGAAACGACAAACAGTCCCAAAACTGTTGACATTTTGACTATGACTTTTAAAACACATTTATCTCTGTAAAGGTTAATCTAAAATATCTTGAGAGCTCACTCACTTTATTTCAATTTATTCTAATCCCTCAGTGACTAGGACATAGTCACTCCATATAAACTATGCCTCCTTAGTGCTAGATTTGAAGAGGATCTTGCCTCAGAAGACACTGCGTATGGTGGCAAGGGACAACTCTGTTTTACTTGACATTTTCAGAGCTTGGCATTTCAGAGAAAAAAGACATGTCTAAACAGCTAGTTAATATGCTGGCAATGACCTTGCAAAGAGAAAAGAGGATGAGAATAAAGTTCTCACAAAACTCATATATGTCAGCTTGAGTAGACTGAAAAAAGATGGAAAACCATGTGGAGTGTCCAAAGTCCCAATCCACCTGCCTCTGACTTTGCCCAAGCAAGCTGTCAAGCTGCCTACCTACCTGTATAAGAAAGTGTTTTATGGCCAGATCTTCATTCTCTCTGTACTTTGCAAAAAGGCTGGTGTCCCATGATGACCACTCTGGAGGCCAGGCTCCAACTATGGTCTTTATTGCAGTTGGTGATCCCTGGTAGATACTGACCACAGCAATAGAACTTTCTCCCAGTACAGGATTCAGTGGCAAGGAACAAACCATGTTTCAGTTAAAAAAGATTGAAAAATAGGATCCAGCATGTGGAGAAAAGGCTTTGGAGAAGACAACATGGCTGTGGTCTGAGACTAGTCAGATTGCTCTGTCTTGCTACCACTGTTCAAGTAGAGAACATTCCCTTACCAGAATATATCCTGTCCCTGAGAACTTAATACAGATGAAAACTTCAGAGATCAGATTCTCAGATGGTATAAATCAGCATAATTTCATTAACTGAACCAGCTAGACTCTAATCTCTGGTTGCTGCAAGCTGCATTTGGGATACTTCTTTTCCTACACTTTGCTGGATGAACTATCATCCTTCTGTCTGACCATTATTATATTATGTTAACCACAGAACAGTGTTTTTTCCCCTAAACATGATTTTCTATCTAACCACAGAAGTAAGAGTTGGCAGAAGGCTCAGGAAATCATCTGGTCCATCATCTACCCTGCAGCAGGATTAGCTGTTCTTGCACTGTAGACTTGTTCTGGATCTTCAGATATCACAGCCTATGGATATTCTTAGGAGGCTTGTTTATACTGTCTAAACAATTTCAACCATAGCAAGACAAAGAGCAGAGGGAACCTGAAGCCTTGCAGGTACAGAGCAGGTTTAGAAGCAGCTGTTCACCAAGATCCCACACTGATGTTAGAGTGGGATTAGGCTGGGAAGTAGTAAGGAGCTCAAACTGCACACAGGGATTCACCAGCAGCACTTTTTCACACATGCACAGGCAAGGGTAGCAAACTGGTTCTGGCTGCTGCTGTTAGTGCTATTCTGAAACCTTGGAAGAAATGGAAGATCTCCTTTGTGGTTGGGGCAAAGGATTATTTGGGTTCAGCTGATGTGCATGGACTAAGGACTTGACAGTACTCTGAAGCTGTGGGCCCCTGTACCCTCCATATGGGAGTTTAATGATCATTCTCCGTTCTTCTGCATTCTGTAAATTGTTTGTAACTCCAGAATATCACATGTCTGTTGTTTAATTTTCTCCAGGCCTACCTATTCTTTTTAATGTAGCACTGTTCCTGATGGATTAATTCAATGACTTATCAAGTGTAGAGCCAGAAGTAGAAGACTGAGATTTATGAAAGACCATTTCTTCAAGTAAACCCCATAAAACTGAAATACTGAATGCAAAAGGGTCGTCCAGACAGAGTGTTTCTATGCAGAAGGAAATAACTGCCATTCTTCATTTGTTCTACCAACTTTTTTATCTCACGCTCAGCCACAATTTGGACACCTACACCAATACCAAGACACCAGACCAGTAGACCACAAGACACCTGACTAGTCCTGACTTTGCAGTAACACACCCACAGGTGAAAAATAGAATCCAGTATGCTGACTGCAGTGATGACAAACAAGTCCTCCTTGCCACTAGAACCACCACCGTATCATTATTAATTTACTCTAAATTCAGCAAATCACCTCCCAGTAATTTCTCGCTTAATCTAATCTTGCTTGCATTTTAACACCCAATGAAAAAGACAGATACACAGCAGCACCAAACACATGAACACATCCACAAACCTGAATTGGGAATAACACCTGACAGAAATTCTCAAGAAGATGATGTTATCTGTCATTTCTGTTGGATCCTCCCTGTAACTTAAATCAGAATAGAACGTGCGTGGACTTGGGCCTTGTCCAACACATGCAAGGGCACAAGTCATAACCAAAAAATTTCAGTCACATATTTCTGGAGCATCCACACAGAGACGGTATTGTGTGTTTTTCACTGCCCTAAGGGCTTGGTAGAGATATTTCTTTGGAATTGCTATCCTTCAGGATTTCTTCAGCCCAAAGACAGACACAGCTAGTAAGATGCAGTCTACTGAGGCTCACTGAGGTCCGGGATCTGAGCGTTTGTATGAGCATGTCCATGTGTGGAAGGGGAAGGCAAATAAAGTCATAAAACAATATAATGTATCAAGATATTAATTAATTAATTATTTTCCCCAGCAATTATACCAAGTCCACATCTTTAATTAAAATTGAATTAAACTAGCTCTAGACCTCTGACCCATGTCAGGAAAAACAGTCATCATCTTTCTGATGGGGTAATGTCACAACTGAGAGGGTTTTTTGTTGTCCAACAGGGCAGTTGGAAGCTGAAGATTTCAGCTGAACCACCAGTATGCATTACTTGGAAAGCAGCATCATCTTCTCTCAGTGCTGTAGAAATACAACAACAATTACCATAGCAGCTCATAAAAAGCTTCAGAGCACAACTAGATTGCCAGGCCCCTGTTCCTACTGTGTGACACACACCCCTATAAGGGGAGTGATGCAGTGATCCCACACACTGAGCAAGGATTACAAGGCACAGCCTAAGATCCCGACCCTCTCTTCTTTCCTGTTCTTCTTCGTCCTCTTCAAGTCCAGAGTCTTCTCCCAAAGGAGACACTTGGCTGAGCTGAGCATTACTTTTCACAAAAAGAAGCCAGAGGAGAAGGCAGAGGTGACCATTACCCTGTTACATGATAACTTAGTGACTGGAAAGCACTTGCCCACAAAATGAAAGACTACCTCTCAGTTCCCCCTCCTCAGGATGATCATAATCCAGGCTTTCCTCCACCCACCTATATATACCCTCAGGCTTTCTCTCTTCCTGCTCCAGATCTGCCTTCCTATCTAGGCCTAGCTCTGCTTTTGACACCCCCAGTCTTGATGGTTAGAGAATACAAATCACAATGAAAATTGTTGGTTTGAATGCCTTCAGGCTAAGAAGAGCATTGGATCCAGGTGCTTCCCAACACTACTCAAGAGTGTCAGCCATTATGCTTATTATTCCCAGTGGCAAGCAGAAGTGCCACCAATAAGGGCTACATCCTAATGATGGCAGCTACAGAGCTTTGTGGTGAACTCAGGGTATGTGTACAGGCAAAACCAGGCTGTAAGCTGGTGGATTTCAGGTTTCTTCGTGCTAAAAGTCTAGATGCTGAGGAATTTTATATATGGCTATTTCACAGTGCATTTCCTTCATTTCCTGCATGCCTAAGGAACATAGGAATAGAGATTTAGGCTGTGCTGAAGAGAATGCATTTTGGATTGCTTTCTGGAGGGAAGGCACCTCTATTTCATGAAAATCTAATTTAAGCACCTTGGCTCTCACTGGAAGTTGCTACTGAAACAGATACCCAAGAGCTTTATGTCACATAGCAATAGATCACCTTGGTTTATTGGGACAGGAATTCAAAATGAAATTAAATGGAATTTTAAATGAACCCAAGCTGAACATGGGAAGACAAATATTGTCATTCTGCCAGTGTGCTTCATATCATGTTTCATGCCCAGTTTTAAGCCTTGGAGCCCATGTGTTGAAGACAAAGTGTATACTGCCCCAGGAGAGTTCAACAAATCCCTTTTTCTAAAAGGTGGTTTATGTAACAGCCTAATTTAGCCCTCGTATAATTCTGCTGCTTTCAATCCCAAGAGGTCATTTTGTTTGCTGTGTGTTTCCAACCTGGTTAAAAACTCAGAAAACAATATGAAAATGTCTTTCCATGTGACAGCACCTCTCTATGCAAAGCTAGACATACACACAGGATCTGTGACATATTTGGTGTACTGTGGACCAGGGACCTGCGTCTTTCAAGGGATCTCCCAAGATTAAGCCTCAAAACTTACTGCGTGACCTTGGGAAAAGCACTTCATTTTTCTCTGGCTAGGTCTATTGTATAAATTAAACCCTGCCAGGGGATGTCCCAGGGCATTGGAATTCAATCCTGTATAAACTGTTGACATAATCCTTGGCATCAGTTTCGCTGAAGCCAACTGGCAGTGTCCCAGACAATTCCCCACACAGCTCAGGAGTCAGTGCAACCCAAGGCCATCCCTGCAGACATGTAGAAGGCAGCCACTCTGTTTGGAGGGAAAGGCAGGGAACACAGGCCACTCCATGCCAGCCAGCCTGTGCTCAACGGCGAGCCCGGGCATGTTTTGTTGACAAGTACAAACATAACTGATGCACCTAAAATGGGGATAGTGTATCGTTTCCTTTATAAAAAGGTCTGTGATTTAAGCATGCAACTACCGTTATAGTTATTACATACGCATAGCTGGCCCACCCATAAGACTATTTCAAAGCACTTGTAAATAAAGCTGTCTTTCCCCTCTCAGAGTACCAGGGAACAGCTGCCAGAAAATACATCCTATAGGAAGCTCATGCTCACACCTACAGGTAATGCCTGCCAGAAAAAAACAAGGGAGTAGCACAGTGGCCTATCGGGGCAAGATTTCTAATTTCCTGCTCTTTGTAGGTTCAGGACAAAAGATGTTTATGCATCTGTGAGAGCAGGGTGGCCTTGTTCATCTCCAGAGATCCTTTGCTTTAGCTGGTGCTCTCTGTCCCACCTGACAATCTTGCCATGGTCATAAGAGCCATCTGTGCTTGTGTGATGGATGCACTTTCAACACTGCAACAGCTTTGAGCCAACCATCCTCTCTTCCAAAAAAGAGCTCAGCTGGAGAGCACTTGGGGATGCTGCAGATCTGCTCTATAGGCCAGTGAGCAATAACCTGCAATTAATGCAAAGGAATGGAAAGAAGGTAGAAACAGAGAGAAAGCCTCCTCCTCGAGTCACTGCTTCCCTTCATCCTTGCCAAGTCTACTCAGGCTCCTCACCCTGTTTGAGCCTGTCACTTGAAAACATTTTACTTACGGATCCTTGCAGATGAACAAATGTTTGGCATCTCCAACTGCTTTGGACTTCAGCAGGTTAGAAGTTGGGTTCAAAATACAAGTCATATTTCATCCAACATATTCCAGCCCTCAGTGAAAGGCAGTCACTTCTGGAATGGGACACTGTAGCTTTGTAACATATCCTACTGGCATTAATTACCAGCTTCCTCAGTCAAGGGCTACCTTTTTGGCCAAATGGGCACACAAATGGTTGCCAGTGCTAAGACTCTTGTGTTTGCTCATCCTGAAGAATCAGGCTCCATCACTTTCCCACACCATCCCACAAAAAGAATTGAACTAGCTACTCCTGACATAAATGTATGCAATTTTATATGTATGTAGTCTTTCTAATCAAAACCCCATACATATATTTGATTATTAATGCAGGATAATATGGGGTACAGTATGATACTGATACACTCAAACAATGCTATTTTGGAAATGGGCTATTCTGAGACTTTTATTCACAGCGGCATACACATAATTTCCTTCAGAGCTGTTAGCCCTCAATACATGTTCTGTGTGTAGGTGCATTGTAGCCCACAGCTGGAATTGTTTTGTATTAAATGCCTCCTGTGTAAAAACAGAAGGAAATGGAACTAGCAATAATTATTATGGCAGTTCTTTTTCTAAGATTTTGGAAGAAACCAGTCTCTGCCAAAAGGAGGCACTCAAATAGGTCTTCACTCAGTAAAGTTGCCTAAGTGTTCACTAGCCCAGTTTACAGACGGGTCATGTTTGCAAGAGGCTTTTGTCCTAAAATCAAGCTCCCTGCAGAGATGATCCTGTGGTCTTCATCAGCCACTACTCTTTCATTCAGTTCTGAATGAATAAAAATATTCTTGCATACTTCAAAGGCTTTGACCAACTTCCAAGGAAATGTTACAGCTGCACAGAAGACAGAAGGGTTTAGCCAGTGAAGAATTGATTTTCTGGCTGTAGCAGGATTTACTCCATTACCACACCTCTCTTTTGATGGCAATATAGAAGTAAATAATGACCTTACAAAAGCCTAGTTTTGGCAACTAGCCTTGTATAAAAATTGAAGATGTATCATTGCTCTCAGTAGTTTTTAAATTAGATGGATTATTAGCTACTAGGCCACATTTTTTAAAGTGTTCTTTTGGCCAAGTGCCACTGCAGACTGTCATGAGTTGTCCAACTTCAAACCCCTCTTCTCCTCACTATTCCCAAAGCTGCAACTTCCTACAGCATTTGCAAACAGCTGCTCTTTTCAGAAAGGCAGAAATACTCTGAAATTTGGCTATGTAGCAGCATCTGTCCCAGATGTTTGCAGGACTCCAGCCACAGCTTCCATGTCCCCCGATTACGCTCTTCCCACAGCCAGACCGTGGTGCAGGCACATGGAACACACGGCCAGTTGGCACCAGCTCATCCCGGAGCTGATGGTGCCTGCCCTTCGGAGTTTCCACAGGAGAGCAACCCTCCCTCACGGTATTCAATGCCTCTTTTGTTCTGCTTTTAATCCCGTGTCCAGCCACGGGTTTATTCGACTCCTGCATCGCTGTCAGCAGGAACGATGGCACTTGGTACCATTTACAAGAGACTCAGCACCTGCAGGCTCAAGCTGTGAGTCAAGCAAGACGATTATGGGAAAGTAAGGTATGCACAGAGCAGGGAAAGCAAGTATTTTATCCAGAGAAATGCCAGTAACATGAGAGCTACTGTATTGTTAACGAGTGTCACAAGAAGGGCAGAATGTAGGTATATAGGCCAAAACCAACTCCACTTTCACTCTTTAAAAAATTACGTGAAACAAAAACGTGTTTTTATTTTTCACGGAAAAGGAGCCACGTGATCCACTTTACATTATTACCACGAGGCTTGAAGATCAAGTGGTATCACTTGTTGTGGAAGAGGCCAATTCGGAGTGGCTGACTCAGACCCGGCTCCGCTGGGCTGCCCTGCCCCAGTCGCAGCCATTTCCCGGTGCCTCCGAGTGCCGCTCCGGGCCGGACCGACCCGATCCCACCCGAGTGCGGCTCCCGGCGGAGCTCCGTGAGGCACCGCGAGGGGGCCGCGGCGGCCCCGCCCGGCCCGGCGGAGCGCGGCGCCATCTCGCGGTGCGCTGCGGCAACATGGCGGGCTGGGGGCGGTGGGGCCGGGCTGGGGTGGGGGCGGACCGGGGGCTGAGGGCGGGGGCGGGGGCGGGCCGGGGGCTGAGGGCGGCTGTGGGTGCCGGGCCGGGGGCTGAGGGCGCCTGTGGGGGCGGGACGGGGGCTGAGGGGGGCGGTGGGGGCGGGCTGGGACAGCGGGGGCTCCGCAAGGACAGGGAGGGCGGGACCGCGGGCAGCAGAGGGGTAGGTAAAGCCCACTGGGTAAAGGGCGCCCAAGTGCCTCACTAGTAAGTGCCGGGCTACGATATGAGAAGCTCATCCCTCGCCTGAGGCGAGCAGGGAGATTTTTATTCTACATAGAAATTAACATCTTCCCGGAAAATTTTGTAAGGGTCATGGAAAAAAAAATTATATTAGGGGAAATTTCGAGACTATAAAGGCAGATCTGTGCCTGATGCGAAGAAAGAAGGGCTTTCTCGCTCTCTACTGGTTCTGTAGCAGCCAGATGCACTCTAGTGTTTTTTCACAGAATCACACGATCGATCAGCCTGGAAGAGACCTCGGAAGCCAGAGAGTCCAAGCCATGACTGATCACCACCTCCTCAGCTAGACCAAGGCACCAACTGCCACATCCCTCCTTTTCCTTACACACCTCCAGGGATGATGACACCACCATCTCTCTGGGCAGCCCATTCCAATGTCTAACCATCCTTTCTGTGGAGAAATTCCTTCTAATGTCCAACTGGACATCATCTGGCACACCATGAGGCTGTGTCCTCTATCTTGTCACTTGTTACCTGGGAGAAGAGGCCACCCCACCTTGCTACAAACTCCTTTCAGGTAGCTGAAGACTGATAATGTCTCCCTTCTCAGAGTTTGCAGATGTCAGCATGTAGAGAGGGCTGCTCCACCCCATTTCCCTGCCAAACTTCATTGCTTTGAAATTTCTCAGAACACTTGCCTGCCTCCAGCTGAATTTCTGCTTGAAATTTTCCTAAAAATAGTTCTGCCAGGACTAGAACTGGTTAGGGTTGAAACACTTGATTTTGGCCATGTTAAAATCATATACAGTCATTTCGGACCACCAAAACCCCCCCACCATTTTTCACAAGCTAGAGTGAGTCCATGCTTTGAGGATGATTTGGTAAGGAGCCAGGGATGTAACTTCAGCCCAAACTATTAAAATGCTAAAAGCTGTAGAGAATGTTCCTCTCAGCAGGGACTTTTTAGATTGTGGCAGCTACAGTCCTTGAAGATGCATTAAATTCCAGCATAGGACCACCATGGATAAAGATGCCCTTCCCTTCCAGTGCTCCCTGCGGCTGCTGCAGGCTGCAGTTTTGTTTTTGGGTGCCTCACATCCCTCCATTTGGTGGTTTGTGTGCTTAACTTCCCTTAGAGAGGGTTCACAGAGAGAGTGGCAGCTCAGTGCCATCAGCTCAGGGCCTGTTACACCTCTGCTCAAGCAGAGCATCATACCATAGATGTTTCAGCCCCACACCCATGACCCATGCAGGTGTAGATATGAAGCCATGTGGTGGATTTGTTTTCCACTTAGTCTCTAGAAGCCTGGGCAGTTAAACATTCACAGAAGTTAATGTTCAGGTCACAGAGGTGCATAAACCACTCCAGAACACGGAGGTTGGCTGTGCAACCATCGTTCCAGCCCTTGTGCATGAGCATTAAAGGGCATCTGTACCACAGGCTTCTGGCTTGCTTTGGATGGGGCTGTCTGTGGGTGCCATCTGTGTCATAGGGACTGACGCCTTGGGCACGTGAAGATCAGCACTGCAGCAATCCAAGTGAAACTGAAGTGACATACCCAAGGAGTTGTGCAGCTTAGTATTGTTCAGTGACTGAGCATCAGGAGCTCAGGTGCAGCCAGACCACAGTCCTGCCCTCCAATAGCTCAGTGTGCCTCGCTTTCTCCTGGGTGTGGGAGGCTCGTGTTTCATGGGCATGAGCAGCAGACAGGTGGCTTGGTGGTCTCTGAGATGTCAGATTTTTGCAAACCTAAGGTGGGCATTAAGAACCCATCATTTTCTGCTGTTAAAATCATTTTCTGCTCCAAAATACGAGAGATCCCTGTAATTCATATGAATATGCCTTTCCTTTTCATTTTGGAATGAGCTCTGCTACTCAGACCTCCATGACTTGTCCCCCAGGACATTTGACTTCTATCGGGGAAAGCATCACAAGCACACAGCAGTACAGTCTTGGAAATGGGGGCCAGTGCGTCCCGCGCCTCTCCCACCAATGAGTAATTGGGACAGCGCCAAGGATTTCCCTCTGCCAGATCCGCCGCAGCTCCTTCCTGCGCGGTCGGAGCCCACCCCCTGCTGGGGGCTCGGCTTCTTCTGCCAGCGCGACCGCGTTCCTCCCCTGCAGCCCCGCTCTCCGCAGGCTCATTGCATTTGTGCATGCAGCACACAGTGTCCGTCTGGCTGCACAACAAGCGGTCCTCTAGAGCTCACAAATACCCAGTTTGTAGTTGACAGAGCGCTGCTTTCCTAACACAATCATGCTCTACTGTCTCCTGCAAGAACTAGGGAGACACTGTAGCTGTTCTCAAGCCATTAATTTTGAGGACTTTTGAAAAAATTTATATCAAAAGAATCTTTCCCTTCTGTTCTTTGTTACAGGCATTTTATAATGGGTTCGGATTTTGGTTTTGGTTGGTTGGTTGGTTGGTTGGTTGGTTGGTTGGTTTTTAATATGTAATGTTGCTGCAGTTTTGAGTTCACTCAAGGTGTGTGAATATCAGACAGCATTGCCATAGCTCCAGCAGGGAAGCAGCTTATCTGGAGGGTTGCCTTGGCTTTTTTCACTGAGGAGGGAATGCTGAGGCAATCAAAATTACCTGCTGTTTGTCATTGTAAGTCTTATATCTTTGGAAAGTGACTAGATTGTTTTGGGGAGATTACCTTGTAGAGATGAACAAGAATTTTCAGTTTTTAGGAAGTTAGAAATCAGCAAACTGAAAATTATAGCAGAGGTCTGGAAAACCTCTGGAGTGAGGTTGTCTATAAGGGCCAGGAGGGAGGAGAGGAGGTGCAGCAGATGGTGGAAATACTGCTTGTATAAGTTGCTTCTGGGACTCATTTTTCCTGTGAACACAGCTACAATTTCAAGCCCTGAAACACAAGATTTTAGCAAGCTGCAGGTTTTTGGTTTTTTATCCAGTTGTGACACACATGAAAATACTGCTTGGATTTCACCAGATTAAGTTGGCTGTGGGAAGACAGTCCAAATATGCTTTATAGGGCATTGTAATGAAGATCTTGACAATCCCATATCTAGAACAAACCAGAAAATGCTGGTCAATTGACCAGTTTCCTTTCACTCAAATTCATAAAATCGTGTTACATGCAGTTTCCATGACAAATCAGCAGCACACCATGAAGAGACCTCCTGTTAGTTTCTGTCTTGCCTATACAGTAGCACATGAAATTTCTCTGGGAGTGTCTGTTGGGAAGACCATTTCCACTGTAGCCTGAGATTACCTAGACTATAAGGCTTCCAGAAGGAACTGCCATTCTAGGAGGTCTCACAGATCAGCTGTCTAAGCAGAGTGAGTCTTTCTGCTTTACTTCTGGTTGCAGTGAGTTTCAGCAGTGCTCATGTTTCTGCCAGGACTCACTGAAGGGAAGGCCTGCAGGGATTTAACCATCAGTTTGAGCTGATTTTATGCTGACTCTTGGACCCACATGATATAATTTCTGGTCAGCTGTAGCCTTTCCTGCATGGCAGCACATTTAGTGGTGGCTTTCTGCATTTCTGAAAATTGTAAGTTATAATTTCTAGTAAAATAAACCCTTTCTAATTCTTTTTTTACAGAATGAATCAATAACTGGTTGGAGCTCCAATGTCAAGCATAGCTGTACACTGCCGAGAAGCCTTAGCTGGCAGTGAGAAACTTCCACCTGCAGGACTCATCTCACCTTTGACTTGGGCAAATAAAGTACCCCTGGGGCAGGAGTTGACTTCTGCCTTGTATTTGTCCCACACCCAAGTGATAATCATGGTCCTTAAACAAAAGGGCTTCTGATTAATAGATTGGAATAACCCCATGGGAACCTTCAAGTCTAACTAGGATAAAAGGTGCCACATTCCCAAACAGCCTGCAGGCTATGTAATGGCTAATTTATTGGCACAAAATTACAGGGTGACCCAGGCTGATCTGAGCCATAGCCTCTTGCTCCATATCCAGGCAGAAGGTCTGTGGTGTTCTTTCCAAATTTTCATATTTGCCAGTTCGGCAGGATTCAAGTTTTTGATAAACTTACAGCCTCCATTGGCAGGGTAAAGCAAAATAAGATCAAGGTAGACAGAAATTATAACTGGAAATAAATGTTGGCAACTCTCACATAAATACTAGTTTTGACCTCTGATTTTTTAATAAAAGCAGGACAGTGAATTCTACACCACTTCCCACCAGGGCAGTTAGCAAGGACCAGAACACGACATCACTCAGCCTAGTTGTGTGCATGTGTAGGTAGGAGCCAGATACTGAGCAGTGTTAATAGGCCAGTGGGATGGAAGCAGCCTTCAGCTGGGATATCAGGGTGCTGCTACAGTGTGAATTTGAAGTTGCTCTGTTCTATCTCCACCCTAAGTGATAAACAACACATGAAAGCAGTAAAGTGGAGTTAATGTCATACCTGAGCACTGTATGCACCTTTTAGTGTGCTGAAATGTGTTCTAGCTTTGGAAGTCAGCATGCAGGTATTTCATGGTCTTGGCTAACTATGCATTTGTTAACTTAGATGTTATGTAAAGGGCCTGCTCTCTGTCTCCCTCTGTGATGGCCATATAGGCTGTGCCAAAAATATAGCCCAGACAAGCACTTGGCTCCAGATGTAAGCTGCCCCAGTTGTAACTCCTGCACACTGTTAACATGCTTCAGTAAGTTTGGAAACCAGCATCAAACACAGCTTTCTCTCGACTTCCAAACTGCAGTTTTTACAGTGTGTTATGTTTCTGTCAGGAAATCTGTATTAGATGCCAAGTTGGTAGGAAATTCAATATCCCACTCTAAAATGTTTATAGTTGGGTATGTATATCTAAATGTAACTTCCAGTTGCTAAGTTAACATGGTTAAAAGAATCCCCCATCTGAGACTCAATCAGCCAGCTGTAGAATGCACTGAAATTGCTTCCAATAAATATTGCAAGCATGAGGGAGCCGTTCCTGTCAGAGCCTCGGATCCAGAGTCCCTCACAGTATCTTCTGCAGGACCTCAGCATTTCCTGGTGTCTAGACTTGGACTTTTATTTAGTTCATTGTTTTAAATAGTGACAGAAATGTGATTAAAACTATGATAGGACATGTCATTTGCTTTCACAGTATAAACCAGAATGTTGATCTTACCCCAGCAAAGGCAGATCCTTAGTGGTTATAGAATCACAACCATAGCAATAATTACATGGCAAATATCAGATTTATTTTTTATAAATATGTGCCTTAATAATTTTTCAAAGGTATAACATTTACATATACATTTGTAAATTATATATGTGGCTCAGTTGCATGAAGCAATGTATCTTCTCATACTAGGTAATATATTTACATGGCACTATTACTAGAACTATAAGGTTGCGGAAGGTTAGCTTTACAAATACCCTGTCCTCATTCATATCTCATAAGTATATGATAAAACATCTCCATTATGTAGATTGCAAGCATGCAAAACTAGTGTATAAATGTGTTCACTCCATGGTTAAATGATCTTACTCTTCCATAAGCAGAAGCAATGTGATTGCCCTTACATTCAAATTAACCACTTTACACCTGTTTCATTCACCTTTTACATTCAAAGTATTTGCTCTTTTATAGAAACTAAAATAAATTTTAGTCAGCCTTTTCAAAAGTACCCTTGATTTCCATTCATTACCCATTTTTGTGGAAAGCCTTTTTATAAACATTATCTTAGTAAGGGGATTTGACAAAGCAGGCACACATCTGTGTGGAGTGAGCTCCTCCCCAAAGCTGTGATGTCTCACTGCACAGGCTGAATCTCCACCAGTCATTGTGACTACCCCAGCTCTCCAGGTGTTTTTCAGTCTGAGTGCCTTTAGGATTTCCCACCTGCTGTTCTGTGTCTCAGGCCTTGCTGAAGTGTGTTTGACTGACAGCAGATCCGTGATGGCTGTAACCCCTGGCTGTGTGGTGGCTGTGTCACTGCCATCCTGGAGCCTGTGTGCTGCTTATAAGAGGTCACCAATGACAATGCATTTGGTCCTGTCACAGTCCCTTTTTATGTGTCTCAACCCCCCCACAGAGCACAGCACATTAAGCAATCAGCTGAGCAAATTAGGCCCAGGAGTGCAGTAGAGCATACTGCAGAGAAAGGCAGCAAGCTGCTGGGAAAGCTGCGTGTATGACCTTACACAGTACTTGTCCTTTTATGGCTGGCTGCAGCCAGCGATGCTCTCAGGAGGGCAGCTGCACACTAACTTCTGGGGGGCTGGTGCCAAGTCACTAGAATTCTGCCACTGTAACTAATGAACTCACTTAGGAAGCTTGGAGTTAGGTTTAACATTTTGCAAAATGCCTTTATTCCCAAATGCACTGGAAAGGATGTCCAGCTGGTCTGGATACACAAGACTTCACAGGACACAGACTACACAGCCAAAGGTTAATAAAGCTAAGGTACAAACTTAAAATCATATTTGTGCTTTGAATAGTTCAGCAGGTTATGTGATTTTCCACTCAATTAGCAGCAGATGAATTATCAAGGTTCTATTGTCTTGTTTGACATGAAACCTCTGCTTGAGGAAAGGAAGAACTTTCACACACTCTCAAGTGTGCTAGAGAACATGCAGCTGTGGAGCTCTGGTACCTCATGGTGAGTCAGAGTGAAGGATGCCCCTCTTCAGCAAAACTCCACTTCAGCTGGAACACTCTCCCTAACAGTCTTTGCCAGGTTCTTAGTCTGTAAGAATGATCAGTAAGTAGAGAACTGGGTGCATTTAGTGTGCTGTGTGCTTTTAGAAATCTCTTATGCTGCAGTTAGTACCTGGATAAGGTAATTTGTAACAATCCATTTCCTGGGTACCAAACAGGCACTAATGTGCATGCTAAAGAGCATGTAGGGAGTTCTGTTCAGCTCCAGGTAAGCAAAAAACATTCTACAAGAACAGGATGCTATTAAAAACAAAGGGCAATTTGATGTTGACTTTGACCAGCACGAAAGCAACGCAAATCTCTCCCTTTATGTGAGAGACTCACTCTGTGGTGAAATGAAGGAGGCCTCTTGACCCTCCTGATGCCCCTTGTGGGTAAATTCATGTGTGTTTTAGCCTCTGTGTAAGCCAAAGGCTTTAATTATAGAGCTTTACCTTTATTCTCTGATATCACTGCTTCCTTAAGTATGTTGCCAGTAGCTTCCTTGGAGTTTAATGTACCATGTTCAGCCTCACACTGGCAGGACTTCTCAGCTCTCACTCAAAGTTCAACAATAGAGAGATCTATACATTTGTCAAACATTATAGTGCTTTAGTAAGTGAAAAAGTGAATAGCAGAAGGTGGTTTTGTATGTAACACTATCTCTACGTGATCATTGTTTATCTTCTCAGAGGGAACCCGCAGTAGCTGTTGCAAATTCACACAACAAAGGAGTCCTTCCTTTCCTGCTCTGGCTACACCAGAAAATAAAGAGTGGCTGGCCGGAGAAGATGTAGAGATACAGTAATGACCATAAGTGAAGTGGTCCAGAAGCTCACAGCATTTAGTGTGCTCAGACTGAGAGAAGAAATAAATTTATCGGCATCAAGAGTTTTGAAGAATTGGTGCATAAAACAGAGACTTTAAAATTTAGAAGTGCTGCAACCTGACAGCAGAACGTAAACACCATACCTGTGCTTATTAGAAAGACAAAGATTATCTTGACAGTCAGAGACTTTACTGGTCTTTCTTCCATCATGGACAATTTTTAGAGGAATTTTTGAAGGAAAGAATAATTTAAGACCTGAAGGTAAGTAGAAAGTTATGCAGATAAAATGATTAGGGCAAACTCAGCTGGTATCTCTTGTTGATTTCCCAGGCATGACTCATTTACCTGGGTGCTAAACTGATGAATTAATTTGCTAAGTCAGGTTGATTTGATCACTTTTTATGATTCTTGTCTTGGATTGGACAAATACCCTTAGAACTGGGTATTAAAGTGAATAAGGAGCCAGTACGAGACAACTTGGGCAAGGAATTACTTAGAGGGAAGGAAAATAATAGTTGTATTCCTTAAGGTGTTGTGCCTGATCATCTTAAAGACTTTAATTTATTACCACAGCACACATAAGGAAGTTCTGAAGTATTGTCAGCATCAGAGAGGGATGGAACCCTAAAAGCACTGCATGCTGCTGGTGGCTAAAGCAGTGGAACTTAAGGTGGCCTTTGTTGGGCAGAATACAAGCTATATATGAGGGTAGGAGCTATTTGGATGTTAGATGTCAAAAGCAGACAGTAATTAGGCTTCTTTATTGGTGATACAGAAAGAAAAGCGTTTCTGGAAGTTCAGTCTTACTACTTGAGGCAATTATCTGGTGTGAATCTCCCACGTGAGGTGTCTCATGGACTTGAGAGGTACCTATTAACCCTACTGTTCAGTCAGCTAAAGCTGTGTCAGATCAGTCTGCTCCAAAAAGGCCACCCATAGATAGCTCTGAGAGGGCTGTGACAAGGAAGGAATGAGGGTAATAGTTGATCATATCATGACTATGATGGGATGATCACGAAAAAGTTAATTTATGTATCCAAATAGGTTCTTCTAAAGCAGAGTACTGACATATTCCCAGGCATGTAAACTCAGAACTCATATATGCACAGTTCAGGCAACCTGTACTCGGGGAGGGAGAACTCAATACTGCAATAGATGCAGAAAAGGCTTCAAACATCAATGTGGGAATGGAAAATATATTTCCTAACAGTGCCTAAAGGAATTTGGTTTGTTTAGCTTCACAGAGTGAAGGCTGAAGGGGCCTCTGTTGTCTTATTAAATGTATCATAGCAAAGGCAAAACTTCTAAAACTTTTAATGTGATATTAGTAAAGGATCATAGTCTGGTTAAGAATAAATTTGAACTCAAAATACAAAGTTCTGAAACTATCAGAGCAGTTGGTATTGTCCAATGACCATTAAATGCTGCTTAATATGTTTATAATCCAGAAGTTTTCTGGTTTTTCTGGCTTTTTCTCCAATGTAAGTGTCATAGTAAAGAGTCCTACAGAAACAAGAATTTTTGACTATTAGTGAGACCCTTATAATGAAGTCTTACTATTTCGTCTTTGCTTCTGGTTCAAGCTTCAACATTGTACCTCCTCCAGCATGTTCTCAGTATCAATCTGTTAAAGAAGTTTCAATGTAAAGGTTATTTTCTGACAATGGGTGAGTCTCGCAAAGCGGCAAGTCTTGCCTGAGAAACACTGACCAGCAGGTTACCCACAGGAACTCCAGTGCCCAAGAGACAGGCTGTGAGGGGAGTTCTGGTGCTTGGTATACATAAATACCACAGTAATATTAGACATCAGAGTTCCTTAGTAGGCAGTAAACTGGTACTTGTTTGTGACAACATAAATATAAGGGTCAATTTCCAGTCCATTTAGATTCTCTTTTACCCTAACAGTCAGGAGTTGTTTCACAAATAAGCCTGTTTTGGAAGCTGAATGAATGAATGATGCTTCTGTGCTGTTTACAAACATGCACGCTTGTGGTTGTTTGAGGAATCAGCCCCATATCATTAGTGTAACTTCAGTGTGTAAGAGATACTTCTTCTTGTGCTGGCTTTTTTACAACATCCTCTGGATAGAAATTTGCAAGTGCAAATAAAGTGTAGGGAAGAACATGAGCATATTTAAAATTTGCTTTGAAGAATTGCAACCCAGTTCTTTCCATGAGCTTTTAAAGATCTTCATTTCAGTTGTACAGGTAGTACTTAATGTTTGATGAAAACCTAACATACAGATACATTAGATTTTTTAACTCTTAGTGGTTGCCACAGATTAGGAAGTGAGGACTATCTCCTCCCAGCAATACAGTCCAGTTTGTCCTCTCTCATGGTACAGGGAAAGTCAAGGATTTGCAAAGATAAAAAAAGATGGAGCCAGACTCTTGACAAATAGGTAGCTCTGAAAGGAATGGTGAACTGGATGAGATGCAACAGAACAAATCACTCAGTTTACTGTTATTTTCCAATCACCCTGTTCCCCAAGGATCATGGAGACATGGGCAAGTATGTCTTGTCACCTGTACAATGAACATCTGCAGGCTGGGTTCTGTAAAAAGGACACCATTTACATTGCAATTATGGGTCTGACTCTGTGAAAAGGAGAGGATGTAACAGAGTTGTGGACTATGAGGCCATATAAAGGCTGGGCTCTCAAGTTTCCCAGTGGTGTTCTTGATGGGTCTGTTGTTGATGCAGACATTTCTGGGTGTGTATTGGCAGTACAGTGACAAAACTTGGCCTCTGACCAGTAATGAAAGCACAAAGTGGAGTTTGCAAAATACTTCTTCATCCTCTCTGGACCATCCTTTTCTGTACAGAAATGTAGAAGAACATTCTTCCTGTTATACACTTACAAGATTCACAGAAACTCTCAGATATGCTCCTTCCCCACCTCACACAGCTCAGGCTCAGCTCTTACTCATGTAAGGAGGAGTGTGGGTGAAAAGCGTTGTCTGTCATCCTTAGATTTCTCTTTGTACAGTTTACTGAGTACTATGATAGCGCATGTTGCCCAGAATTGCTGTTGGGGGCATTGTGAGAATGCAGTGAATTTTTGCAGCTTTCCTAGAAAGTAGGACAGGAGCAAAGAGGCAACAATGAGCAGCCCTGCAAAGCAGTAAGAGGTGTGAGACTCCTCTGCGGGGGCTCTTCCTCACTGACTCATCTGAGAGCTGTACTCCCACTTTTCATTTGAAAATGAACCTCTACCCCTCCCTCGAATGTAGTTGTCCCTAACAGTGTTGGCGTCACCTTTACACCTCTTTCTCTCACAAGCATGTGTGGGTGGTGCTGGCTTTGCACATGAAAACACTGCTCTTTTGTTCTGACAGTGGTCACCATTGGATACACTTTGTCTTATACTGACAAAAATGTTTCCACCACAGCAAACATAAAGATGGAGACTGCTCTAGGGGATCTGCTCCTCCTACCACCCAGTGAGTAACACCAGCCAGCAGAGACAAGGGTGGAAGGTCACTCTGGAGTGCTGGCAACTGCCTTGCTGTTGCTTTCTAAACACTCTTGAGGCAGTCTTCCATTATGTGTGAAATGAATCCATCAAAAATGATGACAGGGGAACATGGATCAAACTGCCAGATGGAGGAAAGACATATTTACAAGAGTCCTTGCTAAACATACCGAGCATTTCAGATGGGAGCACAGTGACTCACAGGAGAGAGGTGGTTTTCTGTGTCCTCCATGCAGGTGCACTGATAGTGACAGCATATTGCCGTGCCAGGTGGCTGTAGGCTCTTTGAAACACAAAAGGAAGGAGTAAAAAAACCTAGAAATCTGAATTTTGGAATTACTTTCCCTTGAATTGATTCAAGGGAATTGCTTTCCATTGCCTTCCTCAGGAGAGAAACAAACATTGTGGTTCAATAGCTGAATGTGATGGCCAAGACACAACTCGACAAGTCTGGCATTACCAAGAGTCAATATCCGGAGTCCTAAATCCTGACAGCAGGCACTTCCTTTGCAGGGAGTGGCCTTTCAGGGATGTGATAGGTGTGACCTCACAGCCACCTTCCAGCCATAGGCTCCTGCTGCCCATAAGATCCATGTAAAGCATCAACTCATGTAAACCTGTAATCTTCTGGAAAGTTCCTGAATGGTGCTCAGCCTTTATAGATCAAATCCTGTATAAAGATTAGAAGCAGCGAGTCAAGACATCTCTGCAATCACAAATCCTTATTCTTAACTCAAGACCTTTTGCTGTTAGAATGGATGCACAGGGAACTGATAACAAAACTCAGCTCTTCTCTCCTGCACAAACTGGATGCAGCAGCAAAACACCCAGCAAGATTTCACAACAGCTCACATGAAAAGTGATCAGCATTTTGAGGAGTGGAAAAGTGAAACTATCTTTTCGCAGGACAACAGCACTAAGCAAGGCTGAAAAGTGATGTTTTCTATTACTGTGGAAATGCTGTCTAGTCTGCAACACCCAGTATGAAGTCGGGCTGATTTCAAGAATTACATCCAGAACTGACCTAATCAATGGCAGTTTAATAACCTTCTCAGGTGCTATTGTGACTGCTGCTGCTTCACCTTGGCAGGGACATTGCAGCCCAGTCCATCTCAGGTCAGTGTGGTTCCCTCAATGAGCCCCTTTCAGACATACCCACTGCAAGAACTGGTGTCATATGTAAAGAATAAGATCGGGGTTGCAATACCCAGCACAAAAAATACACAAGAACTCCGTGGTAATTGGAGAGCTATTTCTGTCCACAAATGTTGCATGGGTGTTTTGGTTTGGTTTTGGGTTTGTTTTTTTTTTCACCTAAACTGTAAAAATAGAAGGCATGATTCTGAAGAAAACCTGCTTGTTTTAGGTACTGGTGAAATTGTGCACCAACAATTAGCCTTTATGCAAAGATTAATCCTTAAGTAGGGAGGTATGGGTTTCTTTTAACACTGCTTGACTTTTCCACAGGAGATTTTATATTTGTAAGTGATTGTTTCTGCCTCACACAGAAAACTTCTGTCTCTTCATCTGCTTCCCTGGAGACTTCTGAACTTGTCATCAACCTGATATCCCAGTCAGAGGAACACTTCCCCACTGTGCAATGAAAATTTATCTGTTTGTCCTTCAGCACGTCTCAACAACTCAGAGATTATTAACTCATCTTTCAAGTCATTAATACTCCTGGGTGTTTAAGAGTCATAACGCTGGTACTTGTGAGGTGCTTGGAGTAACCCTGCCCTAGCTGGAGTCCTGTACCCACTCCACCTGGGTCCCATTTCAGTGAGCCTCTGTAGGCCCCACAACACAAAGAGCGAATGGCCCTTTTTAATCTCTTTCTTTTGTATGACAATCCAGATCTGCAGATTCTCAAGGGAGTACATCTGAGAAGAAGTAATTTCACTTAGCACTGGCTAATTATAGCCATGTTGACAGCCACAGTAGTAACTCCTCTGCTAAGAGATTTTTAGTATTCATCATCAGGCTCCTCATTGGTTGCTGCAGAGTACCTGTCAGTCATGATAATTACTAATTTGTTTTAACTTGCCTCAGAAGCATTCCTAGAATTTATGGCTGTGCTGTGAGTCGGCACAGGCCTTGTTATTCCAGCTTTGCCTTCTACTATGACAGAAGTATGGCAGAAATTCAACACATATAGTCATCATGGCCTGTCTACAAGTGATGCACTAAGAAAATGCATGACCATGATCCATACATGATTGCACCATGTACAACACCAGCAGCACCTTACTATAAAATCACTCCTGGAATTGCTTTGGTGGCTCTGCCCTCGTTTTGAGCATACACACTGACAGGTGCATGTATATAATTTTCCAAAAGGGCTGGTCTGTTCATTCCTGTACATATGACTGTGGCAGCTAATAGGGCTGCTGCATTCAAATAGTGTCAAGTCAATCAAAGAAAAGCAAGGCAGGACAAAGACTGTTTCACAGCAGGCAGGAATGAGTCCAGTGCTGAGTCCAAAAGATCTTCATGTTTTGTTCCTAAACTGACCCTGGCATCCTTCAGAAAGCAAAATTGCTTCAGAAGATGGTCATGCTCCCCATTACAGCAGGAGATATGCACAACCCTGCTTCACTGGAATGCACTGGAGTCAGTAAAGAGCACCCAGATCATGTAAAACACAGGGCAAGAGTAGCATGAATACAGAGATCTGTGCTCTGAAAAAGGTCTAATATTCTAATCATAAAGTTGGAAATTAAGCAAAATTTCCCCTTCCCCCCTACCACATACCACAATGCAAGCCTAGACCATTCTTCACCCCAGCCTGCACCATCAGGACTTCTCCACAGCATGTCCCTGACTTTGCCCAACAAGCCACCCCAGCAACTCTGCTGCCTGTGAGCTGCTCCCCCATAAGCCTCCCCTTCCACTGCCCACCCAGCTTTCTGCCTCCCACAGATACTGGGTGGCTCTCTGAGTCATGATGAACATGAATGAAGCTTTCCAGCATGGCCTAGTAGAGCTCCTGCCCCATTTTGTCTCTGATTTCTGCACCCCTGTAGTGCTGAGCCATGGCTGTTAGCCTGGAAAATGCAGCCTCTGTAAACTTCCCTGAATTCCCATGCATGGCAGAAGAAGGGGATTCACAATCAGCTTTGATGTGCTACTGCTCCCAGTAGAGTCCCCAAAGCACGTATCATAAATTGCTTCCAGTGTGCCACAGTTCTGATTGTCTCACAGCTTTGGAGCATGTTAGCCCTGTGTCCATCCTGACTGGCAGAGACAGTTTCCTTATACATCCTGGTCCAGGTCCTGAGCTTTAGAAGTGCTCTGGGCACTCCAGCAAGAGCATCAGGACACTGTTCCTGAGACTGGGCAGGGAGAGCAGGGAGAGCAGGGTGACTAAGCATGTGGGCTGTGCCAGCACAGTGATTCTGTCCAGATCAAGATTTCCCTCTGCCTGCAGTAGCCCTTTGCAGGAACACCTGCACCATAACCTGCACAGAGACCAGTCCCAAAGCCTGAAGCACTGCAGCCAGTAAGAATTTCTGAATTTAGAAGATGTTCACTCTCTGTGCCACGTTACAAATATGCTAATAATTATTTTGGGTGAGTATTGAAGCAGTAAGACTCTGTGTGTTCCCTGCAGGGGGAGGCTGCTCCAGCAGCACCACTCTGGCTTTTGATGCTCTTGTTTTAACTCAGAGATCCATCACACAGTCAGTTCTGCTGCTGGTCCTTGAATCCAAACAGTCTCCCTTCCATCAAACAGAAAGTTTAATTTGATGAACAGACAGATGTTTCAAAATGTGGCCTTTCCCAAGGTGAAGCACTCAGTGGATGTATTATTTATTGGTTTTCAATTTTTCCACAGGCAGACATGTCTATTCCATCAGGAAGCTTAAACAAGAAGATGTTTAAAAATTCATTTAAGTGCAAATGCAGTCCTCACCAGTGTAGTAATTCTTTCTCTTAACTACACATTGAAGAGCAAGATGTGCTTATACAGAAGGATAAATGATAGCATATCTGAGATACAACTGACAACTTGTAGCTCTCCACTGCTGGCTGCAGGTGCAGCTTAAATGGTCTCCATCCCTTTCCTTGGGCTCATTTGCCATCCCTCTGCTCTCTGAAATTGGACTGTACTTTTAAGTGTAGAGTACCTCAGTTTGCCTCAGCATCTAAGATCATGTTCTTTGGAGGGGACAGCACCAGGGTGCTCAGAGCAGCTCCAGCAGTGCCAGCTGACCTTGCAAGGCTCTCAGGGGATGGGCTAAGGCCTTGTGCAGGCAGGAGAACTCTTTTTGGAAGCATTGATCTTCTCTCCCTCTAGGGGAGGAGCAGTGGTCACCCTGGAGGTCACACGCAGGCTTCTGTCTTCTGGCTCCTAAGGACCGTGATAACCGAGTGCAGCTAATTCACAAGGTTCTCTTTTCTTCCAAACAGTGTAGCTTAAATTTTTGCAGATTGGTTAAATAATAATTCCAAAAGATGCAAGCAAAAACCCCACTAGTGGATTATGGCAAAGTAGAACACTTTGCTGAGAAATTAGTTCATTTGATTGGAAAGAGTAGATTATATGCTGCAGTGAATCCTTTAGAACTAGAAAAATGTGCCTGAATAATGTAAATATGAACAGCATTTTGTATGCAACTTTGTGGGAAAATCAGTCCTGACAGCTTGTTGGATTTGCCTCTTCTGACTATTTGTGATGGTGACTTAGAAACTCTTCTTGATTGAGTGTTCAGTCGAGTAAAGAGGAAGAATAAAACCAGCGTAGGCTCTTAGATGTTCTGTTATAAAAACTGACAGTGCCTGGCCCTAACATAATGTGTTATTGTCCTGTGCGAGACTGAGGCCAGGCCCCTACATAGACTTTGTTCCCAAGCTCTGGCTGCTGACATCATTCTCTGATTTACACTGGGTGACACAGAATCATTAACATATCTTGAGCAAGTTGAAATTCCTTCATAATTGGGAGTAATCAGTAACATAGGATAAGAATAGTAAGTAAAAACTGCAGCCCAAGCGATAAAAATAGCCTGACTGAAGCACTGAAGCTGGAAGACAGCAGAGCTGGGGTCTGCAAGACCAGGACCTCAGAGTCCTCCTCCTCTTCCACCTCCCACATTTATATTCTCTGCACAAGGTGCCATTTAATACCCCATGAAATGACTTTCTGCATTGAGGAAAGGGTTTTTTCTGTAAGCTCTCTAGGCCCCAGAAGAAAAGGCAGGTTTGATAGTGTTTGCACAGCAGGCATCACAGCCCAGCTCCCCATCTCACTTTGCCTCCAGCAGAGTCCCTGCATGGGCAGCCAGACTGCGAGTCTGGCCAGGTCCAGCATGGCTTTCTTATACCCGTATTACTCCTTATTCCTTAATAAGAGTCACCCTGGTGTGCACTGGCAGGTGGGTGATCCCAGGTGCTGTAGCCGGGAGCAGTGAGCCCCTCCAGGTGCCTTTGGCACAGCACCCAGCATTTCAGGGTCGGTGCTCACAGTCCTGGGGCAGCACTCGTCTCCCTTGAACCCCTCTCAGATGAATGATCAGCATTCTGAGCATGAAGCACTCTGAGCATGAGGCAACTGCCTCCTGGCACTCCAAGAGCCCATGGCACAGCCCTTGCCTTGCTGCTGGAGTTATCTGGTGGCACTGCTCTTTGGGAACATCAGTTTATGGGAGCTGAGCAGGCTGCAGAGGGGACATCCCTGGGGGCATGGGAAGGAGCATCTGGCTCTGTGTCTGCACTGCGACTGAAACATGGTTAGCAGGGTGTGGAAGATGTAGGGACTTCCAGTCCTTTGCAGTTCTTTCCCACATTCTTAGCATGGGTGTGTAGAAAACTAAGAAATTAAGCTGCTTGCTCTGCAATTTTTCCTCTCTTGTGACCCAGGCAACAGTGAGTAAGTGTAATGCCCATGATATACTCTTATTACCATAGTAACTCAGCCAGGAGCTGATGATTGCACAAGTAGATGCCAAAAGGGAAAGACTGCCTAAGAAATAAATCAGCTCTGGGTACATCGTCCCTATCTGCACTTAATACACCTTTGAAGGCAGTGGGATTCCTCTGGCACACTGTGAGAACAAATTACAGCTTAGGTCTAAGTCTGTGCTTGCAAAGCAATCTTCCCGAAGGATACAACCATTCTACATCTAAATGAAAAATTACCCACCTCTGATTAGAAGAGGCTGATTTTCATCAAGGCTCTGCACTGCCTTCTGCATTTCTCCCATTTTCCTTTGAAACAAGAACATGGGTGCAGCTTCAGCTGTGCCATCTGCAAGAACAATGTCTGCAGCTCTCTGTAACAGTGGCTGGCACCTCCACACCCTTAGCAGCACAGTGTCTGACTGTTGAAATCTCTGCTCTACCTCCAGTGCTGTGGGGTGAAAAGGCCTTAGAATGGACTGTGACAATGAGACAGCCCCTTGCTCCAGGGTGTACCATCCACCTGAAAAACCTCACAACAGCAACTGGTGTTTCATGCACTTGCCTTCATGATGCTCCATGGGGCCTGAAATCACTGCCACGCCCACCAGATAAGTGAATAAGAACTGAAATACAAAGTCAGCCAGGTACCACGGTCATCAAAGGGACATATACAAGGGCAAGGATTTGAAAGCTCATGCCTCAGGTGAATAAAGTACAAGTCCGTAGATGATCTCAGAGTCACACTCCATTTTCTAAAGCAATTATGATCAAAGAGGACTACTCTAGGTATATGGAATTTTGTTCACCTTTTCTTCCAAGTTTTGCCTCTTGGGTAGTAATCCTCATAACAAAATTAAAATTTCAGTTCTAACATTCACCACTCTTATTCAGGGCCATAAAATGTCTACTCAGTATCCAAGGAATGAGAGGCATGCAGAGGAGCAGGATGAGATTATTTTGGCATTCATGGACACCAGGACTGTGAAGGCAATATTAGGTAGTGACCACCCTTCAAACTCCATCCTTCCCAACAGCCCAGGACACCTCCTTTGATAAGACAGGAAAAAAAACATGTCCATCATGAGAAGTAGCAAAGTCCTGCCACACAATCCTGCCTAGGTGGATAAAAATGTTTCAGGAATATTTTCATAACCTTTCCACCAAGTGCCATTAACAGCTACAAAGGCAAGGCTCAATTATGCAAGGTTTCCACTTAAAATTTCTGGTCAGTACATAGCTCAAGCCCATCTCTACCCCTACCTAGAAACTTGCAAAAGGAAAACCTTCTCTCTGTAGAAAGCTTATCTCTAGTTCTGAAGCTGCACCAAAACAAAAATGTGGAGGAGAGAACAACTGAAGCATCCATTTGGGAACACACAAAACGTAACTCATGTGGATGAGCCACATACATATGTGTGTATGTATCTGCTTATTTGTGTATATAAAATCTGAGAGATTTTTCCCCTGCTGCTGTGGATAACAAATCTCTGTCATCTTGGGGCACAAGCTGGCAAGGCTGCCTTGGCTTCTGTCCCCATCTCATGCTTCTCTGTCTTTGGCCTATAAAGGTACCTGCTGACATTAACAACCCGTTTGAGCAGACTAACCAAAATGCTGCACTGAGATACCACAAGCAAATATAAAAGAATCCTGTCATTGAGTCTTCTGGCCCATTATTTAGGGCTAGTGCTGGAGCCAGGGCCATGCTGGAAGGCCAGGCTGTGTGTCAACACACACAGGACAGACACAGAGTACCTGGATAGCCACGGGAAAACTCTTCTGCTTCCAGTGCTGGCCACTTACCAAAATCAGAGTCCAAATGCATTGCCATTGTTGGGACCCTGGAGAGCTGTGCCAGGGCTTGTTTCAGCAGGGTTGCTTAGGGGAACCCACAGAACGTCCCCCAAAGCATGGACTATGGCTGCACCAGGCACATGATTGATGGTCACACTGAGAAGGAAGAAGTGCTTGGCCAGAGTCAAGACTGCCATCCCAGTGCTGCCACTGCAATGGGACACTGCAATACATATGCTGAAAAAACTGAGTAAACTGAAAGAAAAATGGGCCTTTCATTTCCCTGCACCTGAGCTGCAAGGAGAATATTTCTAATTGAAAGGGAAGTGAGTGAGTGAATGAGCTGCTGCTTCTGTTGTAGAAAAACAAAATAGTGTTGTCCAAAATGTCTCCACATATTTCAGTGAAAATTGCAGGGAACTATTAGTATTTGACCTTCCTTGTCACACACCTGTTTCTGGGTCACTCATATCACCTGTATGCCAAAACCTGACAGAGTGCCCACCACCCAAAACATACCAAGCAGAGTATGTAAGGTCCAGGTTAGCTGAACTCAGTCAGATGAACAAAGACACAAAACTTTTGGCTGTGTGTACTGCTCACTGAAATAAAGAAACAACATCAGTCTGGTCTGTGCTCAGGTCAGGGGAGTTCCTAAGGAAGATCCCTGTCTCATTTACCTCCCTCTTTAACAGATAGATCCTCTTGCCTTTCTCCTGAACTTAATCTTTTTTTTTTATTACATTTCCTTGGTCTTGAAGGCCATCACCTCCACTACACAGCAAAGAGGGTTTGTTTCATGCAGATCACCAAAATGATCTGAACTTGCACAACTTATACAGTTCCTACCGGATGACAAACACTGTCTCTAAGTTATTATTGCCCATGTGTGAAACTCAGTGGTGAGCCATTGACCTACTGTTGGCGCCAATGCCTAGGTGAGGACTGCACACACCAATGTGATGTAAAGCAAATCCCAAGTTTATTCAAAAACACAGGTTTATATGACCTCAAGTGACCCCGCCCCAGGTGCGGTGGTCTGACTCCAATTGGTTGAGGCTGGAAACATGTCCTTTTAAGGGGAAAACGAAACTTGTAAGGTGGTCACTCCAGACCCACCTGAATCGGGCTGCAACATCCTACAGCAGTCATGGGGTGATGGAAGGGGAAAGCAGACTCTCCTGATTGCCACTGCTGGCTTTCATAGCAAAAGCAGAGGGGAAGATAGACAAATAACTAAAGTATAGTAAATATGACAGTGAACAGAACTCTTGTCCTCTGGCAATACAGCTCCTGTGATGGAACATCCAGCATTTGATCCCCAGATAAAACCAGACTTAGACAACTTACTGTGAAAGCTAATGCATTATTTTACCTACTCATTTCTTGAGAGGCAAATGTGAAAGTACTTGGAGGAATGCCTTTATTTATAAGGCTTATGTATAAATCAGAACAGTCTTGCTGCAAGGATTTGAGTTACCAGAGATGGAGCCAGGCTGACTGGGCAGCTCACACCTCCATTCCCAAAAGAGCCAGACACCAGTAGGTGTTGAGTGTGTCCAAACCCCCAGAGTACCTGCCCCTTTCTCTTTACTGAAATCCCTTCACAACAGGACAAACCAAAAGGTGATACATGCCAGTCTCTAGCTTGTTTCCAAAATACTAATGAAAATGGTAAAGGGGGTCAGAGACAATGTTACAGTTTTGTATGTGACAGCCTACACTTAAGGAATCAGACTGGAGAGTCCAGGGCAGAGGAAAGATGAAAAGAAGAAGAAGAAAGTGAAGATAAAAATCAGTGAAGCAGCTGGAGTGTGTGCTAACACTGAAGGAGACTACAGCTAATGAAGAGATGACAAGCACGCAAAGAGATTTGAAAGTGGAAGCCAAACTGGGAAGTCAGATGAAAAGCTGGAAGAGGCAGGTGTTGAAGTGTGTGTGATCATGGAAAAGAGTGTGGAGAGAGAATGAAAGTGGAAACAACAGAACAGAAAGGTTTTCTGAAAGGAGAAGAGACATCTGTTGTCTGCTTTGCCAGGCTCAAAGGAAAGCAAAACAAGTCAGTGGCATCTCAGCCTTCTCTGCAGCAGGTGGCTTTCGGACTCCAACCTCACCAGAGCTCTGGGGAGTCACAATTAAATGCAATGAAGTGGAATAAGGTGGGCTGGAGCATTGCAGTGTAGCATTGCGTGAAACCTGGAAGGTAGTCCCTAAATCCACCTGAAACCTGTTCCTCTGATCTGCAAGGAAAATTGTGCTCACAGACCTGGAAAAAAATGAAAAAATGCAAGTTTACTATATGGTGGTAAAACACTGAATTCTGTAGTAGCAGAGGAAGGAGCTGTGGGTTCCCAAAGCCCTGAGACATCCAATATAGGCTTCCAGCCCTGGATCTCATGCACTTGGGGCTCTAGCTGTCCCAGGAGTACTCCTCTCAGGGTAGTCTTCTTAGGAGTTGTTGTAGTTTGGGATTATTATGTAAATTCTCTCCCCTGCCACTTAACTGCCCAGGCCAGCGGTTAACAAAAGAAGTAGTTAACTGTGATCGCTGGGGTGGGGGCAGGTTTGTCTCTTTTGGTTTTTTTTTTGGATATTCTCCTCAGTCTTGGCTCGGCGGAACGGGGGAGTGGGGGCTCCAAGGAGGCAGGCTGCCCTGCTGGTTACTGCTGGGGTTTTCCCTGGCTGTCTTGCTGCTGCCTACTTCGGATTACCTTTTCCTGCCGTGCTGCTACCTGCCTTGGATTTGCTGCTGGTTGCTCGTACCTGTCTGCTTCTTGGACGGGGAACACAGGGGAAAGAGACTGAGTCCATCTGAAAGCCCACTGCTCGTCTGTTTCGCTGGAGAGGGACTGAAACTCACTCTGCAGCCAGCGGGCTGTGACAAGGACACTTAAGTATAACCTTTTCTCCCGGAGGAAAACCTGCTGGGTTTTGTTGTTGTTGTTTTTTTTTTTTTTTCCTCTTATGGTGTTGGGGAAGTGGGTTGCACTAGTCTGTTTACATATATATATATATATATATATATATATATATATATATATATAGCAGTTATCCTTCTTGTATTAAAATTCCTTTTCTTAAATTTGATAAAGAGTGGTGTGATTATTGAGGAGGAGGCCCCTCCCCTGCTTGTGGGTAAAACATTTTGGTTTTTCCCCTCAAACCGAGACATTTCTTGGCGCCCAACGTGGGGCTTGTAAACAAAGAAGGATAACTGCTATTTTGTGGCACCATGTGGGTCTTGAGCTTAGAGTTCATCAGGACCATCCTGTATAATATATTGGCTTTTTGTTGGTACAAATTCATGCCAAAAGGAGCGGCAGGTTTAAGTCTTATCAACAAATCAATGAGCAAAACTCAAATAGCCGCAATTACTATTGAGTTCTTACTCTGGATTTATGGTGCCATGAATTCGATGCCTTTGGATGTCATGTGGGTGGTGCTCTCCAGGCTGTTTTCCTGCCGCAACCTAAGCTGCTACCTCTGGGGATTCAGTGATAATAGTACGGACCCTTGGGAAGGAACAAAGGGGAATCTCTTCTCCCAACCCTTTGTCCATTCCCCATTCAAGTCTGCTACAACAGCTTTTGAGATGTTTAAATTCTCCCTGGATGCCAGAGATATCTTGCTCTTTATGGTTTTTCTGCAGGGTTGTATCCCTGCAGCTTACAGAATGTTTGAAGGTAGGGCCAGGGTTTTTCCAGAATGCATTCAGAAACCTAGCCCAGTGAAGGGGGAAAAGCGAGAGAATAAAACCCCTGATGCCACAGTGAAGGGAGAAAAGGATGAGGCTAAACCAGGAGGACAGGCCAAGCCTATGGAAGTTGCCCCTATTCAGAAAAGGAAATATAAGACCAAATTAGACCATCCAGCAGACGATGAGGGGGCTGCTGCACCTCCACAGCAAGCAGACCCAGAGCCTGAGATCATCACTGAGTCATTGTCATTTGATAATCTCCGTAGTTTGCGGAAAGACATTGCTCGACACCCGGGTGAGCCCATCCTGACTTGGTTGATCCGAGTTTGGGACCTTATGGGTGAAACCTTACAACTGGATGGTGCTGAAGCCAGGTTTTTGGGGGCTCTGGCCCAGGACGTGGCTATTGAACAGGTGTTCGTGAGGGAATCAAAGCCCCTTTCACTCTGGGCACGACTTCTAACGAGTGTAAGAGAGAAGTTTGTTTATAGAGAAATCCTGCAGGAACATCATATTAGGAAGACTTGGAAGACGATGGAAGAAGGAATTTTACGTCTGAGGGAGATGGCAATGATGGACGTGCTTTTTGGAAGAGGTGGGCAAGCCAATAATGACCCTGACAAGGTCAGATGCACACCACATATGTGGTGGGACCTTTCACGCTCGGGGCCAGCTGAATACACCGATTTCCTGGCATCCATGTATAGGGAAGAGAACCATGAAACAGTGGGCGCAGTAGCAAATAAGCTCCGGATATATGAAAGCATGACCCACAGCCCAATGCAGGCCCGTATTTCTGCTGTAGAGACATTGGTTGAGAGTCTCAAGACGCTGCCTGCAGAGGTAAAAGCGATCAGAGAGGAAATTAGGGAAAGTCTCCAAGTGGCACCAGTGCGAATGAGAACCTCTGAAGTCAGAGCCAGACGCCCCCCAGCCAGAGGAAGTGGACAGACCTCACGAACTGAGATGTGGTACTTCCTGGCCAAACATGGAGAAGACATGGGACGGTGGGATGGGAAACCCACCCGTGCCCTTGCAGCCCGAGTACAAGAACTGAAGGAGAATGGAAGAAGGTCAGTGAGAGTAAGTGCAGTCCCAGTTTCCCACGGGCAAGAATCTGACCCACAGGAGGGCACCTCCCAGGTGTACTCATCGAGAAAAGGTTCTGACCGCTATGACCAGGATCAGTGTTAGAGGGGCCCTGCCTCTAGCCAGGTAGAGGCACGGGACAACCGTGTCTATTGGACTGTGTGGATTCGATGGCCTGGTACATCAGACCCACAAAAGTATAAGGCTTTGGTTGATACTGGCGCTCAATGCACATTAATGCCATCAGGACATGTGGGCTCAGAAACTATTTCTATTTCTGGGGTGACAGGGGGATCTCAAGAGTTGACTGTGCTAGAAGCTGAAGTGAGCTTGACAGGGAGAGATTGGCAGAAACACCCCATTGTGACTGGTCCAGCCGCCCCATGTATCCTGGGCATTGACTACCTCAGGAATGGATATTTTAAGGACCCAAAGGGGCATAGATGGGCTTTTGGAATAGCCACTGTACAGACAGAAGGGATTGAACAATTGAACTCATTGCCAGGTCTCTCAGAAAGTCCTTCTGCTGTTGGACTGTTGAAAGTTGAGGAACAGCAAGTGCCAATTGCCACCACGACAGTGCACCGTCGGCAATACCGAACGAACCGTGATGCTGTGATCCCCATCCATAAGATGATCCGTGAACTGGAGAGCCAAGGGGTGGTCAGCAAAACCCACTCACCCTTCAACAGCCCCATCTGGCCTGTGCATAAGTCTGATGGAGAATGGAGATTGACTGTGGACTATCGTGGCTTGAATGAAGTTACCCCACCGCTGAGTGCCGCTGTGCCGGACATGCTGGAGCTCCAGTATGAACTGGAGTCCAGGGCAGCAAAGTGGTATGCCACTATTGACATTGCTAATGCGTTCTTCTCCATTCCTCTGGCACCAGAGTGCAGGCCACAGTTTGCTTTCACCTGGAGGGGCGTGCAGTACACCTGGAACCGACTACCCCAGGGGTGGAAACACAGTCCCACCATCTGTCATGGACTGATCCAGACTGCACTGGAGAAGGGTGAGGCTCCAGAACACCTGCAATACATTGATGACATCATTGTGTGGGGGGACACAGCAGAAGAGGTTTTTCAGAAAGGAGAGAAAATCATCCAGATCCTGTTGGGAGCTGGCTTTGCCATCAAACGGAGTAAGGTTAAGGGACCAGCCCAAGAGATCCAGTTCCTGGGAGTGAAGTGGCAGGATGGACGCCGTCAGATTCCAACAGAAGTCATCAATAAGATCACAGCAATGTCTCCACCTACCAGCAAAAAGGAAACACAAGCCTTCCTGGGTGCCATAGGGTTCTGGAGGATGCATATCCCAGCATACAGTCAGATCGTAAGCCCTCTCTACTTGGTAACCCGTAAGAAGAATGATTTCCACTGGGGCCCTGAGCAGCAACAAGCCTTTGACCAGATCAAGCATGAGATTGCTCAGGCTGTAGCCCTTGGACCAGTCAGGACAGGACCAGACGTACAGAACATGCTCTACTCCGCCGCCGGGAATAATGGCCTGTCTTGGAGCCTTTGGCAGAAGGTGCCTGGTGAGACTCGAGGCCGACCACTTGGATTCTGGAGCCGAGGCTACAGAGGATCTGAAGCCAACTACACCCCCACAGAGAAAGAGATCCTAGCCGCCTATGAAGGAGTCCAAGCCGCCTCAGAGGTGATTGGCACAGAAGCACAGCTGTTTCTGGCACCTCGACTACCAGTGCTGAAGTGGATGTTGTCAGGACAGGCTGCCTCTACACATCACGCCACTGATGCTACCTGGAGCAAGTGGATTGCCCTGATTACGCAGCGCGCCCGTATAGGAAAATCAAATCGCCCTGGGATCCTGGAAATCATCACGAACTGGCCTGAAGGTGAAAATTTTGGTCTAGCAGATGAAGAGGAAGAGCAGGTGACACGTGCGGAAGAAGCTCCACCATACAATCAATTACCAAAAGAGGAAATACGCTACGCCCTCTTCACCGATGGCTCCTGTCGCATTGTAGGGACTAATCGCAAATGGAAAGCAGCTGTATGGAGTCCCACACGACAAGTTGCAGAAGCTACTGAAGGAGAAGGTGGGTCGAGTCAGTTTGCAGAGCTTAAAGCCGTGCAGTTGGCCCTGGACATTGCTGAACGAGAGAAATGGCCAAAGCTTTACCTCTACACCGACTCATGGATGGTGGCCAATGCTCTCTGGGGATGGTTAGACCGATGGAAGAAAACCAATTGGAAACGCAGAGGGAAACCCATCTGGGCTGCCGATATATGGCAAGATATTGCCACCCGAGTAGAGAAGCTGATTGTGAGAGTCCGCCACGTAGACGCACACGTGCCCAAAAATCGGGCCAATGAGGAACATCTCAACAACCAACAGGCAGACCGAGCTGCGCAAGTGAAAGTATCACAGACAGATCTGGACTGGCAGCACAAGGGAGAGCTGTTCTTGGCTCGATGGGCCCATGATGCCTCGGGCCATCAGGGCAGAGATGCCACTTATAAATGGGCACGAGACCGAGGGGTGGATTTAACCATGGACATTATCTCTCAGGTTATCCACGACTGCGAGACATGTGCTGCCATTAAGCAGGCTAAGAGAGTGAAGCCCCTGTGGTATGGTGGGCGCTGGGATAAGTATAAGTACGGGGAGGCCTGGCAGGTTGACTACATCACACTGCCACAGACCCGCCAAGGCAAGCGCTATGTGCTCACCATGGTGGAAGCAACCACAGGGTGGCTGGAGACACACCCAGTGCCTCACGCCACTGCTCGGAACACCATCCTAGGCCTGGAAAAACAAGTGCTGTGGCGACATGGCACCCCAGAACGAATTGAGTCAGATAATGGAACTCATTTCAAAAACAGCTTAGTTGCTACCTGGGCGAGAGAACATGGCATTGAGTGGGTGTATCATATCCCCTACCATGCACCAGCTGCCGGGAAAGTTGAGCGGTGTAATGGACTGTTGAAAACCACTTTGAAGGCGTTGGGTGGAGGGACTTTCAAACACTGGGATCAACACGTAGCAAAGGCTACATGGCTAGTCAACACTAGAGGCTCTGTCAATCGAGCTGGCCCTGCCCAATCAGAACCCCTTCACACTGTAGATGGAGACAAAGTCCCTGTAATACACCTGAGAGGTATGCTAGGGAAAACAGTCTGGATCAACCCTGCCTCAGGCAAAGGCAAACCCATTCGTGGGGTTGTCTTTGCTCAAGGATCTGGTTCCACCTGGTGGGTGATGCAGGAAGATGGAGAGACACGATGTGTACCTCAAGGGGAACTTATCTCTGGGTAAACGACTCATATTACTGTATTTGTAAACACTTAATTATTTGAAAGAAAATTTAAGTTTAATGTAGAGTATCGGCATGGAAGAGAATTTAGGGGTGGATAATGTTGTAGTTTGGGATTATTATGTAAATTCTCTCCCCTGCCACTTAACTGCCCAGGCCAGCGGTTAACAAAAGAAGTAGTTAACTGTGATCGCTGGGGTGGGGGCAGGTTTGTCTCTTTTGGTTTTTTTTTTGGATATTCTCCTCAGTCTTGGCTCGGCGGAACGGGGGAGTGGGGGCTCCAAGGAGGCAGGCTGCCCTGCTGGTTACTGCTGGGGTTTTCCCTGGCTGTCTTGCTGCTGCCTACTTCGGATTACCTTTTCCTGCCGTGCTGCTACCTGCCTTGGATTTGCTGCTGGTTGCTCGTACCTGTCTGCTTCTTGGACGGGGAACACAGGGGAAAGAGACTGAGTCCATCTGAAAGCCCACTGCTCGTCTGTTTCGCTGGAGAGGGACTGAAACTCACTCTGCAGCCAGCGGGCTGTGACAAGGACACTTAAGTATAACCTTTTCTCCCGGAGGAAAACCTGCTGGGTTTTGTTGTTGTTGTTTTTTTTTTTTTTCCTCTTATGGTGTTGGGGAAGTGGGTTGCACTAGTCTGTTTACATATATATATATATGTATATAGCAGTTATCCTTCTTGTATTAAAATTCCTTTTCTTAAATTTGATAAAGAGTGGTGTGATTATTGAGGAGGAGGCCCCTCCCCTGCTTGTGGGTAAAACATTTTGGTTTTTCCCCTCAAACCGAGACAGGAGTCATCTTACTTCTCAAGTGTGAGGACTTTGAGATCTCTGCACAGCTGTCTGCAGGCTATTTCCTGCGGAGCAGAGGGCATTGAGGCATTGTGTGTACTTTGTCTTCAGCAAGGCCATCTTAGTTACAAGTGCGTGGAACTGGATATTTAAGTGCCCACACCCTGTCCTCCTACTGAGTGTCAGCTCCATTGGTTATCCTCTGCTCTGTGCTCCAGTCCCACAATAGAGGGAAAACCAGCCCTCAAGGTATCTCCTGGCACAGGGGTACAAAGATGCCTGCCTTGAGCCTTTGCACTGGGATACACAAAGGACCTGTTTCCATTAAAAACAACAACTTGCCTTTGGGACAGACTCCAAGCTTCCTTATTCCTGTCTCAAATGGCAATGGGAGCAGGAGAGGTATGAGCCAAGGGCAACTGAGAAGAGAGATGCCTGCATCCTCAGCTCTTCCTGCAGGCTCTACAGTTCTGCAGGCCTGGGTTTTTGTAGTGGGTTAACCCTGGCTGGACACCAGGCACCCACCAAAGCCACTCTATCACTGCCCTCCTCAGATGGATAGGGGAGAGAAAATATAATGAAAGGCTTGTGGTTGACATAAAGACAAGGAGAGATCACTCCTCAGTTACCATCATGCGCAAAACAGACTCAACTTGAGAAAATTAAGTGAATTTATTAGCAGTCATATCAGAGTAGAATGATGAGAAGTATTACTAAATCTTAAAAACACCTCCCCACCTGCCCCCCTCATCTTCCTGGGCTTACATATATTCACAATTCTCTACCTCCTCCTGCCAGCAGCACAGGGGGACAGGGAACGGGGGTTATGGTTAGCTCATCACACTGTTTCTGCCACTGCTTATTCCCCAGGGAGACGATTTCTTCCCCTGTCCGGCATGTGGTCCCTCTCATGGGACACAGTCCCTCATTAAATTCTCCAATGTGAGTCCTTCCCATGGGATACAGTTCTTCACAAACTGTGATAGTGTGTGTCCCTCCCATGGGACCCAATTCTTCCAGCCCAGGCTGCTCCTGTGTGGGTCCCCCACAGGCTCACAAACCCTGATAGCAAACCTACTCCATTGTGGGCTTCTCTCTATGGGGCCACAGGTCCTGCCAGGAGCCACAGTGTCAGTGTCCTTCAGGCATCCACCTGCTCCAGTGTATGGTCCTCCACAGGCTGCAGGCGGATATCTGCTCCACAATGGGCTGCAGAGGGACAGCCTCTGCCTCACCATGGTCTTCACTAAGGCTCACAGGGGAATCTCTGCTCCAGCACCTGGAGCACTTCCTCCTGCCTCCTTCACTGGCCCTGGTGTCTGCAGAGTTACTGCTTTCTCATAATCTCCTCCCAGTCTTCTCTAGCTGCAATTGTTTCTGCGCAATAACTTTTTTCCACTTCTTAAATATGTCATCCCAGGAGAGCTCCCACCATCACTGATGGGCTTGGCTTTCCCAGGGGTGCTACTGTGATGCTGGTGGGCTTGGCCTTGGACAGCCTCTAGTCTGCTTAGAAGCTGCTTGGCATTGACTCTGGGACACAGATGAAGATTCTAGCAGCTTGTCATAGGAGCCAAACTCTATAGTCTCCCCCAACACCGGTTACCAAAACTTTGCCATGCAAACCCAATACATTCACCTCCCAGATAAGGAGTCCAGGATATCCGTTGGTGGCTTTACCACCACTAGGGAGCATAAAGAAGAGTGAATGGAGGTTCATCCCTTAAGGCTGAATGGCTCATAGTGGCCAAACCCACAGGGAGGCTGTAGTTCAAAGATGTCCTGTCACAGCCCATGGATTAGACTCTAATGTGGCACTGCGTGCTGGTGGCCATGAGAAATCACAGGCACTTATTAAGTCTTCCCATCTCAGCCAGGGATGCTGTTGCCCACTGTCTGTGAGAAATCAAGGACTCAAAGATTACTGCTTTATGTGTGCACTGACACCCTTCACTGATGCTCCAAAGCTTCCTGTACACATATAAAAGCAGTCCAAATCTAAGGCTTCAGCAGTGTGAGCAATGGGAACCTGACAGTATGTTTAAGTTCCCCCCTGAGCGAATCATACATGAGCAACTGCTCTGGAAGATCTGGTAGCCAAGTTCCCAACATGAATATGCTTCATTAGTTGCATTTACTTTTGTTTCTATTAGTCAAATTTTTGTATTTGTCTCATTACATGACAACACCCACAAAGCAGACAAATAGCTTTTGCAAGCTGCTGTTTAGTTGTTTCACACTGATAAAGACTAGTTATGCTGGTCTCAGGAAGTCAACCTACACCTTTTGGGTATTATTATCTCGTCAAACAGGCCAACATCATGCTAGCTAGTTCTTGCCCTGTCTTGTTTCAATCAGTTGGCATAGGGGTTCTTTTTTCAAGGATTCACATTTCATTTGCATAAGAACGTTAATGGAATAGTTTCAGAAATAAACACCCAGCTTAACCCTGCTGTACCCTTAGGAAAAGTCCTCTCAACGGTGACGGTTTTTGGCATCTCCCTTCTCCTTCACTGGCTCATAAAGGCACACATAAGAGAGGTCAAGCTCTTCTTTGTGCCACTTTTGAAACAGTGGCTTTCACGATAAGAAAACACACCCAGTGTTTCCCATCTGGCTTATGCTAAACTCATAAATCATCTTCTCCAGAGGGACCAAAGAAGTGTAAGACCAGAGCAGGCAGACCAGAGATCTCACTGCTGACAAACTGCTGAACTTTACATTCAAGAAGGTTAGAGCCTGCAGGAAGGTTAGGTGGCTAGGGGCAGTGCCACCTTCATGGCCCTCTTTTGCACATTTCACCTGAGACAATGAGGGATGTTTAGAAAAAAACACAATAATCCTAAAAGTGGAAAATCCAAAATCTCCCTGCACAGGGTGGAGAGCACATCTTTTGGTGTAGAACCAAACTCCCACTGTTTCTTGTTTTGTTCCCTGTGATTTTTGCATCCATGGCCATGCTGTAGTGTGTTCCCAGTTCCAGCAAGGAAAGAGTAGAATATCTTTGTTTGTCCTTGAAATAGCTTGTACCTTACTGGTTTCTGTGAGGAGGTGGTGGATGTGTGCTCCATCCTCTCCAGACTGAGCAGATATTCCAAGTGCCAGCTGCCACTCTCCAGCAGGCAGGGAAGTCGATGCCATTTTTATCCCATCCTTCATACTCACTTTCTCTTTTGCTATGAGCTGTGCAGAAATATTGTGCTTTGTCAGCGTTAATGAGATACTTATTCTACATTTGATCTTCGCATTTAAATCTTAATTACTACCCTAGAAAGCTCCAGTCCCTGGAAATCAGTGTCTGTGTGTAAGGGAAAGATGGAGCCCTCAGCTATTTCACACTACATGAAAGAAGTGCCATGTCAGTTCATGTTGTGAGGTACCTCAGCTTTCAGTGAGTCAGTTAATCATAGGTTTCCTCAAGCACTTTTTACCACCTCGACCCCCCCCCCCCCCCCGCCGCTGTCATCTTCCTTCTTCCTGCTCCCTTTCAAGCCTCTCTCTCTCTCTCTCTGATGGACCTGTGAGGACACCCAGCTATGCATGGTTTCCAGGTCTGGGAGATCCTTCAGCTCCTTAGGGAAAAGTTTCCTTTCCATGAATGAACTCTCCTACTTATTTGACAGTTCCCCTCCAGAGATGCTTTCAAGCTGTCTGTGTGATGTGCTACCTATTTGTCCCCTGGATGGGTACATGCCTCCCTGGAGATGCACTCCCTGGCATATAGGTATGGCCCTTGAAAGACAAGAGAAGACCCACAAAGTCAAGAGAAACAAAAAGGGTCACTGCAAACACTGGGCTAGTTCCATGCAGAGCATGTAAACACTTTTCTGTGGGGGCTTCTGGCTACACCAGTCTGGTGAGGGGAGAGCTGTACTCCACTGCTGCTCCCACTGGCACCACTGGCCTACACCAAGGCCTTGTAATGAGATGGCAACACCACATCTGGCAGCTCCATCCAGCCTGGGGCAGAGCCAAGTCCCGTAGTATTACACTGGGGGAAGGGAGCATTTGAGCAAGAAGAGTGGTGAAGGGCTCAGCCTGTGACACCCCAGCACCACCCCCAGATCCTACTGACCAGGCAAGCCCACCCAGTGACCTGCAGAGGATCCAACATGCCCTGCCAGGCCACCATCCTGAACCCAAGCTTTTCCTTTCTTGCTTTCATTTTTGGGAGGCTAACATAGTGGTGCTCCATCATCATCCAGGGGCAACTCAGCCTCCACATTGAGGGGTCCTGGGTGTCTCTAGTGCCCATCATGGTGTGGGTGCTGCTGCAGCTCACCTTCATTGTCATGGAAGAGCTGGATGTGAGCTGCATGGTGCAGCACCTGGAGTGGGAGAAGCACCAGTGCTGACACAGCACATCAGGAGGTTTGATGAAGCCCCAGAAGGACCAGAACACCGTGAATGTGCAGATGCCACTGTGGACTAAGAGCTGCCAAGACCTTCATCACGTGGCCAAGGACCTCAGAGTGGCATCCTCCACTGCATGCATGTCATCAGCCCATGGAACGCAGAACCAGGACACTGATGAAGTTCCTGGTGGGGACCTCCAGTGACTGGGTACCTCCAGGGGTTGAGGGACCTCCAGAGGGGAAGAGAGACCTTCAGGAAGATTTCTGAGAGGACTAGGGACATCCGTGAGGAGTGGGACATCTAGGGGTTGTTGGGAATCACAGGAGGTTGGTGAGATCTGTGTGTTGAGGACCTCCTGGTGAGATCTGTGTGTTGAGGACCTCCAGAGGCTCAGAGGACACACAGGGACAGGGGTCAGGAGTGGGTGATATCCCTGTGCCATGGTGCCCCATTGTCAGCTCCATGTCCCTCTACTCCCTCCTGGCACATGGCTTCAGCTTTTGGGGACCCCTATGTGTGTGTGGGGGGGGTGTTGGGGGAACTACAATCAAAAAAACCACATCAGGTCAGGAGCTTCTGCCAGGCAGGATGCAAACCCCCAAACTGCGTCAGCAGACCGTGTTACACTGAGCTGCACTAATTAATAGCCTAGAGAGAAACAGCATCAGCATGCATGAGTTCTCTGGATCAAGTCTCCCTGCAGACACCTGCTTGTGTAGCATCCTTTCTGCAGGCATTGCACCAGCTTCCAGCTCTGGCTTGAGGTCATGGTCTTGGTCTTCTCCCATGTTGAGGTCAGGTGCAGCTGGCAGGCATTTTTCTGGGAGTCAAGCAGAGTGGTGTGGTCCCTCAGTCTCATAGTACCAAGATGTGCTAGGCAGGAAGCTGAATGCTCTATTGAAAACACTTCTGTTCTGGGTCCTGTGAGTTTCCGAGGAGGTGGGGTAAATGGGTCACCATGAGGTGCTAGCAGTGACTCCTCAAGTGTCAGCAGGGAACATTTGCACTGGGACATGTTTCTGAAGTCAGGGTTATGTGTGTTCTCAGAGCTTTATATAGTCTCTTCTGTAAACAGCAGAATAGTCATATGTCTAATGTCTTACAAGATTTTAACAAGGTCTTCACTGGAAAGTTACTGTAAACAATTATGTTTCCAGTATGGTGTGGGAATACATAAATGTAAATGATCATATAATATTCAAATACTGGGGCTCACTCAACAAGTCTGATCCATGGCTCTTTGCAACACACTCTGAAGATAATGGAGCAGTTACAACTAGTCAACATACCTACATTTGACCATGGGCAAGAGAAAACATTCTTGAATGTAGCTTCATGCCTCTTTAGAGACTTTCTGCATTTAAGACGTGAGTGTCCTCCCAAAGCCACTGTTACAATTGCAGTTATTCACAAGGTAGAAACACTCAGACTCTGTATTTCAGTTTGGGGTAGCTTGGTGAAAGCAAATCCAAAGAATATGTCCAACTTGACTTTTCAAAACTTAATTTTTAACATTTGCTTTGACATAACATAGTTGTTCTATAGGTTGTTTAGCCCAAAATGATTTAAAATCTCTTGGTTACCTAAAGAACAAATAAGAAGAACAGCAGCCAGCTCTCTCCCAGCATTGCAGGAAAGGAAGAGCTCTCTGTCTCTGTATCCACCTGTTGTCCCCACAGTGCAGGACTAAGCAGTGCTGCATGGTTGTGTTCAGTCTTACATGGTTTATGACATGTCACATTCTCCTATTGAAAACTCATGCACTCTTGGAAAAAAGCTCTTTTTTAAGGCTTGCCCTGACTATCTTTTGTTGTGCTAAACTATCAGCAACATTTACTTGAGCCACTTCTTTTTGAGTATTCAAGAATAAGACAGTACTGCTCTTTTCGCAGGCCTCACATTTTTAAAAAATACCCAGTTTTAAAAACAAACAGCAGCAACAACAACAAAATCGAGTAATAACAGAGATGAGTCTTCCCTCTTCTGCTGCAATAACAAGGTTAAACTATTCCAGATGTCATCACCACTCTGAGAGGTACTCCTGCTTACGACAGCTCTGACGCAGGGAAGGGAAACTCCTTTCGGAAGCGTCAGAACATGCCCAGCAGTGGCGATGCGTAATGTTTCCTGTTATCATGGGATCTTTCATTAAATCTGACAGGAAAACAAGGTGTGTCATGCTAGAAAAGCCATCCGTGTTCCGTGTACTGTATCCGCAGCCCGCGAGGTGGCAGAAGGACGCGGGTGTCACCGCAGGCTCAGCCCGCTCAGCCGCGCTGCTCTTCATCGCTGGTGGTTTGGATTCTGAAAAGGCAGGCAATAGAAAAAACAACTGAAGAACAGAAGCACGTGTAACTTTCATGTAAAAAACTTTCCCGAGGAGAAGAAAATAAGCTAAGAGGATTGTCTCTTTACATTAAAGACAGAGAGAAGTATAGAAAACAAAGTGCACTCTTTTAGCACCCTTTTAAGCACTATGTATTTCCAAATGGTAAGACAAATCACAGCAAAGTCCAAGAATTATTTTATGCCTCTATGCGAAGTGATGACTGCCAAGAAGATGCCTGCAGACAGCTCTGTTGCAATACAAATTTGCACTTTATCAAACCAACTCCCTACCAAGCCCACCTGGCCTGTATGTTTATTGACTAGTTTATCGACCTGTTCATTGACCAGATCTATACGCAGTGGTAATTAACTTAAGAAAAACCAAAGCACTGAGAGCTTATTCAGCAATTTGGTCTAACACTTTAAAATCCTGAAGGAATGAAATACATTAATTTATTCAGAAATCAGCAATCACCCGCTCAAGCTCTAAGAAACCTAGGTACTAATGAAGCTTCCAGGGGAATCCCATTACACACGTTACCCTCACAAGACTGCAGCTCTCTCCTCCTTATAGAAGACATGGTGATAGCATTACTGAATGGCATTCTCAATAGCCATGTACTTGGGGATTTGCTTTCTGACAGAGCTGCACCTTAAGTGGAAAAGTCCTACATATATTTGTTAAATCCCTTTGCTGGATTCCCAGCATGTCCTGTATCTTTTGGGATTACCTGCTGAAGGAAGTTCATGCAAACACCCTGTCTCATCCTATTGCAAAGGAGTTTGAAACCACAGCTGCAAGATGCTGCTCTGCACAGTGTGATAGTTCAGCAATATGGCTTTACTATTAGTTTCTTAGGAAAAGACCACAGAAAACAGAAAAATAATCAGTTTCATTCACCCACTTAGCAAGGGAAGGGAGACCAATAGGAGCTTATCACATCTCAGAGAGCAGAGAACCCCACAAAAATCCTTCTGTGTGTCTGTGGCCTGTGCAGCCCTGTGAGTGCCCCAAAGGCAAGGCTCTCATGAGAGCTCATGCTGTTGCATCCAACCACAAAGCATACAGTGTGAGGAAATCCAGTTTTACTCAGTCTGTCCCTCTCTCCTACATGCATTGTTTCTGGGCTGGGGTCACATGTTGCATTTCTGAGATAAAAGTGAGTGAGGTCAGCTTAGACTGTCTTTTTAGTATATCTTAATTACGACTGCTCATGGATTACATTCCTTCCTTGCCACCTCTTCTCTGGCAAATTGGCTCACTGGCCATTACTCCAACACATTAAGAGTTTTGCTGGCTGGCTGAACTCCCTGTGCTCTGGAGTCCCTGGAAGCAGGGTCCAAGGCACTTGATACTCACTGGCTCACCCTGCAATGCACAACCCGCAGAAAGCACTTGAGGAAGCGGTCCCCTTTTCTATGAGGCTATTTCTGCTCTCTATTCCCTTTATTAACTTAAATCTCCATAAAGCTCCCCCACCAACAGGCTGACACCACCTCCTCAGGAGCCTGTAGTGCTTCTCGCAGATCCAGCACAAGCATGAAGCACCAGCCACTGGGAAATGTTCCTGCTTTGGTGTTCTTTGGGCACCCATGTAAGTTCTTCTGCCTTTGGAAACCCTTAGTGTTTTCTAGTAGGGCCAACTTGGTGTTTTCTCTATCACTGGAGAGCTCAGTACACTTACAGCACCAGTGTGTAGTTAACACTGCCATCATTTGCTGATGATCTTAATTTGTTTCTCTTGTGCTGCAGTTTTGGCCTAATGGAGATATCACCAGCAAAAAGATTACTGTAAGGTCATTTTACCTGAGAGTTTCTTTGGATTTAGAGCCAAACCTTAAAAAGTTAAAAAGCAGTTGAGCAGCACAGTTAAGAAACCTATTTTCCCACGAATATATAGCTGGATTCTTTGGTGTCCAGCAAGACACAAACTCCCCCAAAAATCTGTGTAGGTAGGATGCAATGTCTCTTCCATGTACATTCTGTGGTGTTTGAGAGGGAAATTCACAGTGCAGCTCTCAGGGGGAGATGTTCTGTGCATGAATGGCTGCCTCTGCTGATTAACTGTTCCCTCAGATTCTGACTGAAATCAGTCAGTGTGTCCAAAACTGCTAGTGGAACAGACTGAATAAACCTCTTCCCCATGGGAAAATGCTCCAGAAGAATACATGGTCAGACCAACTGTGCATGTCACTAATTGTGCTCTGAGTAAGCTAATTTACTTCAACCAGTCTGGTCCTGTAAAAAAAATGTAACTACTAATATATGAGACATGCCAGTAAAGCCTAAGTAACTCTGATAACATTGTGTATGGAGCAGAAAGTAAGATAAAGTCAATGGAAAGAATTTAAAGCTGGGTGAGATCTGAGGCTGAAGTGGAGCCCTGGCATTGTTGGGACCCCTGCACTCAGCTGAGCTTGTAAAGGTTCCCCCTGAGAGGAGAAACTTCTGGGGACTGATTACAGGGTGCCACACTCCTCCTGAAGAGAAAAGCCCTTAAAAATGCAGTCATCATCTTAATTGCTGCTTCGGTCTGTTGGCAACAGAAAAGAAATCAGAGCTACTTCTGAGGTAGTGAGCTTGCACAGACTGGGTCAACGTACTGCAGAGGCAATGGATGCTATGCTAGAAATAAATTGGACTCTATAGCTTGAATAGAAGCCAAGAAGCAAGTCTGATCTCCAAAACAGCAGCTAACAGACCATGAATTGAAATTGGCAGAAAAGCACAGCGATCAGCTGTTGAGAACTGCAACACATCATGCAGGTAGGGAGTTCAGGGGCAGGTAGTGCATTCTTGTACCATATGCAAGCTGGAAATTAACAACTGCACCTCTTTTAAATTCACTTGTGGGCCCTCTGAAAAGAGTCAAACACAGGCAACAGTATTCAATCCAGCAGCAATGGGCTGGATTTCTCCTGATATTTCTCTACCATACATAAGACCTGATTTAATAGAGAACAGAACAGGAGAGGAGGACAGTACAGCTGTTGTCTGAGCCTTTGCCATGCACCTAATGCCAATGGACCTGCATACGTCAGCACCCACAAGCAAAGCAACCCATAATATTACCCAGGTTTATCTTTCAGAATGCCTTCTGAGCAAATCAAAGTTCAGAAATTCTTAGTCCCAATATTATTAATAGCTGACATTATCTGTCATGATACTACTTCTGTCCTTATCCAGACTAGGCCTGGCTAAGGCTCTTCTGTGACATGAGCCACTGGATTGCTGTGAGCCCTCTTCAAAGCCAGTGCCTGAAGGGCAGCAATGGAGGTGCTATTGGAGAGCAGCTACGCCAAAGGGATTGGGGTTTAACTTCCCTAGGCTCTGCTGTGTCTCTGGTAGAGACTTTTAGGGCAGGCTGGAACATGTTTGCCAACACCAGGCTTGTCCAGCCTGAACTCAGCCCTTTCTTTGAAGAATGGATATTGGATACTTTTTAAGGATTACTGGTATGGTGCTGGGTATCACTGCTGTGGTCCTTCTGTCGCAGTATAGTGGGACAGCTGTTTTCCCCTTAGAGTCTAAGTTACAGGATCTTGAGGGCCTTCCTAGAGGCCACCTGACACTTGGTCAGAAGCGCCATCAATAGTCAGTGCTGGGGTAAGTAACCTTAATGCTATAATCTGCTGTCTCTTCTGTCACAAGCAGCATAAGACCTGCGGGCTCTCAGAAGCAAACAGGCTTTCTACCATGTGATCAAGTTGGTTCATCATTTCTGCTCCAGTAAATCTCACCTCAAACTCTTCAGGATGTGCTAAGGTTAGATGAGACACAACATGCAAGTATGCTTGCTAGTTTAGTATCTTCTTGCCATCATGCTTTGTCCTAACTGCTAAAACCAAATATTTTGCACCGATACAGTTGTTGGCTGAAGGGATCACAGCCATGACACCTTTGCCCAGGGCAGTGTGCTGATGTGTCAGAGTCTCTGTGTGTTGTGCAGCACATCCCAGAGAAACTGCAGCCACATCTAACATCACCACTGAGATTCAAGAATGTAGCAGTCCCATCATGAGACAGCTGAGAGCAGGGGATCCAGCATGTGAGGTCAGAGGACTTCAGAGGATAATAAAAAAGCAGAGGTGTATAGTGAGCCTGTCATGAGTCTGCCAACTGTGTCCTTCCCTGGTTCTTCAGCATTGTCATGTAATTCTCCCCAAGAGCCGTGAACAAATCTCAGCCAGAGCCTTTTCTCTTGCCTGGGCTGTTCTAAGCACAAGGGTGGTTCCTCCCATCCCCTGCTCTTTCCCAAAACAAACATTTCTGTCTTTGCAGGTGGGTGTGGTAAAAAACACATTCAGTGCTGAGACAGCAAAGCCATAATTCTCTCCTGTATCATCACTGTTTGCCCAAGCACCTTGCCCTCCACAGTGCCTCTCTGAGCAAGGAGAGCCACAGGCTCTCAAGCTGTCTAGAGCACTAATGTCGTTTCCTGACCCAGGCAGCGGTTTAACTGGTGGAGTTACAAGGTTCAATGCTTGTGAGGAGTGTTAGTGAGGCTCTATAGCTGGCACAGGGCTATAGGGTTGAGTGATGAGGAAGAGGGGATTTGGGCTTCAGAGTAGGTATGTCAGCCTGAGTCCTTTAGTGTGTTTTACATGCACAGCAGCATCTGGGTACTGCTGGAGGCTTCCGAGTCAACTGTGGTGACAGGGCATCCACAGGGGTTAGTGAACATCATGCTTTGCAAGTTTTTTTGTGGAAACTCTGCCTGGCATATTGGAAGGGACATCCAGGGGAAGTTCTGAGGAAGACCCTCAGGACTTCTGGGCACCCAGTAAAGCAATCAGGACAGTGAGTGCTAGACACCAGAAAGACCTGGACCTGGTCACCCTGGGTGGCAGGTTGTCCACAGCAGTTTTAAGAAGTCAAGAGAAAAATACATGTGTCCTGTTTATAGGCTGATGGAAACCATGGGAACAGACTGGGATCTGAGTGTACAAAATCTCAAAAAGTCATTGTTAATGGGAAGACATCCTCAGTGCTAGTCTTCTTAGTAGTGTTGGTCCCACAAAGACTTGTTCTTACAAAGCACTATTAAATAATAGCTTAAGCTCTTTGGTTTATGAAACAGAAAGGTAAAAAAAGATTTGATCCTCATTTTAAATATCTGAGGAAAATATTTCACCAAAGAACTCTTTACAGTATCAGAGAAAAATATAAAAGCAAACAAGGCTGGGTGGTAATTTCCAGTCTAAATTTAGTTTGCTTAAAGCTGCACATTTTAAAATTGGGAATAGGTGAAATGTGTAAGAGCATATGCTGTGCAGGCAGCCTTTGGTTTGAGCTTTGCACAGATGGAGTTGTTACTGTGGATGCTGGGACACAGGGGACAGTACTAGGAAAAGCCTGGGACAGCTGGTTTGGAGAAGGGTACCCTGGAGATGTGGGAGTAGGAGGGCTCAGGTGCAGGATGGTAAGGGGTTGCAGTCTCAGTTTGGGACAGTCCAGTAGGCAGGTCTTTAAGCTCCTGTCTAGGGATAGACAGGATCAGGCCTTTGTTTTTTAACCTGGTCTTTTTCCTGATGGAAGCATTGTAAAAGACACTTTCCCACTGGGACAGACATGCAAGTATTCACCACCAGGCATTTCCATTTCCACTTAATTATAATTTTTTAGCCAGGTTACAAGACCACAGCTTTTCAAATTATCTTCACAGACAAGCAGTCACATTAAAATGAGTCTGTTTTTTTAATCAGGTAGTTTAAATTAGAGCTTTATGGTTTTTAGCCTATTAAGTACTAATGTGCAAAGTCTATACCTAATGTTACCTCACAACCAGCTCTTGGGGTTCTCCTTTAAGTGCTGTTCTGTCTTTCCTGATCAGAGATGTGCACTGAATATTTTCACAGAATCATTAATTCATCCTCCTTGGTTTTCTACCACAATTTCTAAGCAAAAGCCAGGCTAAAAGACAGAATGAAAAAGCAGCACTCTGCCTGTACTGCTCAGACACCAGCCACATACCAGAAAAAGGATTTTCCTATGGCAATCTGTCTTAAGAGTAAACTTATGAGCATCTACTGAGACATGACTGTATATCCATGGTAACTCAGCTGCTGTAATTCTGACAATCAGCACAGACATTTCTTCTCACTGCCCTGTAAGTAAAGTCTTTTACCTTTACATAGCTGCCGTCTTTTGGCATTTTTGGCTCCTTGCAGGAATGTGTTTTCTGCTCTGCTCTGCCTGGCATAGCACATTGCTCTGCTGCAGCACTCTGGGATCTTTTGCAGAAAGCAATGGGGTCCAGTGGCCTAGTGCAAACCAAATTCTCCTGATTTCTCTTGCCACGTCCTATTTATCCACCAGTGTTTGTGAGCTAGACCTTATCATGTTCCAAGCGCTGTCAGCAGCTGGCAGGAAACACTGACAATCAGAGCAATCCCCACAGCTCCATTTGCAGCAGGCTCTTTGGATTCCTGCCTTTAAGTCATGCAGTGACTTCAGAGTGAGCATAACAGGGCATCTGAAAAGGAGAAAAGTTGAAATCCAGCAGATGTTTCTCGCTGATCTCTTCCTGAAGCAGCAGACTGCTGGGACTGAGCCAGCACTGCAGACCTGGGAAAACCAGCAGTGTGTGTGTGTGTGGCACTTTTGAATGTCCAAGGCTGCTTTCATTCCATGGGGAACATCCTGCAGCTGCAGAGCCCTTTCCTATGTACTCTCTGTGCCCATTCTGGGGTGTGTAGTTCTGAGATGCACCTTTGGCCTTTTCCTTCCTTGCCCAGTAAGATTTTACATGCTGTTTGGACAGCAGAAAGAGCCTTCCACCCTGTCCTTACCAGCTCTAGAATGGCACATGGATAACTGAGAGACAGATGGAGAGAATGTGGATAAGAAGTAACTGCCCCTTCCACAAGGTACAATAAGAAGCTACCAAAATATTTCTAGTATGAGACTGGAGTGTTGCAGGTGGGCTGAGGAAGGAAGCCAGCAGAAAGGGTGGATGCTTTGAGCCACCTCCACACAGAGGCATCTCTGGGATGTGCAGCCACTCAGAAGCGCAGGCTGAGGGATGCATTTCTCTCCTCAAAACTAGAGGCCAGTTGTCAACAATGTTGGCATGTTTGTGAGAGGTTTTAATCACAATTACTGCAAGTTCTAATGTGCATGTGACACTTGTGAATTTATTTCATTCTTCATATATGTATTTTATTGGTGGAAAGGAGGGAAATCTTGGTATTCTGAATTAATTAAAAATGTACAGATATATTTGTTTTCATGATAAGCCAGAGAATTGAACATGTACAAGACTCAAAAGCATGAATGGAGGGCACACGCAAAAAAGGGAATGATTATTTGGAGTTCATCTAAAAATAGTAACTGTACGTAATGCTGTGCAAAGCTAAAATCTATTTTAAACTGTTTATATAGAACGGAAGCATATGTTCTCAAGGTCTCCAGTTCGTCTGTGTGGGTTGGTCAAAAAAGTTGTGGCATGCTGAGAAAGGCATTTGCACATTGTTGTTTTTATCAAAACTTACTTTGAACAAAATGGATTTAAAAGAGGAGAAACTGTAAAATACTAAGAGATCACAAGACATTCTTTGCCCATGCTCTCCAGGAGGTGCATATGCCTTGCCAGCCTTTTACAAACTGCATCTCCATGCTTCTGACTGCCTCTATCTCTGTCATTCTTCATGAGCCTTTTCCTCAAGCTCTCAGAGGATGTGGGCAGCTCCATGTTGCATCCTCCTTTGTACATTTTTTGTCCTTTCAGTGGAGAGGAATGCTCACTGAAGCAGCTCAGTCCATGCTTGCCAGAAAGGATCAGGAGCTATGGGAAGAAAAAAGAAACAACAAACCAAGACAGAAAGGACAATTAGTGTAGTCTCTGTGCCAGCAAAAGCAAACTAACATACCACCACAATCTACCGTCAGCTTTGGGGCACTCTTCCTTAGGTTTGTCCTAATTTAAGGTTTGGTGGCAAAAGTATTTCCACAGTCTGCGTTGTTGCACAAGAGCCTGAGCTTATGGCAGAGGGCAGGTAAAAGCAACAGTTATGTCAAATTCTGGAAAATGTTAACAAATATCTGGGCACCTGACACACTGCCAGCTCAATGTGAGTGCAAAAAGGGGGCACTGTCCTGCTAGAAAGGATGATGACCCTCTTGTTTGTGTGCTTCTGGAGTCTACTGATGGAAGCAGGAGTACAGCGAGGAACACAGGGAGGCTGGCAACGTGGTGCACATGGCCTAAGGTTCTCCTTGTTCTGGAGGATGACATTCATCGGGTGTCCCTGAAATAAAGAAGTTGCTCAGAAAGGCAGCAGACAAACCAGGAAAAGATGTTGCATTGCTGCTAATGGGGCTGGTCCTTCAAAGCTAATGTAGGATTGGAAGTGTACCACAAGCTTGAGGTGCCCTGCCAAGAGAGCTGCATTGCTGTGACAGCTTCCTTCCAAAACACAGCATGGTCTATAGCTTTCCTTCTCGTTTGGTTCACTCCTCCATTTTCTTCCCTTCTTTTTCCATTTTTAGACCTTGTGGATCAGCATACTGTGCACTACAGCAAACCTCACTCTACAGTACCATGCAGAAAGAGGCTTACGAGAGCACACCTTAAAATATTTGTCTCTGCAGTATATATGTATTGTGATTTGGTATCATTTCATACCAATGCAGAGCTATCAATCTCTTGAATCTGTGAACTAAATATGTGTCTTAAGATCTCACTCTTTTTTTGAATTTGCCACAATAGCAATACTGGGCAAGCCCATGAGGTGCTCATGTCCCAGCTGAAGAAAAGTAGCACACAGCAATTGTGGGTCAGAGGAGGGACAGGAGTTAATGCTGTGTCAGGGAGGCATGAACTGGATGTATGAAAGCTGGAGCTGTGGCTGTGAAAAATGCTTTTACAAGGAAAAGAACTTTATGTTAACACATTGGGGAGGGCAGAGAAAGCGCAAATGAGCAAAACACTACCTTGCCAGGCCCTGAGCTAGGATAGGCACTGCTGCAGCATGTTTCTATCAAACAGTACTAACTACCATGATTCCAGCTTAGCTGGGGTTCTGCCTGCAACTTGTCATCCCCTCCCTGATATTCAGTGATGCTGACTGATCTATCATCCCATCAACCTTGAATGTCCTTTCAAAGTGTATTGGCTTCAAAGCCTGGGTCTTTCAACTGCAGAAACAATCTGCTGTTCTGTGTTTGTGTCAACATTGGTCCCCATCCACAAAATCTAGCAAGAAGATCACTGTCACTTGAGGGCCCAGGGCATGCCTCCTTCCCTTCCCTTCCCTTCACTTCTTCATACATGACAAGGGGTCATGGTGGGGCACCAAATGAAAACACTCAATAGGCAGGCACACAGTACCAGCATGTTACTCCCAGCGAGTGAGTGCCCAAGGACAGCCCTCGGCCACAAGACAGCATTTAGCCAGTGAGATGTTGTTTGATTAATGTGACACTGGGTCAATAGTGAGTGCACAGGCAAATGAGCAGGGAAAAGACACTGCAGTGTGTGGTAAGGAATGGCAGTGGGAGGACCTGGCAGATGCACAGCAGCTGATTCAGAAGGGAGATGCAGCCCCACCTATGCTGTTGTGAGCAAGCTTGCCCTGCACCTCACAATTACTTTCAAAATGGGTTTAATAACACGTGTAATGTCACTGTGCTGGGGACTTCAGTCACACTGAGGTGAGACAGCTCAAACTGACCTGCAACAAAATCCAAGTGTCAAGAAGTCGCTGTTGAGCAGAATGGGTATTTTGATCTAATTACAGAAATTGCACCTCTGTGCAGGCACAGAAAAAGATGGAGAGCTAGAATTCAAAGAGACAGGAGAAAAACAGTCAAGACTGTTAAAAAAAACAAACTAAAAAATAATTCTGCCTTACAGCATTGATTCTGTCACTTTCCTTAGCTGCTTTTCTCCTCAGCAGACTGGCATTTTGGTTTTTTTGATCACATTGTTCATTGCATTCATCCTTGGGCTTAAATTGGAGCCTTGTTTCTCATCAAGAAGATAATAACTTTTTTTTTAATTTATTCTATTTTGAGAGCCTTCATAAGAGGTGAAATGTCTTATCCATATCCCTGAGAAGCTGTGTTTTCTATGTATAGGATGCTGCTACATAATTCAGTGAATTGCAACCACTGAAACAATTTTGTAAGGCTTGGCTTGGGGATAATAAACTCCTTGCATTTGATCTACCCTTAACTACCACGAGGTATTCTTGATTTTCACTTTATTTTAGTGCAGAATACTTGGTATTATCTGTGGGGTTTAGAAGTTGATCATAAATAAAGAAACAACAATTAAATAAAAAGCACACAGAAAAGCACTGCAGTGTATTTCTGGTAATTTTAAGACACAACAATTCAGTCTAAAGCTTGCATTTATTTTACATTTTAACTTCTATTGATACTTTCATTCATACACTCTGGCTTGTTTCACCTCATGTAGGAGCAACACAAAGCAAAGGAAGTCCATAAGCCAGATAAACTGCAGTTACCACGGGTTCATTTTGTCAGAGTTATGCAAAGCATCCACTGCACATACTGGTCTAACCTCTCCAACAGCTCACCACATTTACCCCGTGTCTCTTGGCTAACCTGCACACGTGCATGGAAATATCCCCTTTGCTGTGACAAGTAAGTTTCATGCAGTTAATAAATTTTGAAAAATCTTTTAGAGTGAAAGGGAAGTTTTCCTTACTATGTTCAAAGTAGAAATCTCAGCTATGGGGACTCGTATTCTTTCACCCTGGGTTTCTGTTTCCTAGCAGTCTCTTTGGAACCATGTAAATTGCAGAGCCATGATTTGGGCAATACAGGGACCAATGCTGTGACCAGAATCTGCAGCACAAAGGGACAGAAGACAGAGCAGCCAGAGGGATGGCTGCAGTGCCCTGTCCCACAAAGAGGTTTTCTGTTCTCCCAAACACAGAAGAGAGTCCAAGATCAGCCAGAGCTCAGTGTGCACTCAGGCAATCTGCTTTATTTGTAATTCTCATCCAGCCAGATATATAACAGTGCCATAGCACAGGGACACAACCCTTGAAAGCCATCTCTGGTTCCACATCTGATGCAAGCAGTCCTCCAAAAATACCATCATCCAGGAAAGCAGCTACTTTTTCACTTGTCAATCTTCTCCCTGATGAAACTGAGACTTCATTCTGAAAGCCACCTGCTTGGAAGCAGAAGACAAAAAATGCCCCCGTCTCCCACCTGCCCTACAAACACATGCACACATGCACTTTGAGTGTTTTTATAGTTGACTATTTCCATAAAGTTCAGAACCTACCAACAAGATCATTTTAATGCAGTGTGAACTGCCTAGGTATAAACATTTTCAGTGCTATGAGTTTAACATGGAAGACATTGTTTCAAACAGGAATGTCAGGAAAATAACTTTTTTAGGACAATGTTAGGAAATTTGGGGTTTATCACAGGTTTGTTTGACTGTCATAGATGTCACATCCAGACCTACTTCCAGTGACTGAAATGTCAGAAATCTGCTACATGACTCCCTTGTAACTGCTGTCATGCTCTGGGTATGACTCATAATGATGTCCCAAAACATTCACTTTACTGCTTTAGGGATTCTTTTTTTCTAGCATTTTGCTCTGTCGGATCATAACATTACAATCATCCAGTCTAAACCGTGCAAAACACCAAGCCAACACCTTGTAATTCCTCTAGTAAGCATACTATGTTTGCCTTTTTTTGCCCCAAACACAGAAATGTTTGAGATGCCAGGCTAATTTTGAACTTAAAATTACTCAGCTGGTTGCAGAATGTTATCTCTAGTCAGAGGTGCTGCCTCTATTTCACTTTTCACAGACATTCAGCCTTCCTCTGACATACATGAAGATGTCAATAGAAAATAAAGACCTCTCTTTATGCTTCCTTACAGGGCCTGCCTATATCTATACATGCAAGCTAATACCTTTGAACTCCCTTGCGTTTTGGATACAGCCTGTAAACCTTCTCTGTGGTCCTTTCCAAAAGTGTTCAAACCAGATCTAGCCCACTTTCAACTTGGGAGAAAATTCTTCTCATCTCAGGCCATTTCCTTCTGCTTTCAACTTATTTACCCCTCCAGGCCTACGCTGGGCCTCCTGTGTGAACTGCAGCCAGAACACGATCTCATCCTCTCTGGCATTCCTGCCTGTTCTCATCTGCAGCCCCTTCCTTACTGCCTCTCCTGAGCCGTTTATCTGGATCCCACTGCGGACGAGCAGCACTATTTTTAGGCAGCGCCTGTACTCTAAGCACACAGGAATGTGGCCGGGATGGGAGCTGGGCCTGCCGGGAATCGGCGGCGCTCCGAGAGCGGCGATGCCGCATCCCCCAGGCGCTGGGGCGCACGGAGCTACCCGGGGCTCCGGGCAGGGCGGCCTGTCCCGGCTGGTCTCCGCTGCGGCACAGCCATCGCTGTCCCGGTGCGCCCCAGCGCCAGAGCCCTCGCAGCGCGGCCTGCTCGAGGCCACCCCAGCAGGAGCCCGAGGGTCCCACGGCCAGGCCCGGCATCCGCAGGCCCCCCTCCCGGCTGCTGGGCGGGGAGCCCCGAGCCTGTGCCCGCCCCCCCGGGACCCCCCCAGACCTCCCCGGCCCCTGGGCCCCCGCGCGCCCCTCCCCGCCCCCCCGCCCCGCGCGCCCCTCCCCGCCCCCCCGCCCCGCGCGCCGCCGTTATGTAACGCGCGCGCGCCGCCATTGGCCGGGGCCGCGCGGCGCGGGGGCGGGTCTGCGCGCGCGCGCGGAGCGGCGCCGCTGCCTCCTCCCCCTCCTCGTTCTCCTTCCGAGCAGCGGCGGCGGCGGCGGCGCGGCCGCGGAGCTCCTACAGCCGCTCCAGGTCCGCCCAGCCCGGATTCCGCTCGGGTGAGCAGCGCCGTGGGGCGGGGGAGGAGCGGAGCGCGGCGCGGGGGAGCGGGCCCGGCCTGGCGGAACGGAGCGGCCCGGCAGCGGGGCGCGGGCCGAGACTTCTCGGCCGCGGCCTCCGTCCGTCCTTCCTTCCGCGGCCGCTTCCCTCCCGCGGGGCACGTGGAGGGGCCGCGGCCGCCCCTGCCCCGCCGGGCCCGCCCGGCAGCCGCGGCCGCCCCTGGTCCCTGCGCGGCGCAGGCCGGGCCGGGCCGTCCCTGGTGGAGGGGCCGCCCGAGCCCTGCGGCAGCACCAGGGAGGCCTCGAGCGGTGCCTCTCGCCGCTGTTCGTCTCTGGAAGTGACAGCGGAAGCAGCTGTCGGTGTCCTGTGTTAGGGCTTGAAGCTCCGCTTGGGCACTGGTTACTTACAGCGAGGTGGCCCGGTGTGGGGCAGCGCCGGGCTGCGGGTTTCAGCCTCGCTGCCCGGCACTGCCCGCGCTGGTGCTGCTGCTGTGACTTGGCAGCGAAAAAATCATGTTACCATTTGGCATCAGATTATTTTCCGTTTGTTGGTGTCCTACGTGCTCATGCGTTCTTTATTTGGAGACAGCAGGCCGGTCTGCTGGACTCTGAGGGTGTGCCTGATAAGGAAAACAACACTTACCTGCATTGAGCAATTGAAATACCGATTTAGCCTTGTAATGAACTCATCATTCTTTTAAGTGAGTTTTGGGATTGTTTCTTGTCCCTTTCTTATAGTAACGATAATCTAAATCTTAATTTTCTTTGCGTTTCAGAAACACTCTGTGTCAGCTGTGTTAATGTAACTTGTAGTATTTAAACTCTTGGATTTTTGGTCTCGGGCATAGTATGGTGGCTGATACTTTTGAGCAGATGCTTTTGGTCATATTTTCTTGTCTGTGACTTAACTAAAACCAGCAGTTGCCAAGTACATGCAAAAGCTCAGTGTGGTTGGCTGTTGCAATATACTACTTATCAAGGCACTAAAATACAAAGTAATATGTAAACACTTTGGGAAAAGAATTCTTTTTTGTTATATGAGTGTTTTCTGTTGGGACCCCTCTGACTTCTGGAGGATTGCTGTAATGCCGGTAAAGTAGAAGCAAAATAAAACCTACAGTTCCTTCTAGTGTATGCAAAGCTATTGGCAATATTTCTTCTTTTTTCTTTTTATTTTAAATGGGAATTCAGTGTTCTGGTTCAGCCATGCTGTACATAAACAGTGTGAGGCCCTGGCTGGGATGTTCAGAGTAGCTGTAGTGTGCAGTGAAACATAGACAGGTATTTTTATTCTTCCTAACATTCAGTGTTGTATCTTATGGAAACTATTGAGTGCCACATGTACTTCTAAATGCTTAATGGCATTTGTATTCAGTTTTGCTAGCCATATGGACTTATAAATTCTTTAGAGAAACTGATGGAGGGAACACTGAAGATGTACTGTAATACTTCTGCAGTGGCTTTCACGGTGGTGTTTGATACCGTGAAAGAACTGGGCAGTGGCTGGAGTGGTGCCTCTCAACCCACAAGAGCTGTTGAGTCTCAGGACCATCATTTTGCTATTAGGCATCATGATGCTACATGTCCAGAAGTTCCCACAATACCAGAGAACTTTCATGTATTGTTGATGTTTCATAGGAACTCCATTTTCATGGTGGTTTTGAGGGCTTTTCACACATGTTTGCTAGAGGTCAGTCACGGGGTAAGCCCGTCTCGCGGTGGAGGCCTTGGAGGGAAGGACTGCATGACAGGCCTGCTGTAGCCACACACTGAGTCTGTTCCACACCTGCCAAACTCGGAGCAAGTGCCCGGGTTATGCAGAGGGGCAGTGACCAAGCAGCCCTCCTCCTGGGAACACCAGATTTCACGAGTTGTCCTGAGAACAATGGACTTCACTGGCTGTCCTGTGCTTGGGCAGTCAGTGCTGTGCTGAGAGAGCTGTACAACTGGATTGTGCATGGGCCGTTGAGGGACTGAGAGAAAGACAATAGCAGAAATTGGGCTGCCAGCTTATATAACCACAGTCTGAATGGTGCTCTGTTGGTGTGCCCAAATCGTGCCTGGTGCCTGCTCTGGAGGTGGGTTGGATGCAGGTGGACCATCGCTATTGTGAAATGCAAGGTCCTGGTGCTCCCTGAAATACAACTCATGTATTTCATTTCTTCTTCTGGTGGACACTGTAATGGCATATGGCAATAACATTTTCTTTCTTTATGGTCCTGTGTTAATGGCTTCTGGTGGGAGCAATTTTAATACCTTTTCAAGAAACACATATGCATGTAGAGTTGATTGGAAATGAAAAACAATGGCCACCTGTAAAAATAGCCTTCAGTAAAGAGGGGTGACCTATTGTTCTTGGTGTTCCCAAGTCCAAAGCAGCTCACAAACACGTACACTAGAAGTCACTACTACACCTTGGGTAATGCTTTGATTTGCCTTTCTTGACACTTGTTTCAAATTCCAGAAATAAAGGTTGAGTCTTAAGCGTTAAGAAAAAAAACCAACAACCAACAACAAAACCCCTGAATTTTTCTGTACCTTTGAAATAGAGAATAGGTTTCTATTAAATGCAAAGGGAACTTTTAATCATTCTGACTATTGAAAACACTTTCAAAAGTAGAGCTTGAATCTTTGTAGAAGAAGAAACCTTAGAATGGCCTAATAATTCTGGTATGTATTTTAAAAATGGCACTAAACTCAGAGTCTTTACATAGTGAACAACAGATGTCTGTTGTGTTTGAGTTATGGGAGTTGTAGGCCTTGTGCACAGAGCACATGACTGCATTGTGCTCATGGTTGCAGCTCCTGAGTCAGAAAGCAGCAGTAGTTTCTCATGTTTGTAGACTAAGTGTCTTCTTTTTGTTTGTAGACATGGCTCGTGGACAGCAGAAGATTCAGTCGCAGCAGAAAAATGCCAAAAAACAAGCTGAGCAAAAAAAGAAGCAAGGACATGATCAGAAGGCTGCAGCCAAGGCTGCCTTGATATATACCTGCACTGTCTGTAGGGTAAGAGGAACTGAACTCAAAATAGTATTGTAGGGAAGTCTGTCTTCCAGCCCAGAGCCGAATTTTTAGAAGATTGTATAGTGGAATCTAAAATACTTGAGCTTGTTGCTATAAGGAGCATTTGCATCTGTTATGTGACTTGGTTACAGATTGCTGTACTGATAACTGAGATAGGAGAAAATCTGAGATGGCATGTACAGATCTGGTGTGGGTAATTATTTTGCCTTTTGTCTTGCAGTGGTCTGCATGTGCTGTTAGTGTGAGATACAAAATATGTAAAGTGCGAGCTCTTTAATCTCCAAATGGAGTTGGCCCATCTTAAAATTTCTTATTACTGATGATGTAGAGAGGAAAAGCAGTGTTGCCAAAAGCTTTAGTGTAAGTTTGATACACAGTAGCTTTTGCTAGAATGACTTACTTGACAAGAGAATAGAAATGCAAATGCTAATCAAATTGTACATGTCCTTCTGGCTGGTTTTTCTAAATGTGCTGCTTTTGGAGCTGAAGGATAACCTTGCCATTTTCATTTAAATGATCATTCCCAGAATAGATTTGTCACTTTAAATGTCTTAAATAAGATTCCAGATTAAGGGTTGCTCACTTAAGTACTTGTAACCAGCTCCTCTTGTTGTGAAATCAGGCTGCAGCATCAATAATTTTTTGCCTGCAACTGTGTTGTAGCAAAGGTCTGAGGTGGTTTATGCCAAGTAGAGAATCTATTCACACCATACAACTCTTTGGCCTATTGATAAACAAATAGCTTTCATTAAGATTTGATTTTGGAAAGGATAAACATTGATCTTTAAGGTGTTTTAAAAAAAGATAATGAGGTGGGCTTTCCACCAAACCAGCATGTGAAGTGTAAGATATGCAGGGAAGCAAGAATTACACCATTGATGAGCATGCCAAAGCAGTGTGACAGTCCTTAAAAACACTCTGAAAAGAGAAGGTTAAATACTCTGTTCTATCCTGCAGCTAAATTAGTCATGCTTGTCAATAGAGCAGTGTCATTGAGGAGACAGTTTGCTTCAGGGAGAAGAAAATAAAACATAGTGGAGAATAGTTTTTGTAGTATTATTTAATACTTGTATTGTGCATAAAGTTTGATGTCTCTCTTTGATCAGACTCAAATGCCGGACCCCAAGACCTTCAAACAGCACTTTGAAAGCAAGCATCCTAAGACTCCACTTCCTCCAGAATTGGCTGATGTTCAGGCGTAAAGTTGTCTACAGGTCATTACCTTAATTTTTAATTGATTGTCTGAATTAGTTTTTTTACCACCACCAACTGGGACTTAAAAATTGCTTCATTTCTTTTAATATGAAAATTACTGTAGGTTAAAGTTACACCCTTGAACTGTTAAAAGGAGAAGTAAGAAGCAAGCTGGTACTTACATGGGTGAAACGGCTGTGGCACAGAGGTTGTTTAAAAAGGGATGACTGTTATTTCAAATAGTCATTCTTAGTGTTGTAGGAGTACTTCATTATTTAGTTCTTACTTTGAAATGTTAGTTTTGCTTTGAACAAAATATGTAAATACAATCTGCGTGTTGCTATAGAACATGTAATGGAGACAGTCATTGCGTAGATTTCCAACAATTGAGCCTTTTTGTTCCTGAAGCTCTGCAGGTGAATGCAGATTTATCTGCATTTAAATACAATACTTCTGTGTTAACTGTAGAAGAGATTTCCCAGTAGCCCTGTTAGTCTGTAACTGAAAGTGGCTATAATAAAAGGCTGAAATGAGGTAAAAAGCAGTATTATGGTATTTCATTCACACAGAGATAAGCAGCATTGTGTAACGGTTCAGCTTAACTGAGTTGTTCTTGTTTTTTATAGGTGAAGTCATGACACCTATTGACTCTTCTACTGTCAGACCTTACATAACAAACCTGCAGCTGCTTTTCTAAAACTGTTGATCAGCAAAAATGAAGGGGCTACAGAAACATTCATATTTTTATGCTGTTCCCTCTTGGGCTTCACGCAAAGACAATTCTGTGTAAATGTACAGTTGTGCCCTATTTGGAAATCCTGAAAAATCAGTCCATACTTGTTATAAAAAATTTTTTACAATTGTAATTATATTGATGTTCATATTGTGTAAAATAACTCACTTAATAAAGTAGTACTTTGATTTTACAATATCACAGATTAACTCCTTGTAGAAATTGTTTCAACTTTCTGCATTATCTACCTTATATAATAAAAAAAACCCAAAGTGGAATTTTTCCCATCCTGCCAAAACATGAGCAGTATCATTCCACTGAAAGTAATGTACATTACAGTAAATAAATCTTAAAGTGGAAAGGGAAGCTGCTCATATTTACTCTACAGTGTGCTGCTGTCTTGAGCCCAGCCCAGTAGTCAAGTTGATGGCTCAAGATACAGCACCCTCGAAGCAGCTGCATGAAAATCATGAGCCTTCCTCCTACGGTTTTGTCCTGCGTATTGGAGTCTAAATACTGCAAGCCATTTTGAATGAGATTCCTTTACTGTGAGGGATCGTGTTCCTTGAAGTTATGCACTGGAGAGACTCTGGTTGTGCTTTTATCCTTTCTCTTTAGGTAGATAGCTGAGGAAGCTGAGAGTTGGCAGGATTGAATGCTTCTGGGTATGCTGGCTTGAAAAGTGCTGGTAAATAGTAGGTTATAGCAACTGCTCTTAGTTGAAAAATGGATTTGAAAATATTTTTAATGGTATTTTGAGCACTCAGCCACACGTGCTCCCCCTCAAATATGTCTAGTTATTTCTCTTTTCAAGAAATACATTAAATAGTCACCATTAATAACCTTCCTTCACAACCAGCTTAAAATAAGACTTGGAAAAAAGCCAAACTAACTAAAATAATGTGGCTACTTAAAGACATCGGATGTGATTAAAGTTGCATTGACAAGGAAAAGCTGGATAATAACTCTGGCCAAGAACATTTGAGCAGATAAGGATAATTGTGTTTAAAGTGTTTTGGGCTGGGTTCTAATCCCAGATGTACAGCACAGAAGTAGAGGAGCAACATCTGAATTGTGCTGGAATGTCTGATACACAAAAGCCTATCTTTGGCATTTATAGGAGGCTTATTCAAGAGCTTTAGTTTTGACCCTGCAGTAAGAAGCAATACTAGAATTGCTGTGATTTGTGAGTTTACAACAGATGTAAAAATCTTGGTAGTCCAAGTAACCCTTGCCATGCAGCAGAACTGTACACCTGGCCTTTAGATGGCTTCCTAAAATCTAGGACCGTAGTCTCCAAGACTCATTCACTTAAAAGAATGCACTTGGTATTTTATTATATAAAGTCAAAGCCTTTGTCTTTGTCCACTCACTTGCTCTTTATTGAACTACTTCTGTGAGACTAGCTTCCTGTCCTCTGCTGTGACAGTATCTCTGTAAATACTTACTTTGACATAAAGTTTCTCTGTATTATAGTCACTCTGGGATAACCTGTATACCACTTAACTTTTATAGATAATGTTACTCTCCTCAGCGTAATCCACTACTGCACTTGTACACCTGACATCAGAATGTAATGCTTCATTTATTTTTCTTTAGTGTTATCAATACATACATCTTGACAAATTGGCTCCACAAGGCAAGAAATCTGCTCTCGACCTTTGTGCTGTACGGGGGAGAGGTACTTCAATGTTCTAATGCTGTAGTTCGTCTGAGAATCTGCTGAGTGCAAATGGATAAAGATGTTTCTTGCGCTGATTGGTGTGGGATAATCTGGTTTTACTCTGAAAACTGTTTGGGGATGTATCCCTGTAGCTTGGTCCTGAAGTGAAGTATATGTTCTATTCCTTCAATTCAGATTGTGTAGCATTAAATAAAAAGATTTTGTTTCCTAAACAATCTCTCTTAATGAGCACTGAAGAGTTGGAAAGCTGCATCACTAGTGGGATGATTAACTTCAGTTAGAATTGTGTTTTCAAAACTCTATGATGCTCAAGTTGAAAATACCTTATGAAATGATGGGGTTTCTATTATTGGAAGGAAAGAATGATTCTCAGTTTAGTAACATTCCTAGCTACACTAGCTGCAATCTCAATTACAGAAGTAAATGAAAGCTATGACTGAATTGTTAAAAAGGATGTACTAAATGTGGGAATAGTCCTCATTTAGGATATCTGCAATATTCCTTGTACCTAAAAAGTCACAGGCAAGGCTAGTTCTCCGTTATCTTTTCCTGATCTGAAGGATAGCACACCCTGGTACTTGGCTAAAGACACAGTTGTGCATTGTAATGTGTCTGATTAAAGAGAATTAAAAATCTAAAATGGAAGATGTCATATTTCCTGCCTGCTTCTAAAATCCAGTATTACTGCACCCAGAAAATTAATTTTCTGGCTGCACACAGCTGTGAAACTTGAAGCTGTCTAACTGCAAGAAAGAAAAAGAGGCATAGAAAGTATCCTGTGTTCCCTTGAGAAAGATTCATCTTTGTGCAGGGTCAGCATTCAGGTAAAGGGCTTTTACAGTGTCACTATGGACATCGGCTGTCATGGATACTTGTGGAGCAACTTAAAGACTAATTTTGGATTTTCAGAAGCCCACATCTGGAAATCTCTGTAAGCAGCATCTGAAATTGCATTTTAAGTGATGCTTAGAATGTTCTGAAAAAAAGTCTCACTTTAGATATTAGAGTAAAAGTTAGAACATTTGATTATGGTGAGGCCGTCTTGGAGACTATGGATTAATCAAGAACAGTTCTGCAATTTTTAAATCAGACTTACTTAGGCCTGTTTCGGTACATCTGCTTTACCTTATCTGAGGTCTTCTGGTTTTTTGCTATCAAAAAGCTGAGTGAAAAATCTGAAATAGGAGTTGAAGACAGTTGCTGTGTAGTCTTAGGGAAATAGTTGGCTTTATACAGGGCTCTTGAAACATCCCAGGAGTCTAACCCTCATTTGCTGAAAACACTTCAGCTCAAGTAAGTAAAGCTAATGACCACAGGCTGTTGGCAAACCGCATAGTAATGAAGGAATTTGTAGCATTTCTATAAATTACATTGAACTGTTTTCCCATCTTGATGAGAAGAGTTAGTAGGTGGAATGTCTTTACCATCAAATACTAATAATAGGCTCAAGGTCTGTCTTGTTTCCCGTTTTCACAGAAACAAGTTGGGAATTGCTGGGCTTTACTAGAAGCATGGTCTTCCAGGTGAACTTGATTAGTCCTGCAGAATCCTCAAACAAAGTAAAGGTCAGCTTGTGTTTCTGGCTACCCAGCCATCTTCTGCTGTGTGTAATTTGGGGGCCTTTGATTTGCCTGTTTAGAACTTTACAGGTTTTGCAGTGGACTTTGAATTCAGCTCCAAAACTCATGTTTGCACTGGTATTCAGTGTGTGATTTTACATATTCTGTAGCATCAACAGCAATGTTGCTCTAGTCCAGACAGTGGGAGGATGTCAAGTGTTTTCTGTGAAATTTTACTGTCCATTTTAAAAATTATTTTGAAATCTTTTAATACATTGTCTATTGTGTTAAGTTTTTCTATACATACAGCACAGTAGAGACAACTCCAGAGTTGTGTTATCTTGGTAGCTTTCAAAAAAAAGTGGATTAGCTTGCATGTGTGTTTTATAATTCTCTTATATAGCTTGTGGCACTGGGTTTCCTGGGGAAAGGAGGAATCTATAGATGCCACAACATGCTTATCTAACAGGAATCTGTTCACGTTGTGTATCAGCTTTTTCAGGAAATATCAGCACAGCTTTCCTCTGAAAAGTACTGTCCATTAAATAGAGCTAAGATCCATGCAGTACTTTAATGGCATGACAAACATACTTGTGTGTTCCTTCTTCATAGCTGTTATAAAATCACAGTGTACAAAACATTACTGAGTGCTGGAGGTCTTCCAGAGGAGCATAAATTAAGGAAAATCTCAGAAAGTTTTCTAGTTCATCTCCTTTCTCTGAAATTGGATCAAATCTGCCAAGACTAACTATGAAGTGTTTCTCTAACTCTTAAAAGCTTCCAATGAAAGGGATTCCATGACCCTGTAAGCATCACGTATCCCTGCTGAACCTACAACTAGAGAGTTACCACAGCAAGAGCTTATCCCTCCAAGTTAAGTCAGTTGCTCACTGTTCTTATTGGCAATAGATGTGAAGAATAGTGCCTTCATTTGAACACTGCTATTGTGGTCTCCTTCAAGTCTTTGAAATAAACCCAGTTAATTGAATCACTCTTCATAGGTCACATATTCTAAGTCTGGAGTTGTTGCTGCTCTGGATCCTCTGCAGTCTGTGCTCTTAAATCCTGTGGTCCAAAATGGGACCCAAAGAGCTGGCTGAGGCTAGTGTAGAGTAGCTGGGACAATTAACTTCTGACACTTGCATTCATTAGTACTGTTAACACACTGGAATTATATTAGCCTTTTCACATCAGCATCCCAAATCCATTTTGGTTCCACTGATAATCTCCCCTTTGTGGATTTAGTGCTTGCATATCTGTCTCTAATGGATCTGAGACCAAACTGTTTACAAGTTCACCCAAGTATGGTGTCATGGGGAGGTCTTGCAGGTGTCCTTTTTTACTCTTTAGTTTCTGTTGTTCATGAACACACTGATGGGACAGATCCCAGGTAAGGCCTTGCAGGACCTTGCTTGAGTAACATTGGTAATTGCTTTTTGAAAGCACTTTGTGTTGCTGTGATTCTTCTTGTGGTTGGTAAGGATTGGAGTTCCCTATTTCACCTGTGAGTACTTTCACAGACTGATAACGTCAAAGGCCTTTACAACAACATGGGGATTTGGGATCTTGTGTACCTGTAGCCACCAGGCCGGTTGTCACAAAGGAGATGGATGGTAGTGGGGTACAGCATACTTTGTTCCTGACAAATACTTGTCTGGCTCTTGGTGAGTTACTTTTCCATATGCATTTATGAAGAGAATTTTATAACGATTATTCTACCCTTTTTCCAGGTTTAAATTGACTGATCTTTATTTCTAAATTTTTTGAATCTTTAAATAAGATACTTTATGTATTTATTTTATATATGGTTCCTTTATTTTTAAATTCCTGATGCTTGTCGCACTACTTTCTTGGGTTCTTTTCTGTGCTCTGTGAGTTCTCAGAGAGCAACACTCATGATCCAGAGTAACATGACTGATATCTGGAGCATCCTAGGGTAAGAGTAATTCGTTGTTGCAAACTTGAATTCCAACAAAATCCTCTGACTATTTTAGGTTACTCTTTCAACTTCTTTACTGTACATTGTTTAGCTAACCTTTGACTGAAGACAAAACTGCTCTTTATTACTTATCTGAAAATCTTATCTTTGATTTTCTTTCCTTCCTCATCAGGTAATGGACCTATACTTAACTTTATCCTTCTTTAGATATTTACAGGCTTTGTATCTGCCTTTTAGAACCTCTGCTGTGTTTTTAGACTCTGTTAATGAAGGTGTAACTGTGTTGACTTTGGAGCCATCTAAAACCCAGTCACTTGTCTCAGAATCCACATCCTTATATTTGCAACCATTGAGGCCAACTCTTTAAAAATCCCTTTTATTTTGTTTTTGCACAGTTTGCCCACTGTGAAGCTATCAGAAACTTTATATACTCTGTCCTGATCAGTTTAAGGTCCCAAACATGCCACAGCATTCTCATTAAAGTTTGAGCTCTGCTGAGGATTTACTTACCTAACATGCTGGCAGTGAGAAGGACCAGACTGGCCTGATAAATCTCCTGAATGTGCAATAGCTGTCATGCTGTATATAAAACTGCATAGCACTAATTAGACTAAATGCTCGAGTGACTTTTCCCCAGACATCACTCTGGCCATTTCTTCCTGTGATTTTCAAGACTGTTCATATCCTTTAATCATTGCTGCCCGTCTTTTCCATATGGATGCAGATGCAATCCAACCCCTAGCAAGAGTATATTGTGTCTGTCTTCTTTACCCTTAGTTGACTGATAACAGTGTAATACCCAAGCTGCCTTTGTGCCTTATTTAGTGCTTTGCAACATGAAAGTATGCCTGGAAAACAAATGCATGTTAATTGCCAGGATACTCACAGGCCAACAGGACGGGCCTTAATTTTTAACTTCTTATTCTTGATGTGCCTTCAAATTCCTGTAGCTATTACCTGCTGATAGTTTTAATTCTCTTTTGGTACGCATTTTCTTTAGCTGTAGATGGTCACTACATATTTTTCAGTAAAATGGTTGCTTTATTTTGAATATTTGTGGATTCTTTGAAGGGTGAAACTAAATATTTCCAACCAAAAGAATAATTGAAGAATGATGTCTTCTGAAAAAACGCACAAAAAGTCTAAAATGTTTGTATGTGTCCTGCTGGTATTCAGAATTATGGTCACTACTCACTTTTGTTACAGTAATGCTTAACACAGTTGCATTTTCTGTTCTTGAAGGAGACACAACATAAATTTCATATGACAGCAGGCTGTGTGCAGTATGGGAACTGACCAGGATAGTCTCTGTGCAATGCAGCTTCTTTTTCTTTCTGCACAGAAACAGAGGGAAAAATAATTTTCATTTGTGACTAGATTTCACTTGTTCCTTTTTGTATTTACAAAGTAAATTTAGATTCAACGTGGTCTTAGGAAAAATTGCTTAACCCTGAGATAGATTTTTCTAAAGGGCACCTACTGCTGCTGTCAGTAGATCAATGCTACAAGATAATGTTATTCTTAGTGAGATCTAAGAAATAGTATTTTTAAGGACCATATTAAGTAGGGTTAAGAAATAGTAAACAGCTGCTTTTTGCTGCTGCAGTAAGTCTTTCAAAGAATTTGCTGTTGTACATCTGAAAGCAAGAGCTGTTGTGCAGCTGAAAGAATGTGACACTGTTGGGCTCATAATCACCACTAGCGGAGGAGGACAACTGCTCAGCTTCTGGGCTGCTTTCTAAATGGACAAAGCCTGCCTGTATTTTTATCAAACAATAGTTGAATTCTACGCCACTGAAGTCAGTAGGAACTTAATTTTGTCATGTGCTAAATATTTGCATGCATTTACAGAAAACTGCTAGCTTGAACACCTTTGTAAAATCTGAATCACATACACTACTAAAATCAGTGTAACTGACATCTGTGTATCAGAAGACAATTTCTGCTTGGCAGAGAGAATCAGTTGTCTACCCTAGAAAACATACACAGTGCTGTACCAAGACAGACTTTGCAAACTGTAATTGATAAAGTCATAAGATGTTTTTGGACTATAGTCACTCTCAGTCCTCAGAATTTCTCCTGTTCCTTTATCATAAGCCTTTTGATTGGAAACTGTGTGGACCGTGTGACTCTGTGGATCTCACAGAGGCTAGTGCCCCATGGACAGAGATTTGGATACCACTCTTAGACAATTCTGAAATTATTTACCTCTTGCTTGCTCTGTGACTCCAGGCATTTTCTCTGGACCCAAACCTCTCTGTGTTGCCCCATCTCTTCCCCACTTGGGGTGGGTGAATATGTAGGAGCACAGTCACACAACACTAAAATTGCCCAGTGGAAAGCTACTAAGTGCCAGTACTGCTTTGACTGTGCTATTTTTAGTCAGTGGTGACCAGACTTGACCTTTCACTCCCTATGAAGGGACAGAAGCAGCTTGGCTTCTCCACAGGTGCTTTTTGGGGCTGTGCTCCTCAGCACCAGCCTGCTGCCCTCTTGACATGAGGCTTGTGGAGCCACCCTGGCAGTGTGTGGTCGTGTCTAACTGGCCCTAGGCCTGAACTGTTAAAACCCTTGGCTAAGGACAGTCAAATTTGCATAAAGGGAGGTATCTTAAAGGCAATCTTGTTCCTATTTGTGAAAACAGGCAGCTGGATAGAGAAAAGGCTCTGTGATTATGGTGCAGAGTGGTGGGTTAGAGATGCAGAATAACATCCTGCAGTGCTGGACATTAGAGAAACACCTGAGAAATACCTAAACCACAAGACATATTTCCATTGGGGCTTGTATTCCTTTAGTTAGGAAGAATTCCCGCTGAAGCACTTGATACCAGGTCCCCTTGCTGAATATGGACAAGTGAGCCCTAGGAAGAGTCTGAGAACTGAGGTGCCAGGTGGGAAGCTTGTGGTTGGAAGCAGGGAAGAGGCAAGGGAATTGGCATTTCAGCAAGAGATCAGCAAAGACAAACATCTTTCCCTTGGTGGCTGCCCTGCATGAGGAAAAGAAGAGGGAAAGGCAGGATCCCTGTAACTGTAAAACAGTTCACTGTGCATTTGCTTACATGGAATGTTTGCTTTTCAGCACGTGAGGCTGGCTCAGAATTGATTGATTGCTAATGAAGGTCAGTCAAGGTCCATTTAAAGGCAATAAACTGACTGTCTTGAAGAGACTGTGCTTTATATGGCACCCCAGATACTTTGCAAGTATCCCTCTAACTGATGTGGTAATGAATGTGCTAAGTGCTTGAGTGTTTGTGTTGGTTTTTTTATCTCTTCCATGGTTCTTGTTGTGGGTATGTCTATACCAGACCTCCACATGCTGCATTGATCTTACCCAGATACTCATCTCTTCAAGTACTCTTGAACAGGCTTATATGCAATTGGTGTCTCTGGAAGGGAAAATCTGGACGGCAGTTTAAACAAAACTGATGCTGAGACTTCACTGTACATTTATGAGCTGGTTTTGACCATAAGTTGACTCCAGCAGATGACGTGTTGTAGAGCTGGCAGGGAGAGAATGGAAGTCATTCCATTTCCAGGAAGCTTGGTGGGTGAAAGTGAACAGGAAGGCCCAACAAAAGCAGTCTGTGTTCCAAAGGAGACTAGAACAGAGGAATGGGAATATGGAAAATTTCCGCCATAAAAGCAAAGTTGTCGGCTATGAACTGAACAGCCAAAAAGTGCTGCTTTCCAGAATTTTTCTTTGCAAGAGGCTCTTGCTCTTGTGCAGGTATGAGCTGTACCAAGAGTTGACTTTGTGGCTAAGGCTGTTTATGAGAGAAAGTGTTGGAATGTTATTCCTCCTGAATAACAGCTTCTTATAACAAGTAAAGCTGTTATTGACCCTTGGAGGGGAAGTGGAATCAGATTATTATGAAACAGGTGGTACAGAATTTAACTTAAAATCAAGATTCTTACAGAGGCCAGTCTTTCTCAAGCACAGGCAAACTGATATGCAGAAACATTGAAGAAATAATCCCAGTGGTCACCCTTGGGTCAGTTTCTTAGGTACGAGATTTCAGAGTATAGGACACATTGCTTATTTTTGAGAAAGGCATTTCTTGTTTTTCCTAGCCTGTGGTAAACACCACCTATTCTAAGAGATGGATCCCAATTTGAGCATTCAAGTTGTATAGAAACAGTCCTTCTTTTAATTTGGGAAGACCTATCAGAATCAGCGTCATTATTTATAATTCCTTTTTGTCTTCCAACGGCTACAATTTTCTAGTTTATCCATTCTTATGTCATTCTTTTCCTCATCCCCATTTCCAGCCAACTTTCTAGGAGAGCTGTGTAAGTCTTTCCAACACCACGAGTCAGCTACCATTTTTACTCACAATAACTGCTCATTCTTTCTCTTTACTGTGGAATAAATCATAGCCACTCTCTCTGGCATCTCCCAGTGAATGTCTAGCCAAAAGCTGTAGCTCCATACCCCTGAATGAAAACTCTCAACCTCTTGCCCACGACTCTTCTACCCCTTAGTCTTTTTTGCATTGCCACAACTGTCTTGTCCCATTGGGTTGTACCTGAGCCTTTGCATCCCAAAAGCTGGCAGCAGCTGCCAGGCTGTTCCTGTTGTCCTCCTGGTCCCTCTCCTCACTACTCCTAGGATCTTCCCAGCTGCTGCCTCTGCAGCATCCCTCAGTGGGGTCTCAAACAGCACCTGGCACAGCTGTCTCCAGCTCCGTGGCCAGGGCTTTTAGGCACTTTCCACATGCACACTGATCACAGCCACACTGTCATTTTTCTCAGGTCACATTGACAAATCTTTCCTCTGCAAAACAGCTATCTTGCTGTGACAGAAATTGTCACAGCTGATAGATGCTGAAGCATTTTTCTCTGCTTCTTTGTGTTCTTTACTGGATAAACAGTTCATGAGCAGCAAAGGGGCTCTTCTTCTTTGCTGAGTTAATCGTTTACTCCACAAACTGTTTGCTTTTCAGACTTACATATTTTTTAATTTGGACTTACTGCTTTGGCCCTTAACATCCAAATTCATGCAAAGGCATCTTTTTAAGACCACATTTCCCTCTGCCGTGCCTCTTTCTCCTTTTCTGCCCTCCATCACACGTGACCTTACTTAGTGACAGGGAACTGGCAAGTCAGAGATATAAGGGCAAGACTTGGGACCAAACAGGTCAGAGAACAGGGCTGCACATCCACAGCCACCCCAATACCTGCTGCTTGCCATGCAGTCATAAGCACAGCAGTGGACAGGTAGGTTTTGTATTGTGACATTAATGTTCAGCTGGTAAAGAGTTACCCTAGAGAGGAGGCTTTGGGAGCAGCCCGACTTGCTCTCCCTACACTTAATACCAGTGTCAAACTGAACAGCCCTTGTTCTGAAGTGAGAAATCAGACAGCTCTTTAAAAACCTTGGGTGTGTTTCATCATGGCTAGGCTTCGCGAACGAAGATTTGAGAAGGGCACTACCCACACTTGCTGCAAGCGTGCTGGTGGCTAAAAAGGCCAATACGGGATAGGCAGGTCCGGTCACAAAAGGCACAGCGGAATGTCTCCCTAGGTGACATGGGCAAGGAACGGTTCTTTCTGCGTTGTCTTTTCTCCTCAAGACTGACTCTCCGTGCATTCCCAAAGGAAGCAGCAGCGTCGTGAACGGTGTGTCTCCATGAATCCCGATTGGAGGCCAGAGTGGACCATTGGTGGCAGTCAATATGGCCAAGGCTGAGGTGTTGTTTCAGGGAGTCCTTGTATCTCTTCTTCGGGGCTCCTCTCTTGCGGCAGCCGGTGGCAAGTTCACCATAGAGCACAATCTTCGGAAGGCGGTGATCCTCCATCCTGGAGACGTGCCCTGCCCAGCTCAGCTGCGTTCTCATCAGCGTGGCCTCGATACTGCTGACCCCTGCCTGTTCAAAACAGACACATTGGTCATGTAATCAGACCAGCGGATGTTTAGGACTGAACGGAGGCAGCGCTGATGGAAGCGTTCGAGAAGCCGCAGGTGACGGTGGTAGATGACCCAGGATTCAGACCCATATAAAAGAGTAGACAGTACAATGGCTCTGTAGACACTAATCTTTGTACTTTTCTTCAGGTGTTTATTGGACCAGACTCTTTTATGGAGTTTTCCGAAGGCTCTGTATGCCTTTGCTAGCCTGTTGTCTATCTCTTTGTCAATCTTACCGTCTGAGGAAATGATACTTCCCAGATAGGTGAACTGCTGGACTGACTTAAGCTCTGAATTGCCTATGGTGATGTGAGGATGATGGAAGACTTCTTGAGGTGCAGGTTGGTAGAGAACTTCCGTCTTCTTCAGGCTGACTTCCAGCCCAAAAAGCTCAGCAGCCTCTGCAAAGCAGGATGTGAAGCGCTGCAGAGCTGCTTCTGTGTGAGCAACGAGGGCGGCGTCATCAGCAAAAAGCAGCTCACGGACAAGGTGATTCAGGGTCTTGGTGTGGGCCTTCAGTCGCCTTAGGTTGAAGAGGCTTCCATCGGTACAATATCGGATGTAGATGCCGTTTTCTTCATCGAGGTCTGCTGTGGCTCTTTGGAGCATCATGCTGAAGAAGATTGTGAATAGAGTTGGTGCAAGAACGCAACCTTGTTTCACACCACTGGTTATTGGAAAGGGCTCAGAGAGTGCATCACCTTATCTGACTTGTCCACGCTGATCCTCATGTAGCAGGATGATCATTTTGAGGAACTTGGGGTGACATCCTAAACATTCCAAGATCTGCCACAGGCCTTTTCTGCTCACAGTGTCAAAAGCTTTGGTGAGGTCAACGAAGGTTACATAGAGACCTTTGTTCTGTTCCCTAAACTTCTCTTGCAGTTGTCTGAGAACAAACACTATGTCTGTGGTGCTCCTATTGGCTCTGAAACCACACTGGCTTTCAGGTAGAAGATCTTCTGCAATAGTGGGTACTAATCTGTTCAGAAGTATTATTGCAAGGATTTTGCCAGCAATGGAGAGCAAAGTAATACCTCGGAAATTTGAGCAGTCTGATTTTTCTCCTTTCTTCTTGTACAGGGTGATGATGACTGCATCACGGAGATCTGGTGGTAGTTCCCCTTGTTCCCAGCAACGCACAACAAGCTCGTGGAATTTGGCATGGAGTGCTTGACCTCCATGCTTCCAGATTTCAGGTGGAATTCCATCAACCCCAGCTGCCTTGCCAGTTTTCACCTGCTGTATGGCCTTGAGTATCTCTCCCATAGTAGGGGCTGCATCCAATTCATGTTTCACCTGTTGTTTTGTAATGTGCTGAATTGCTGAGCCTTGGACTACACGGTTGGCACTGAAGAGAGTCTGAAAGTGCTCAGACCATCGGTTCAGGATGGAGGTTTTATCTGTTAGAAGCAGTTGACCATCTGCACTGAGTAGGGGGCTTTGAACCTGGTGTGTGGGTCCATACACTGCTTTCAGGGCCTCATAGAATCCTCTTTGGTCACCCAAATCTGCGCATAGTTGTGTCTTTTCTGCTAGGTCGAGCCACCATTTGTTCTGGATGTCTCGAAGTTTATGTTGGAGCTTACTGCATGCAAGACGAAAGGTGGCTTTTTTTATATGGCAAGATGGCTGAGCAAGGTGTGCTTGATGAGCAGTTCTCTTCTTCTTCAGCAATTCCTGGATCTCTTGATTGTTCTTATCAAACCAGTCTTTGTTTTTCTTGGAGGAGAACCCTAGGGACTCTTCAGAGGACTGCAGGATGCAACTTTTAATATGTTGCCAAAGCGCTTCAGGAGAGGGATCTATGGGATTATCTTTAAGTCTAGTTTGAAGGTTTCCCTGGAAGCTGTCTCTCACTGTGGCTGTTTGAAGATTGCTGACTTGGAGCCTCCTCCTTGGAATGCCGCCTCTCTTAGGTTTGGGCTTGAAGTGGAGGTTAAGTTTGCAGCGCACAAGGGCGGTGGTCTGTTTGACATTCTGCACTCGGCATCACTCAAGTGTGACGGACATCACTGACATTTCTCTGTTGTACTAAGATATAGTCAGTGAGGTGCCAGTGCTTGGATCGAGGGTCCATCCAGGTTGTCTTCAGGCTGTCTTTCTGTTGAAAGACAGTGTTGGTGATGGTGAGCTGCCATTCTGCGCAAAACTCTAGCCGGAGGCGTCCGTTGTCGTTGCAGTTTCCAATGCCATGCTTGCCCAGGACTCCTTTCCAGGCTTCAGAATTCTTACCTACTCTGGCATTGAAGTCACCAAGGATTATGATCTTATCATCTGCAGGAACATTTTGGGTGAGGCGGCGCAGGTCTGTGTAGAATTTGTCTTTTTCTGCTGGGTCAGCTTGGAGAGTTGGGGCATATACGCTAAAAAGAACAACATGTTGCTTGTTGTGTAGAGGGAGGCGTAAGGACATAATGCGATCGGAATGACCTGTCGGCAAATTTTCAAGTTTGGAGGCAATGGAGTTTTTCATCATGAAGCCAACTCCTGAAAGGTGTCTTTGGGTTTTGGGTTTGCCTGACCAGTAGAGTGTGTAGCCAGCACCATGTTCTTTAAGGCTGCCTTCCTCATGAAGACGAACTTCACTGAGAGCAGCAATGTCAATGTTGAGCCGTGACAGTTCGTGGGCAATTAGAGCAGAACGACGCTCAGGACATCCACTGTCCCCAGTATCAAGCATGGTTCTGATGTTCCAACATGCGAGTGTTAGTTTGAGCACACCTTTGCAGACAGGTGTATGCCTTTGAAATCTCTTTTTGTTTGACCGCATGGAAGATGCCGGTTGGCCACGGTTATCCAACCGCATGTGGAGATGAGCTTTGTTTAGGCCACCTTTGCTAGGCCCCTCTCCGTGTGGAGCAAGCAGTGCTGTCCCTAGAAAAGGCTTCTTGGTCATTCAGGATGCTGCCGCAAGAGACTGTCATCTCCGGGGTCAAGTCTCTAATGACCCATATCCTGAACCGCCTGCATGCAAGGTTGGGTCTGCGGCTTCCAGCTGCTTCCTATCACCTGCTGTTTTCGACCCTCACCTGTCACTACAGGGCTTTGCAATGTGGGTGAACCCTTCAAGCCTGCGCAATGGATTTTTTAGGTGAGGCACAGCGTGCACAGAACTGGCCCCACCCTTTACTCCTAAGGTTCATCTGCCACGGCCTAGCGAGCTTGGACGGTGACAGCGAATACCTCAGGATATAGGTTTGGTTAGAGTATCCTTCTCTTAGATGGATGGCCTTACAGGGCTAAGTGAGCTCCATCTGCCCAGGTTTGGAGTTAGAGTTGTCCTTCTCCTAGGATGGTTGTCAGAGGGCTAGTGAGCCCATCCTGCCTGTGGACACACTTTGTCTGACCCTTCAGCTGAGACTTGTCTGGCATGGGAGACCCTACTGGAAGCACATACCAGCGCCAGCATAGCTCTCAACCTCATGAGGGCACGCAAGCTTCTCCCCCGCGACAAGGGGGTGTCCCCGGAGAAGGAGTGTGTTTCACACCATGTGTTTAACACAATTAGTTCCCAGGTCAAGGCTTACCACTCTGGTTTTACCCCCAGTGAACTCTGAACTGCCAACACCTTGCAATGTGACTTTGCTGAAATTCCAGCATCTCCTGCACAACCTGTTTGCTTTTCCCTTGTTCCTGTGCTTCATCATCTCATTTATTTTTCGTTTAGTGTCCTGTCTGGAGAGACATCTCTTGTGTGAGAGTAAATGAGTCCCTAGCCCACCCACCCTCCTCCTCAGCACAGTGCACAGTGAGAGTGGGCAATATGAAATGCACGTGAGGGATCCCACCTACACAGCTCAACTGCTGAACAAATCAGTGGAGCAGGACTTGCTGAGTCCAGCTCTTATATTTTGGACATCGGGGCAAGAAGGTGGTCTTTGTTTTGCAGTAATTGCCTTTACTTTTCGTGCATCAGTCAGCTGCCTCTCAGAATCATTTATTTGTGCCTTAGTCCTCTATAACTGTTATCCAGAGTGCTGCTTGCATGTGTGTTCTCCTGTATCCTATATTTTCCAAAGCATAATTGCTTTCTGAGCACAAAGAGCCAGGTTCTGGATTTGCTCAACTTGACTGTTGCTCTGCATAAATACAATTAATGCATGTTTTCATATGGGCCAGTGAATTGGCAAAAGCCTGACTTGGGTGCTGATTCAGTTGGAGTAGGATTAGCCTGAAATTTCAAACTTCCTTTGTAAGTGCCATCTCTTCCTGCACATAAATTTCCCTAAAAAAAAATCCAAGCTGTTTATTATCACAATTTATAAAGATATATTTTCAGTCTTAATCTTTTGCTGTTTCAGACACATCTACAGAGATACTCCTTCAAGCAGCTACCAAGGTATTCCCCTTCCATGATGATTTAAATTAGCCAAACAATAACCCTTTCAGTAATTAAAACACTCAAAATATGAGAACAATATGTTTCCTATTTAAATCTGTAGTAAACCAAGTGATCGAAGTGACATGATTACCAAATCCTCCTTGTCCTCTTCATGTAAGCAATGTTTTTGAGAGCAAAGGGATGAGTGAGAACAGCATTTAGTCTGTACATTAATAATGTATATCCTTTGACTGACAGGGAATGGTGCTGGCAGAACAAATGAAAGCACCCTGGGGTAAGAGGAAGAAAGCCTCAGTTTGCCGCTGCAAACTGCACAGGCATAAAAGTACATTTTGTTCCACTATTAAATAAGGAGATTTGGGATATAATACTGTCTCCTTCTGCAACCCTTCCATTTTCTGCTCTTGGCAAAGATGATAAAACTGTTCACAGCTGTAATTGTTCTGTCCAGCGCTCAGATGCACAGGAGAATTAATCATGATCTGCAAAATGTACTCCTCTCAGCTGCAAAGCAGCACACTCATGTATGGCAAACATCTACTGACCTGTCAGTTCAAGTCACCAAGGACTCTCCTCCGTGTCCCAGCACTGCTCCCTGCAAAGCTGTCAGCTTCATGGCTGGGGTGGCTCATGGTGGACATCCAGAGCATCCTTATTTCACCTAGTTTTATCCTGTCAGAAGGGCATTGCTGTCTTTCTTTTAATTAAGCCATTTGGAAATGGATCCATGGAGACAAGAGCCACAATCCTATGTGAGCAGCCCCAATCCCCGTGGCTGTAGTGTGGGCAAGATGCACTGGGTGACACCAGTCAGTGGCACAGGGCTCCTGCTTCCCATGAGCAGCTGGAGTCAGCGTCAAGCCTTTGTGGCTTCATTTGTCTGGGAGGCTTAATGTTAATTTGGGTTGGACTTACTGATTTCCTTTATTTCCAGGTTATGTTTTTTGCAAGAGGAATTCTAGACAGACATTGTCTAGTGAATTCAATAATATGAGGGAAACAAAGCAAATTCCAGAAACAAATTACCTCAAATTTTGCACAGTGTAATAACATTGCATTTCTGCCATCCTTCCAGCCATTTGATAGTGATTGTTGTAGTTAAAATTAGTTCATAATGTTCCTGTCTAGCTTCTGCTAAAGCAACTCTTCCCTATTTGTTACTAGGCTGTTTATCTGGTATTCATATTGTACCTAATACTTTTCATGCCTCCAGAGCAAAGCCAGAAAACTCCTGCATCAGTGCTGAACATAGCCAGGGAGAGTGACTCAGCTTTTCACTCCTATCATAAAATTAAGGCTCAGTTACCAATGAAGACCTGCCAATCAGGGTAAGCACCTTGCCATTTCCTTGGTCTTGAGCACATAATTTGTTCTGAAATATAATTATTACAACAGAATTTATTAAAAGAAGTATGTTTGGATGCTTCACAGCCCTAAGGCAGGATGATATCCTTGCAGCCTGGACACCCCTTCAGCGGAACAGCTGAGTAGACCCCTGTGCAGCTGCATTTCTTCCCCAGCTTGCCCCTACTCATGGTCATTGTTGGGACACGTGCTCAAGGCCAGCTCATGGGAATGCCTGCAGCTGTCCAGCCCTGTGAGTGGATTGGGATTTCCGCAGGCTGACAAGCCTGGTGTTGAGACTCAAGAGGACAAGGGAGGACAGCAATGTGTGCAGGGCAGGGGTGTGACTGCCCCAAATGACATGGGAGGTCCTTGGGATGAGATGGGCACTATGAGGGTTGTGAAAAGTGGTAGCCCAGCTTTTTAGGCATGAATATGTAACATCATAGATTCTTTACACATAAAGAACTACTAAGAAGCGAACAAATGTGTAATCATCATGTGCACAAGTTTCCATTCTGCCATGTGAAAGCTTTCTTCAGTGGCTGAAAAACAAAGTGCCTGGGCTGAGATCTTTTGGCCAACAAGAGAAGATACATCCCCTGAAAGGCACAGCTACCTACCCGAGGTGGGGCTCAGGTTGGGGGTGGAAATGTCTCCTTTAGGGGCTTCAGTCCTATATGGATTTTGTCTTGACTTACAGAAAATCAGTCCTCTTTTGTTAGGAAGGCCTAGTGAAACTGGATACCCATGTCAGGAGAGGATGCCAAGACCACAGGCTGGGAGCTCTGTCCATTTGGCCCTGACCAGCACCGAAGGGCTTGCTGCGTTTGTATTTTGGTAGTGGAGGGGTTAATTCCACATATGGAACCCTGTGGGAAGGTAGCAACGCCAGACACCCACAGCTGGGAAATACCACCTACACAAACCTAAATTCAGCCTCTGGAAACTTAGTTACTGTGATACGGTCTCTAACAGCAGCCCCCCAGAAACCCTTCTCTGCAATGCAGGGCCAGGCACCCTCCCTGTGCTCCCATGGCAAGAGCAGCAATGCCCCCTGCAAGGACACATGTCTACTAGCTCAAGGGAGGAGACATCCCCATTCGTCCATCATTTTTATTTTCTTCATTAGGACCTGATTTAAGTTTGAAATAATGAAACGATCAGGGGTTAATGTTCATTCAGGTTGGATTTACTACTTACATTTGTTTCTCACTGGGACACCATCAGTTGCTGGTCAATCAACAGGGGAAGGCACAACTCCTTCACAGACGCTGGTGCTCCCCCTGCCCTGCTCAGTGGCTCAGCAGCAGAGCTCCTGCCAGCTTAGGTTATGCTTAGTGCCTAAGCCAGGCTTATGCCCATGGACAGTTTAAACCAGGGGAGCTCCCCTGAACCAGAGACCCCATTTGCTAGTACCACAAGCTTCTCCTCCAGGAGGCCTTTAAGTAGCTGACCAGTAGCAGCTGATCCTTGGGAGCTATATGTGAAACATATTTTTTCCACCAAAGGGCTAGTGTCGTTTTGTGATAAGTCCCTTGCATATCACCCCAAAGCAGAAAAAGCAGACTTGGTCATAAGTTGTGACAAACTGCTGGAGTGTTTTAAAAATCAAACTAGAAGCTTCTAAAGTGTTGTAAGATGCTTAAAAATGAGACTTTATATTTTATATTTGGGTATTTGAAGTTATGACTCGGTTCATAATTTCCTCATTAGCAGCCCTGCTGCCTTGGGCTCGTGTAGTTCAGATGCTCTGTCTGACAATTAGAGACTCTGAAACTAAGTAGGCCCTGGCACATCCACCCACCCAGCACTGAGCACTGCTCATGTGTGGCAGAGAGCTTGAACCTGGAGCTGGTGGATGCCTCCAGGCTGAGAAGAACATCCACTCTCAATGGGCGCACAGGGCTAGGCAGGAGAGATGGATAGACCAGTTGGTCCTTTCAATCCAAAAGGAGAGTCATGACCTCCCCTAGGAGATGGTAACAGTTCAATAAAGAGGAACATGTTCAAGACCAAAAATTATGGCTTGTCACTCGTTTCATTATAACTCTTCTCTTTCACCTTGCCAAAGGTGCAGGGGAGGTGTTGCTCTCTCCAAGGCCTCCCATGGGCTGTAGTGCTCCCCACAGTGCTCCCAGACCCCCTGTGGGAGCTGGCTGTTTATTTTGCTTTGAGGGGTTTGGAGGCTGTATTCCCTAGACAGTGGAGGGGAGCAGAGGGACACTGTGCTTGTGGCTGATTGATCAGTTGGCTGAGCTAAGTTAATTTGTTTCTAGTTTAATGTTTGCTTTTAGTAATGTTGGATATATTAGACTCCCAGAAAATTAATTGCCAGGGTGACACGAGACCTTTGTGCTCTTTACTACTAACCAAAGCTAAATAAATAGAGTTCCTTTTGTGAACATTATGACTTTAAGATTTGCCCAAATTCCCCAAATGTCGCTGTGGTGTGGTCAGTGGCATCGCATTTGCTATTGTTTTGGCATCCTTTTTTATCCTTTGTACCTCCCAGCTCCCTCTTCTGCTGGTCCTTCTGTGGTCCTGCTCCCTTGGGCAAACATGTCTTTTTGACCATAGCCTGCTCAGGTTTTTCTCTGTCTCTTCCTTGCGCAGCTCCTGGGCCAGGGATCCTTTCCAAGCTGCGCCACACCTCTCCAGTACTGTACTACCTCTCTTCTTTTCCCTCAGTACCTTGGGTGCCCAAGAAATACCCTTACTTAGTTAAGGCATGCCCAAATCCCTCCTTCTTCCTTTGAAACCATAGAAGGTCCGCACCTCTACAGCTAAACCACAGAGCCAAATCCATGGGGCAAACCCAGCTGGTGTGTTGCCAGCTAGAGTCTACAGTAAGGCAGGACTTACCCTCCTGCTCTCCTCTTTTTTCACATCCTCCTTGTGCCTCAGAGCCCATTTGGGCGGCTGTGACATGGGCTCTGCAAAAACACAGCTCTGTGAACCAGCATCTCTGGCACACACCAGCATCTCAGAATACGTGGCATTTTGTCTGGCATCCCACAGTACTCCTGATCTTGGCACTGAGCTGGGGCTCCTGCAGTGCATGGTGTGCTGGAAGGCAGTGGGATTCGGGGCACCAGCATCAAACATGATGATTATGTTATGATCAAAACATTCCTGTTTTATGATGAAAACTGCTGAATGCTACAATTTGCACCATGATGAACATGGGCTGAATGCTGCAAATAGGGCTTAAGTACATATTTCAGAATCAAGGAAATTAAGGAGAGAAGGCTGAAAGTATCCCTTTATCCTTTGCCTTTATGTGAGAGCTTTCACGTGGTGAGCTTATGGAGCTGTTGCTGATGGAGCATGAGCGCAGGACCCCGGGATTGCCAGTCTCCCTGCTGTGATGGAGAAACCTCACCATGAGTGCTCCTCTTCATGCAGAAAGAACAAGAACCCACTGAAATCCACCTTCCTTCAATATTCCTGAGTCATGGTAAACCTAGTGTAATACTGTCAGAGCAACCAATAATACATAATGCTGCATGAATAGCTACAAAAAACAAGGAGAAGCCAGCGGTGGTTGGCTGGATGTGTCCAAAGTCACACAGCCAGTGTCAATCCTGTCTTTCAGCAGCCTGATAAGCAGTAGGGTATTCCAAGACACTTTCAGGTCTGTATTCTGTGGTTTTCCTGAACCAGTCTGTCCTGTAATTGTCCCATATGCAGTCTGGGGATCTGCTGCTGGCTGGGACTCATCCTCCTTCATGAGCTGCTCCTCTGGCTTAGTGGGGCTGCGAGGTGCTAGCAGGAGCTCCTATCCTGCTGGCAGCTCTTAAGGACAATCCTGGGTCTGTTGCTGGCCTCCTGGAACACAAACTCAGGCTCAGGGGAATGTGCAGTATATCACCTTTCCTTGGTAAGCATATTCCTGGGGACAGTGTGGCAGCAGCAGTATAACGCACAGTCCCTTGACCTGGAGAAGGAAAAGCAGCTTCTGTCGAAAGGGCAGCGCTGGTTTGTTGCAGTCATTAGGCTCTGATTAGCAGGTGAGGACCAGGCTGCAGGTGCTGAGGCAGAGCATCCCTTACCTCTGCAGCAAGGGAATGGGCTGCAATCCAGTCATTCGCTCAGCCAGCTGAGCCTGTGGGTTACTCAGAGCACAGTGGCCCCAGCCCAAAAGTCACCTGGATCACAGTGGAGAGGCAATGTGAGCCCTCATCTGCACTGAGCAGCGACCAGCAGCATGCTCCAGAAAGGCATTCTCTTTGCATCCTGTATTCAGAGAAGCTGAATACACATCTGCAATGTGTGTTTGACAGCTGGGGCGTAATTTCTGAAGGCTGCCAAGCTGAGCAGAACAGAACCCAAATAACCCACATTTGCTAGAGGTGGGCTCCAACCCCAAGTGCTGCAGAGATGTTCGCTGTTCTGACTCAACCCCATTTATCACAGGGTGTCTTTTCAATTAGTCTATTTTTGCAGAGTAAATACCTGCTCCCATCACTGTCTCATCTCGTTACCTACCATATCTAATCCATATTCTTCCAACAGGATTGTTTTCATATTGCCACAGGTCTCTAGGAAAGCCTGTATATGTAGCCTTGGTCTACTGTAGCAGTTCTTCCTAACCTCACTCACTGGAGCAGTTTGTATAGCATAGCCAGGGTTCAGCAATATTAAGGCCTGTACAAGTTTGTTTTGCCAATGACCTTTCAGCAGTAATTAGTTTGAAGAAACCAAGGGTGTATGAAGTCCCATGAAAGCAGAGTCAGTTTGGCTTGGGCTATTGCCACAGCCTCTCACCAACAGCTCCTGAGGACATCTCTGCCAGCAAGGCACAAGGCCAGGAAACAAGGACTCCTCCAGACCTGCTTAGCTGTCAGGTGTCATCACCCCCTTGCTGGCCATGGCAACACCTCTGATCAGAAGGTACCTCTTCCCTACAGAACAGCTGGGTGATGTGCACACCAAGGTGCTGGGACAGCTCTGTCTCTTGGAAACTGATAAGCTGAGTTTTATAACTGGTATTCAGTAAGTGCCTTTATGTAAGAAGGTGAGGTTGGTCACTCAGGGTCAAGCCACCTGGGCGTGGGAGCTGCCTGCAGCACAGCCCATCATGTGCCAGTGAGAGCAGGGCACACCAGGAGGTGCTTGCCCCAGCACTCCTCCAATTTTCAGCCACTCAGAGCTATACCAAGAGAATAAAACAAATCACTGCTGGATGACAAAGTCTCTTTTTTACCTTGTGCAAATTTCCCCTGAGCTGCGCTGTTGTTATTGTGCAAAAAGTAGAGCAAGGTATGTATTAACTCTCAAAGGAAGGGAACTAGAAAAGCAAGCAGGAGCAGGGCACCCTCATTAACTCCTTTGGCTGAAAGTGGGACACTCACCTGCAGCAGCAGCCTCTGCTTGGGCTAGGGGGACAATGTGTGGGGGCCACTTACCCACCACCTGTGGGCAGTGGGAGTGGGCAAGAAGGGTTGTGGAGCACACTGACATGTGAAGCCACAGCCCTGTTGCAGTCCTGAAACATGAGGGATGCTAAAGGGCTGTGGCCTGGCTGACAGTCCACCAGATGGGCAAGTCCTGGATCTTACATAGAGGCAGGCAGCGATGGATGTCCAAAACTCTGCTATGACCCCAGTGCTGGAGCATGTTTTCATGAGGTGCTTGCATAATCTCTTCTTATAGCTGAGAAGGAGAATAAGATTTTAATGTGACATGGCCTCTGTTTCATGCAGCCCCTCTGTGTGAGTGCCCACAGCTGAGGCAGCACTGAGCCTCCCCCTTGTTCCTGGGGCAGGCTGAGCAGCAGCAGCTGCTGCTGAGCTGTGGACCCGCAGAGCTGCACCTGTCATGAGCCAGCAGTGGTGCTGCTGGCAAAGCACGCTCTGGGCACATGTTACTAAATACTCACTTGGGCTGTGCGGAATGTGGCATTTCTTCTGTTCCCTGAGACACCTCCAACACCCCATGGCCATCTACCTGTTCCCTTGTCCCCCCATAAAGCACAATCCAGGGCCAAAACAAGGCCAAGGACTCAGCCAACTTGTTCTGAATTTCCTGTTTCCAGCAGTTAAATATTATGAATATCCTGAGAGCCTTTTCTACCCCTGTTTCACATTGAGATTTGATAGCAGGTAATGTTGGAGAGCTGCAAGCCAGCACTTGAGCCAGCTGAGCTCAGAATCAGGAAATCAATATGGGTCAAATTTTGTTCAAGTCCATTAGCAATTGCTTTGCTGGGTAGAAATAAGGATGCACACTTAGCAGTGAGTCCCTGCTTTGTTTTGTGTTGGTCTTCTGAGATCAAAGTTCCTGGTGTCTGCATTTACTCTTTTGCCTAATAATGGCCTATGGAGGCCTCAGCTTTTGTCTTTGGTGACAGACAGTGCTTCCTGGAGAAGAAGCCTTTGAGCAGCCCAGTGCAACACATTGCTGCAGTCCAAGAGGGGATGTAGAACAGAGCTGGAACTGCATGAGAAGCCTTAACAGGAAAAATAATTAAACTATAGCACAGTTCCTGGTTATTACCCAAGCCTTATCTGTCTGGGGTACTGGGGCTATCAGGTCTACCTCTATGAGAAAAAGCCACAGACATTTTACACTTACAGAAACTGCCCATCATGAAGAAACCAGGAAAGTTCTACTGTGGTATCATAAGGGAGCAGAGAAATGACTTTAAAACCAGCAGAACATAACTGAGCATCATCTCCTCACTTTCTGGTTTGCTCAGCCATCTCGAGGAAGAGTTTCATAGACTGACAGGAGTGGCTTTAATTCCCTGCAAACCTGGAAATTGGAGCCTAGGGATGCTCAGCACTGTCAAGTGGGGTGCAGGTCTCCAGCCATGGGCACCACAGCATGGGGAGATGCAGGAGAAGGGGGGACATGGCCTGAGACATGCTGGGAAGAGACATGAAACCACCATTCTGCTTTTGTGTAGGATTTTGAGGCTCTCTCTGGCTTTAGCTAAATGTACAAAACCATTTAAATGGATTTCTGTTCACAGCTGCCAGGAGAGTGTGGTAGCATGCTGGAACCCCTCAAAATTCGTCCCCCAGTCAATATGCTGGGAATTAATCACTCCTACCTGCCATCCCTCAGGGTGCAAAGACAGCACTGCTGGTGGCAGAGCAAGGGGCTGGCAGGGGGCACAGTCTGGAGTTCACAGGCATCAGCCCTTACTAAAAAATGCAGTCCAAGAGCTTGCAGGGCTGGGGCTGCGGCACCTGCACACTGGAGAAGCCATACATGTGTTTACTGCAAATGTCTCCATAGAAACTCCTTCTCTGGGGCTGAAGATGTGGATCAGAGCTGCAGTGGAGTGAGCTTTCTGCCCCCGGCACACCTCCATAAGCAGCCTCAGCAGTCTCCATGGCAGAATTGTTTGGCAGGAAATAATTTAGACTAATGTATCCCCCTGTGCTCCTGAAATTGGGTGGAATTTAAAAAGCTAAATGAACTAAATCATTCTAAGTGTGCAAGCACTGTAATTGTGAAGAGAGGCAAAGTATAAAGCCTGCCTGTTCCAATGCTTTCCGGCTGTAATTCTTGAAGCCGTCTCATTTCAAAACAGAGTGAGCTAAGAAGCCGAGAAAATGCACCAACAAAGAGCTGCTCTAGACTTTAAAAAGGTGCTGCAAACACTTAGGACTTTCAAAGCACTGGAATGGTTAATTCCTAGAGTGTCCTTGTACAAACACAGTGTCCCACGCTACCAGGAATGACCCAGTTGGTGACATGAATATGATAAAAGTGGCTTGCCACCTCTTGGCCTATGACTGACACAACCAGCAAGTGAGAGAATACATAAAGCAAAAGAAAACAAATGAAAATTAGCAAAATATCTAGAGAAACAAAGCTGATGACTAAACTGAGAAGTAACTTTTCAAGAGGCTGCACTGGGAAAGGGAATATTAGATGTCTGAGAGAGGAAATTTGGTGAGCACAGCCTTAGGTGTCAGAGCGTGTTAGAGGCTGCAATGCCACGATGGGATAATGAGAGAGAAGAATGCAAAAGCTGAGGGTAGGAGAGGGAGCCAGGTGGCATCCCAGGTATTTAAGAAACAGTAAGAGAAGGCACAGTCCAGTTCTCCTTTGGACTAGCTCCTTTAAAAAGAAAAGAAAACAATTATGGCCTGTATCATGGCCTCTTTCTCCCAACACAGGTCCTGGAGATGGAGGGTCCCTGGGGCAAGGGGCAAAAGCCAAGGAACCCTCTTCCCTGGGTTACATGGCCAGGCGGCTGCTGCAGCACTGTGCCTCTCCACCCTCACCCTTCACAGGGGCTTGCACTGGGGAAACTGCCTTCCTGATTTAGACACCTGTATTTCTCTGTCTGGAAAGAGAAAACAAGGGAGCTTGTAATCCAAAAGCCCTTAATAGAGCTGCACTCATACACTAGGCTGCACTTGCATGATAATTTTAAAGATTCTACCATGTGGTAGCCCTGAAGTGACCTTTTAATTCTGCATCCCTCTGTTTCATTACTTTTATATATATATATATATATATATATACACACATATATACATATATATATGTATATGTATATATATGGATTGTATGCGCTCTGACATCACAGTGCGAATCCTTTCTCCTTCCAATTGTCTTGTGCCTGCCCCTACCCACCCCCAGAGCTGTCTCTCCCCAAGGTGGGATTTCACCGTGCATGCACAACTGCAAACCCTCCCCTGAGGAGCCAGAGCCACCCAGCAGGAGAGGTCACACGTATACAAGTGCTCAGCTAAAAATAAAGCAATAAATAATAATATTAACAACAAGTTTTGGCCTTGCACCAGTGCCCACCATAGATCACAAGCTCATCTTTCCTGCAGCCTGGGGCAGGAGTTGGCCTGGGACACAGGTCCTTGCCACTGAGCCCAGCAGTCATCTCATGGCAGTGGCAATGCCCAAGTCCTGTCCTTCCACCTCAGCAGTTACCTCCAGGGGTACATCCTGCCTGCAAGCCCCTGGGCTGGTTGCTGGCAAGCCGTGGGCAGGAGGGAAGGGAGGAGGGTAAGAGCCAGGGAGCAGCTTCTTCCTGCAGCCCCCAGAGCAGCTCCAACCCCCTTGTTGCCACCATCCCTCTGCAGTATCACCTGGGCCTCAAATGCCCCTTGCCCAAGGGGTCAACAGCCCCCCACCACTGAACATGTGGAGATGCCAGGCAGAGGGAGATGAGTGGGAAGGGGACAGCTCAAGTGACACACCCTCCACCAGTGTCAGGTCCCTCTTCTCCCCTGCCTGTGCTGAAAGCATCACTGACACAGTGGAGCACTGGGCCCTGCTACACCTCGGGCACCAGTGACAAAAGTGGACTTGGCAGGATGTGTTGGGGCCATGGCAGGTGCCACTGTGAGCAGCTTAGTGGGTGTAGGACAGACACAGGCCCCCACGCTTGGCCCCATGTCCCTGGCAGCTGCCTGCTTGGGGCAGGGAAGATGGATGTGGCTGCTTTAATTTTGCTTCCTTGTGGTTCTGCTGCCTTTGGATTTCACCCTGACTAACAGGGACCAACAGGGGAGAAATTAAGCCCAGCTGGGCATAATTTTTCCCTTCTGTATGTTGGATACCACCAGGCTTTCCCAGGCTGGTCCCTGGCAATGTCCAGGTATGAATCTGCACCCCTAGGAGATGCCACACCTGCCCCCCTTGGCTTTCCTGTGGGTTTTGCTAGGGCCACCCCAGCAAAACTGCTGCTGAGGATGAGTTGCCCCTCTTCATGAGCCACACGGATGTTGACAGCATTACACACAACCTGTATTGCAAATACACTTATTTGTGGGCCCAGTCTCCCTGTCATCAGGTACTAATGAGGTTTTTGTGTACAGCCACAGTGCCTTGGGTGGCAGATGGTGCTGGGTTAGATTTGGATTATTCCTGTTCTGCTGGTTTGTCACTCAAATGTGCCAACTCATGTACAGCTTGGCTGTGCTTGTTGTGGGAGCCCTGTCAAGGACCCTTTCAAAACACACCTGCCTGGGTGTTTGCTGGGAGCTTTGTCTAAAATGGAGAGCAAGGTCTTGTAGTCCTGAAAATAACTATTTGGTGCAACTGCTTCTTGGCTGTTGAGGCACTTGGAAAATACTGATTTTCATTTCTGCTAAAATAAATGGGTTTTATTGCACCTCGTGATTTCCTTGCCAGTGTAATGAGTGGTCCACCAGCACCGTGCCCAGCTCTGGGGCCAGAGCAACCAGTGCACATCCATTCCTGCTGCTGGCAAACAGTGCATGGGCAGAGCACAAAACTGTAGGTCCTACAGAAACACACTGGGATCTTTTGTGTTGGAGTTCTAGACACATGCTAGGGAATTCTGACTCTTCTTTCTCTTTTGTCTTTAAAAAGAAAAGAAAACATCATCTTATAGCAGCCTGCTTAAAGTGTGGCTGAACAACCCTTCAACACAACCTTGCTTTACTGCTCCATAAGAAAACACACAGAGCACAAGAGGAAGCTGAACTGTCCACAGCAGCACTGTGGCTGCCCCTCAGTTGGCTTTATGTTCTAGTGCAGTGACACTTCACCTGGTGTTGGGGAAAGCTGGGCAGGAGGTGCTGGGCTGGGGCCAGGTCAGGGCACAGTGGGTAGGAAAGCCCCAGGACACCAGGCTGTTGGGCAGCTGCATGGCACTGCTGGCTGCACTGCGAGGGGCAGCACCCCCAAACAGCTGCCAGGCAGCAGATGTCTCTGGTCATGCCAACAGGCACTGCACTGTCCCCTTGTCTTCGCAGTGGGACCATCCTCACGTCACATTAAATATCTGATTGCTCATTTCTCAGCTGATTGATTATGCTGCTCAATGGATTCATCAGATTCTTGCAGCAGAGTCCTCTGACTGATGCTGCTACTGACTAGGAGAAGGGCTAAATCAGTCTCACAGACCTCATCTATCCCAGAGCCACTGCACATTACAATTAATTATTATTTAAATTGAGGTAACACTCACAGGCATCCATCTTGTAAACAGCACATAAACATAGTATTCCCCCAGTTGAGCAAACAATGAGGATATTTGAACTACACATTCTATTTTTTTCAGGGCCAATTAAAACTGTGCTGTAAGCTAGTGGGTGCCCTCCAGGACCTGGAAACCCCTGTGGATGGCCCATACTTATCCTGCCCTGAGGCTGTCCTCTGCTTTTTGTTTTGCTTCCAGCTTGAATATTGATGGTTAAATACATGAGAGGTTTGGCTCCCACAGGATGCTATTCAAACAGGCACAGCATGATGTGTGAGACACAGGTCCAGATTCTTGGAAGTTCTAAGTCCCTCTGAAATGCTTTAAATAGGCCATCCCTCATCATCCTGTTTCCCTCCCTGTGCCCTCTAGTAATGATGTCTTGTACAAATACCACCCTTGCTCTCCAAGCTCCTGCTCTATCTCTCTCTGCTGAGCTGACAAAAACAAAGGGCAGGTCTTTTGCAGGTCCCTGGGAAGTCATAGCTCCTGTTCACTGAAATCCACACCACCAGACTCACCACAAATCATCATTACACTGAGATGCTAATGCCTATGCTAGGGTTGGAGTGGGGACATAAGGACCTGGGGCCTCAGAACCACTGGTGATCTCCCAGGCCGATCCCCTCTCCTTTCCTCCATCCACCTCTGATCTGAAAGTCCCATTTTGGCTCCTGCCACTGCAGCTCACAGTCATTTCAGGAGAAGCATCTATTATCATTCATTCCAGGTTGCTCACTCTGAGAGGGAGGACAAACAACTTTTGCATCAAGAGATAGCTGCTGCTGGGGTCACATGCCTTACAAGGCCTTCCATGATAGAAACCAGAAATTCATTTGGGATTGCTTGACTTCGATTGTGTAAGTCACCTCCACTTTAAAAACAAGCAAATATGCCCATTTAAAAGGAAACATTTCCTAAAGACATTCATAAAGAGGCCTGTAGCTGGAATAAAGCAAGGTAGCAATGCTCCAGGGCCCTGGAAAGTATCCCTGGTCACTCTATTTGTATTATAATCAGTCCACTCAAGTATTAGAAGTTTTGCAAGCTGAGTATCAAGATAAGTGGAGCTCCTGATTGTGTGTGGAGGTAAACTTCAGACATATGTCAAGCACTGTCTCCATGGGAATTCTGCAGACTGCACAGCAACAGCCTCTGCCTCCCACATGGGAGCCAGCCCATTCCCCCATTCACTTCCTGCACTGGCACAGCCACAGAGACCAGGCAGGAGAATGCCAAACAGGGCTGCAGTCTGCCATGCTGGGCACTACAACATGCCCTGAGAGTCCTAATGTGCACTGCCATATGGTACTATTGGGAAAAGAATCTGCTGGCCCCAAACATGCTAGAACTTAATCAAAGCCAAATCAGATGCACAGGGCTGCATTAACCAGCCTCTATAGATTAAATATATCCCATCACACTGCAGTCTCCATAGGAAAGTCGGCAATTCTTTTTACTCCTACACAGGCAAAGTCAGAAGGACCCACAGTAAATGCACCTAATTTGTTCCAGCATAAGTAAAACCAGCCTGGTATAGTTCCATAGCTTGAGCCTTAGAAAATATTTCAGTGTCCAGAGGTTTTTTCTGTTCATGGGAGAAAACAAGGTGCAGAGTTGTGCAGCTGTGGTGCAGCACTGTTTGAAACAGCTGCTGGCCCCACTCCATCCCTGACCATCGCCAGGACACACAGGAGAGAGCTGCTTACCTTGGGAGCACTGAGCAAGAGGCTCTGTGCCCCAGCTCCCTGAGCTCCTAGGGACCACTGCTCCTGCCTGCTTACTTGTCTTCTCTGCCTGGCTTTGTCTGTGACAGTATCTTCTGCTCCCCAGTAGCATCCAATACATTCCCAATGTATGTGAGGAAATCCTGTCACTGTTTCTCCACATAACTTAGTCTGCCTGTTGAGAAAGGCCTTTATTCTCATAGAATCATAGAACAGTTTGGGTTGAAAAGTCATCTAGTCCAACCCTCCACAATGAGCAGGGGTGTCTTGCTATATGATGCTCTGTTTTATTGCTGCCCATCTTAGCTGAATAAAGGTGTTCTGTACAATTGCAGGCTGCACCCCCAGCAGGGATGGCTCCGGTGCAAACATGGACCAAAGGCTGAAGTCCTTATCCAGGTACAACCAGGGCTTTGATCCCAGGAGGAATTTTGCCCAAACATCTACCAAGTTTCATTGATCATTCCCAGTGAAGCTCTGCAGGTACTTCACATCAGGATAAACCTAAATTGAAAACACATGTAGAACTCCAGTGTTGAGACTGAGGAGAAAATCAAACTGGGAAGGGAAGTACAAAAGAGGGCAGACAGTAATAAGTGCAGGCAGCTGTTGTCATGATGAATCCCACATGCCTGTAATGAGATGGTCTTCAGGTCGTTGCCTCCTCATCCTTTTACATAATGGTGGAAACAAGAGGAGGCTGAGCTTGAGGAAATCGGGAGAAGGTATGTTTTCTACTCCTGATCTACTTGGGAACACAGACAAAATTCCTTCTTAAACAATGACAAATAACTTCATCCCAGTGTGGTTATAGAAAGCCCTATCTCACCCTACACCAAGATGAGGTTAGCACAGTGTGCTTGCTACATGGCCTCTGGCTATTGAGCCAGGCACTCTGGGATCTTGAAAAGCCACATTGTGGGAAGATCACACCCAGTCTGGAAAGAAGTGTCAGACTCTGAGATAAAACTTCCATGTTTAGTTTCACTATTTTCAAGGCTGTTGCTGCAAGTAGATTAGTTGTGCTTGTAACTGGCCACCATCCAGTAGCTCTGAGGTACTGTGAATGGGGACAGGGCCACTGAAATGAGATTGCTAATTACAGCTGCTGGTTAATGCAATGATCTCTCAAGTTACTAATTTTAAACAACACTAAGTGTAAAAACTACACCTCTGGCTGTGACAGAGCCACAAAGCCACAGCCATCTCCTGTAAGAATCAGCTGTGTACCCCAGAAAAGGTGATTTAAAAGTGGCGCAGTTGATTCAGGAGCCTTAGAGCTCTGTATCTGTATTCCAGAAACAGCTTCTGAGATGGACCAGGCCATTCTGCAGGAGCCTGTGTCATTTCAAGACCTTTCACTTGTTCTTCAGGTTCATTTAAAGGAAAAAAAATATGGGAAAACACCTTATGGTTGCAAAGATATCTCCAAAACAGTGTGATCAATCACATGGGTGCACACATGGCAAGTATCAGCTTGTATACAAGTGACTTGACCAGTTTCCCTCATGCTGGTCAACACTCTGACCCTGATTATATTTCCACCCTATTAGCAGGAAATGGAGGGCAAATTTAACCTTGCTGTTAAACGATATTTTCTCTCCTACAGCTTGTTAGAGCTTGGGTTAATCTGTTTCAAGTGTTGCCATCCAGGTCTTTTCTGTGGTGCTGGGGAACAGAATGCTGGTGGTGTGAGCAGGAGCCGGTGCCTGAAAGCACAGCCCAGTGGCCACCCCGAAACACCCAGAGCTGGGACTGGCCTGTGGCATGATGGGAGCTGAACTGCTGCAGCAACCTGTGTCGTGTTAAGTCACATTTCAGACTTTGGTTGGCAGCTGTGAGGAATAAAATCACTTAATGTTACGGTGAAAGCTCCTTTGCTGGTGCTATCAGGAGCTGGGTTAGCAACGCTGCATACTCAGGTGTATACACATAGATGTACTTACCACCAGTCTTCTCTTTTTTACAGTGTAAGCCCATCTGTACAGATAGGAAGAACTGAATGGTACATGCGTACCTGACCTTCAGGCAAGATACCCTGAGCCTCTGAGGTGTTAACCACAGCTTGGCAACTCCTTTGATGTTAATTCCCTCTCTTATTTCTCAATAGTCCCCATGGGTTTTGTTTTATTAAACAATTAGAGTTTTTTCTTGTTAAACTGCAGATCTTGGATACAGTAACTCTGTGGTTATTTTCTTTTGCATGTAACACTTCTGCAACTTAATGCTTCCAGCCTTCTTTCTCCCTCTCTGTTCCCTAGTGACTCATCTAAGCAGGTATTTTCTAACCAACCTATGCAGCCTCCTAAGAGACGATGTTCTTTCCAGGTATCAGCTGAAAAGTGCAACTGCTCAGAATAGAGCAAAATGGAAAGGCATTATGTCAGTCTGCAATGAGTAATTCAGTTCTTTGCAAAGCAGGGTTGTTTTTGTCACAAGAAAAAAAAAAAGAAAGGGTGAAAAGATCTTAAAGGCAAGATACCTTCACAGCAAGTTATACAATCCTCCATTTAATTCACTTCTCAGGTGGAGTCACAAGCAGCTCTTAGGCTCCAATACTTTACAGTGGTAAAACAATAAGTATCCTTAACTCCTGTGTCATTCTGCCTGCCAGGCTTATTGTTTGAAAGAAACATATTATTTCGGGGGGGGGGGGAAGGGGATGGAGAATAAATTTGAAATGCCATTTCCACATGGTTAAGACCACATATAAAGTTATCTTCTTGAGAGACCATGCAGATGAAAAGTACAACCTTCTGCTTTTCTATATCATATCAAAAAGGGGATCTCAAATGCTGTTCTGAAGTTTTTTCTCTAGGATGACGTAATCCAAAGTAGCCGAATTCCAATTATTTCATCGTGCATACTAACACAGAACAGGAAGACCAGACCAGTCTCAAGTCCAGGTTTGCTTGTCTCTGCTCATGTAGAAATAAAAATTACTACTAAACCATGAAGTTTTCTTGCATGGGTAAACCCTGATAGTGAACAACCACCAGTGCTGAGGTCCCAGCCAAAACGTTGAGCTCACATCTTGATTTATGGCACCTAAATTAAGATGACTTAGATGATGAAAGCACTTGTATTATTTGCCTGTCCATCCAGTGCTGTCTTGCTTTTTTTATTTCTTTATTATGGAGAAAGATTGTAAAGGCTCCCCAAGTAGAAAAAAATATATCTCTTATTTCCTAATGACATTCAGAATTAAGATTTTCTCATAGTTTTTAAATTGCAGTGTCCAAACCCTGAATTAAGACTATGCAAGAATGTTCCCAGTATGGTAGAGAAAGGCTCCGCAAAGGGGGTAATCCTGACACAACTAACTATCTTGGTGGAGTTGAACACATTTGCTCTGGAGGTGCCTGGCAGCTGGATCCAGTCCATGCAGCTGTGGTCTGTCTTAAATACCAGGCAACTTTCCTGCCTCATTCACCATCCTTATGAACATCACGCTTTCTGGGAAAAATTACTTCAGCTCTCTGAAGATGCAGGGGAGCTGTGAAAAACTTGAATAAGGCTCTTACATTCTTCAGAGCTCTGAAGAGAGGGAAGATTTCCAGCTCCCTGACTAGCAGCTCTCTTGCTGAGATGATATTTGGCACTTTCTCCTCCTATTTTTGACGAGAGGCAGCCAAGGAGGAACCAGGCTGCTTCTGCTCATGCATCAGAGATGTGTTCACACACTCACACACTCACACACACACACACACTTGCACGCTCCACCACAATTTCCCTTCCCCCAGCTCCTCCTGACGCCTTCCCTGTATGTGGCAAGTAAATAAAATGAACAACTGCTGCTGCCAGAGCCAAAATAAAGCAAGAGCACGGAAAGGGACAGAGCAGAGAGAACAGAGGCAACAAAGGCACAGCAAATCTATGAAATCAGGCCAGGTGAGTGCGGCCAACTTGATCACATTAGTCATTTTGGCTCCCAGTACAACAGCGTGCCCGTGCTGGGGGCTCAGCAAACAGGGCAGAGGAAGACAAAAACCTTGCCCTGAAACTGCATAGACCTGAGAGGGACTTTGGCTTTGCCATGCCCGGCCACCATCACCACATGTCCCATTTTTGGCCATGCTACCCCAAAGCCACCCCACCAGTGATGCTCTCTGTGCAGCTCCTTGTTGGCCAGCCCTGTGGTCACTTCCACACCACAGCCCAGCTCTGTCAGGGAGCTGAGGCCCTACTGGGTCAGAGTGGCTTCCAGGTTGCTCATGGCTGGCACCCACCAACCTGTTCCCACCCTGGCAGAGAAATCAATTGCCTTGAATGGGACCACAGGCTTCAGTGAGCCTCAGGTTTTCTGTATGGGTATGTTTCACTTGGCCGTAGGTTGTGCCAGCTCTTTGGTGTAAGAAGAAATCCACCTCCATTTCTTTCGAAGAAAGGTCTGATCAAGAAAATACAAAAGACAAAGTTGGAAAGGACCTTAAGAGATCTTTAGTCCAGTAACTTGTTCAAGTAGAACAGCCACTAAGTCTAAGTCTTTAAGGTCCCTTCCAATCCAAGCCATTCTATGATTTTGTGATAAGGAAGCCCCTTGCTTAGGCAAGCAGTCCTCTTCCTGAAACTCTTGATCTAACTGCCCATGTCTGATGGTCCTCAGCTCTGTGCTTTCTCTAAAAGTTAGACATATTCTTTGCACCTTTTTCCCACTGGCTTCCAAGCAATTCCCTAAACAACCCCAAATTTGCTCTCCTGAAGTAGAGTCCTGAATCTGCAGCTTGCCTGCCCAGTCTTTGTCCAGGGCTTGCACACAATCACCTCAGGATAAGAAGGTGGCCCCATGGTCTCAGCTGTCAGCTCATACATGATTAATGATTTTCATTCCAGTTTTCATTGCTCGTGGAGTTTAGATGCAGACTTGCAGTAATTTTTGGCATTTCAGTGCTAGGAGAAGAGATGTCTTTCTGAGCATTTCTTAATGTATTCACAAGTGGCTGTGTCATGATTTGCCTCATCCATGTAACAGAGGTATGACACTAGCAGCTCCTATAGAATGTTAAATTTTGGGCCAGAAAATAAACCATTATTACAAAGGGTTTGAAAAAAGGTGCTTCAGTGCTCCTCACCAGGGTATATGATGGGGCCAGGGCCTGAGGACAACAGCAGTTCTGTTCTCCCCATAGTTTGAAAGGAAAATAAAGTTCCAGCATATTTTTCTCACTGGACTTCTCTGCCCTAGGAGGAAGAAGCATTTACATTACAGTAATCCCACACTACCTGTGTCCGGTTTTGCACCTTTCCTTTTGCTACCCACTTGTCCCATCCAGTCCTCGAGGACCTCACTCTGCTGGTTTCTGCTATTAGAGGGCTCCTGCTGCTGCAAGCTGCCAAGTGTTAGTCTGACTCAGAATCCAGGGCCTGCACAGTCTCCTCTGACTTCTCTTTGAGTCAGCCCACCTTGTCCTTCCTCAGCCTTCTCCTTGCAAGCAGGACACAGTGGTGATTGTGTGTACAATTGCAGTACCCTCCCATTGGGCTGCATCATCTTTGCTGCCTGCCCTGCCAGGGATCACTCTTGATGTAACTGCTTCTGGCTGCATTTAAGCCAGAGTAAAAGTGGGCCGTAATTAACCTATTTTCTATTATGTGACTAAATACACCCAGGAACAAGAAATAAGTTGGATTTTATCCAGACCTCATGCCTAAGAGCTTGACCTCAAACTGCTCTCACAGGTCTCCAGGGAGAGAGATTTGGTGGTGCCTCCATCTCTGGCTCACAAGGTGCTGCGGTTGGAGGACGAGCCATCACTTAGAAACCAAACTCTGCAAGCCTGTGCAATCAATTGACCTAAATGTCTCCTGGCGTTTGCTAAGGCAGGTGACTAGACCTGGGGGGCTGCAGCCGACAACCATTCACCCTGGAGACTAATAGCTGGGGACAGCATGTGTGGAAGCCCGTGAGACTTCCCCATGGACATCTACTGCAGCATAAATGAAAAGAGAAGGAGGTGATGAAAGGTGTCAGAAAGACAGGCAGCCTTCTGCCTCATGGGGAAATGGTATCTTCTGGGAGGCTGGCACTGCCCAGGGCAAGGGGAGATAGCTTCTGAGAAACCTTCCAAACAGGCTGGCCCCATGAACCTGCCTTGAGGTGGGGAGGTACGTGCCTGAGCACCAGGCACAGACATGTCCATTTTTTTTTCATGCTTGTTAAACCAGTGAGTGCTTGATTTCACCATGTAAAATGGGAGCTTGGGAGCACTGACTTGCCCTCCACTGGAAAAGTTGATAGTCCAGTCAGCAATGGGCTCTTGTAGGAATTGGAGATTCAAATCTCCTCCAAGAGGGGCTTGCACTCTGTTGGAAAAGGATTGCAGGGGCACCACTTCCCTTCTGAAAGACATAGTACTTCCTCTTGTCTATGATCGGAAGAAAGGTTTTGGCACCTAACTTCAAGGGGAAGAAGGAGATATGGGCATTGAATTCTGAATGCAAGCCCATATATTCCTCAAATCTTGATGATGGGTAGGGACCAGTCCCAAGAGCTCTCACCTGTTTCCTGCTGGCCACCTTTGGGGGGTTCCTGCTTGGCACACTTGTTCTGTGGATCCTGCCTGGGGGACCCTCCTTTCCTGCATGCCTCCAGGTGGTCTGTACTACATATGTTAGAGAGTCCTATAAAGGCACAGTGCCCAGTCTTGGCTGCAGCTGACACTGGAGCTCCATGGGCTGCCACCAAGACTCTCCACAGCTTCCAAGCCAGAGGAAAGGGGCTGTTGGTACTTTCACACAAATGAACACAGGCAACCTCCAGCAAAGCAAAGTAAATGCTGTTCCATTTAGGCTGCTGGGGTCTGTCCCCTGTGCCCTACAAAACCCCACACAACTCTACACTACATGTGCCCAGTCAGAGGGTTGATGCTCCAAGCTGAGTCCTGCAGAGTCAATAGCCTGGTGCAGGAGCTGCCAGCACAAAAGAAGGTGAGCAGGAAAAGCAGATAGTTGAACAGAAGTACTGTTAAGTTCAGGATGTGGGATTTGAGTTTTTACACCCATCTCCAGACTGGGAGCAGGGTGCTCATTGCATTAAGTGCCTCATCCACATTTCCCCTATTTTTTTTTTGACAGTGAAATAGGAGCATCATGATTATCACCAATAGTTGCTTGTTATGCTGGAGTTATGGGACTCCATGTTTTCTGTGCAGGTTACCTGGCTCAGACCAGCTCAGGTAATTTGTCAGGAAGGATGCCACATCCCCTTTGCAGCTGAGCCTGCACCAACACCTCTAGCCTTGACCTGGGATTCTGCATTGCTGCCAGGCCTTCAGGGAGCTCATTTTCTCCTCTTTGAAAGGCAGCCTTTTCAAGCCCACTGACCACCTAGGCACTGAAATGTCACCATTTTTTCTCATGCTAATCATGATGTTTGCACTGAATTTCAGCTGGATGATCATCAGTCCTTCTGTAGTTCCACCAGGACAGCTGAGCTCACTCCTGAGCTGAGCTGTAGTACTGCTGGGATTCAAGAAGGGACTTGTATCCCTTGGCTCTCAGCTGGGTTTCTGGAGATGTAGTGTTCCCTCCTGTCTTTGCTGCACAACATTAAGCAAATGATCTGCAGTTTTTCAAGCAGCCAGAATTCACCAGCAAAGCTTGGTCTTCAAGGCATGCAGGTCTTGATAATGAATCATGATAGAGGGGCAGATTCTAGTAGGAGATAGATAGATAGATAGATAGATAGATAGATAGATAGATAGATAGATAGATAGATAGATAGATAGATAGATTGATTTTGCTGGCCAGAGAATTTTTACCTTAAATCAGTCTGGCTCTCTGCTTACAGAAAGATTTGCACTCAGAAAATAAAATAATAACTGGTCAAAAATACAAGTTTAGGCTTTGTTGGTTTGAATCCTAGTCTCAGGCTTTTCTGAATGTAATTGTTATTTGTAAGTGTTCTCAAACACTTCAGAAAAAAATACATTTTTATGCTGTGGGTTGTCTGCAAATGTTCATTTTGACAAGTTGCTGTCTGTTGCTGGTATTGGACTCGTCACACAGTGTATCTGATGTTCCCTAACTGGATGACAAGCTTGTAAAACAGAAGAATAGCAAGTGACAGATACTAGCATGATTTCTGGTTATTTTTTATAGTTCCTGATTTCATGGGCACTGGAAACTCTACGAATATCATGAACAAGATATTAGGAATGAGGAGTTTATTGGAAAATACGCCAGCACTGTCAACCTTTGTTGAAAAGGAAAGGAGTAATGATGAATCAGGTAGCTTCCCTTCATACAATGGCATTCAGTTATCAAGATGTACAAGGAAAGGTTTATAGGAAATAATTGATAAGACACAGTAAGATTTGCTATGTGAAAGACTTATCTAAGAACTCCTGGCATATCAGAGAAAATGTTTCACAGATGTTTCACTCTTATTTAAACACAGGGGAGAAAAAAGGGAAATATCCTTGGAACTTGAAACAACCTAGCAGCCCAGACACTAATAATTCTTTTTCCCTCTTAAGATGTTCTCCATACCACTCTATTTCCACTCTAATGAGTTCAACATAGTTTCAAGCTAGAACAATCATACGGAAGCACCTCGTTCTCAGGAACTTCTCCCAAATGTGTACACAGCAAGCACCTGGTGTCCCAATCAATTCTTGCACAGAACTGCAATAATTAACTATCTAATTCCTGGATTATAGCTCAGTGTAATTTACTGGACTGACAAACCTAGGCCCTCCATCAATCAAACAAGTTACTTAAATTAACTGTAAGAGTTGTAGAGTTAATAGAATTTTAATTGATTTTTTAAAACTATATTTCTGAATAAAACTCATACTTAAAATATTAATGTTTAGCTAAAAGAATTGTAATTTGTTCCAAAGAGAAATTGCAATATGGGGTATGTGACTTTGGTAGCTCTCTTTAACCACATGAAATTTGGCTTGGTAGGATATTCCCCCAGAGCATCCTTTGAGTTATTCCCCAGACTGTTTTTCTCTGCTCAAAACTTCATATTCTAACCTGTCAAAATTATGGAAATGGATTTTGAAGCTGAAACATGCCCTTCAAGTCAATACATGAGTATGTCCAAACTGAGAGGTGGATGCTAAAGAAAAATGTTCATTTCAGGCCCCTTAAAGCACCTTGAAAAGAAAACAGTTCTCCTTCAGAGGCTTTGGATTATGGCAGAGTGATGTGAACCTCTGGCTGGAGTCAGATGGTCCAAAAAGTATAATATTGTGCCACAACCTATGTGGTAGTAACAGCTTTGTCCTGGACTAGGGGATCAGAAAAAGAACACTTACCACAGTTGGAAGACCATGTCCATACTATCCACACTGAGTAAGAAGCATTCTTCCTGTCATCCATGCAACTAGGTTTCCTGGAACTCTGACTTTATGCCTTTTGGTGATTTATGGAAGATGAAGCTCAGGTAAGAATATCCACAGATGTCAAAAAAGGTATTAAAATAAGTAAGTTTATGACCATAAAGCTGAAGAACTTTACTGGATCTAGAACAATCTGTCTGAAAGGCAACACAAGGCACAAGAAATGCAATATAATTAGATAAATGCAGGAAAGTATCTGCTAAAAGGAAAAAAATCTACCCATTGCAGAGTCCCAAACAAACCCATTGATTCTGTAAAGGTATGTGGGCATAATGCTGGCTGTAGGCAGGGCCACATGAAGTAGCACATAAATGAAATGGGCAAGTCTGCATACAAACAGGTCATGGTTTACATACCACACCTCCCCTGCCAGCCCACTGAACATGATGGAAACCAAGATGAAGAAAGCGCCACGGGCCCAACAAGGTCTTCCTCTCTCTGCTTGGCAGACATCAGCAATTTAGAAAGGATTTACGAGGCTCCAGAAAAGAGCAGGTCTCCCCTGTAAATGCTTTCAGCTTAACAAATGCTTCCACAGGCAGCTCTTGAAGATGAACAGCACAGGCTTAGAGAAGTGAAAGGATTCAAATTTGTGTATGAAATGTGAACAGAAGTCAAATGAAAAAAGAGGCTCCCCAAGGAATTATTTCAGTCTTGGTACTATCATTTAATTCAAATCTCATTAATCACTATGCCAACCATCCAGGTTTAAAGGCAGAATTATCCATTTCTGATGGAGGGTAGTAATAGAACCCGCAAGTGTCTTGCCTTCTCTGCAAAGGAAAGACAGAAAGGCCTGAACAGCACAAGAGTTAAGGTGGTTCTGCACCTCATTCCAGCAACTAGTGCTACCTTTATCTGCCCATATATTCAACAGGCAAGGACAAAGCTGTTATTCTTCCCTTGCCACCACCAGAGACAGGGTGGAGTTAAACACCCACCAGCAGAGGCAAAATTCACCTAACAGCAGCCAGGGAGAAGCTGGGCGGGTGCTGTGTGTCGGCTGCCTCCCATCTCCTCTGCAATCAATGGAGAGAGATCAGATACTCTCACGGATGACTCACCACCTCCTAGGAGGGGTGTCTAGAGTAGGTGGGATGACTCATTCTTGGGGTGGTCCTCTCCACAGATGTTCACCGGATCCTAATTCATAACATAAATTACGTGCTCGCCCTTCAGTCCTGTCTTGCATGATATTATTTTCTCTGTTATCTTGCACATAGTTAGGACTTCTGGAGGAATGCACAACCTTGTCTGGGACTCGATGCCATTACTTAAGGCCATATGTATGCAGAAGGCTAGGATTCCAAAACAGTTTTCACAACTTCAGAAACCTTGTCCTTCAACTATATTACATGTCAGGCCTTTTCGTTTCGGCCAAGTAGCATAAAGGTCAGCATGAGAGCAAGGCTCAGACTCTGGCAGGTGACCAGTGTGGGCTGCAGTACACTGGTTGTCATGTTCTAACCAGCAGTGTGGAACATTTTTCACTAAGGTGGTAAAACATGTGGAACATTGAACACCGAACATTTTGACATCCTCTTCTGTGTTTGCCATCTTCCCCATGAATCCACAGCATCGTTAGTGTACATGCTGAGGAGAGGATTGTCAGAAAGACTGTAGTCTTATTTAAGAGCTTGTTATGTAAAGACTAATACTGAATAAATTAGACTAGCTCTAGTGTAAGAATTTTGTTCTTCTTGTAATGTTAGAACTAAGGAAAAAGTTCATATGTTGGGTCAGATGCAGAGAGAAAACCAGAAATCTGGAATCTGCACCAACATAGTATGTCTGGACACCTGTCAGGCAAATGTCTCCTCTCTGCTTGGAGACTGGCAGAGCTGCCTGCACAGGACCCAAAAAACAAAAAGCATGACTCAGAAACAGTACTATCTGCAGTGGGACATCTGGGATGCCACCTCTACTCTCTGATCTTTTTGTGTTAACAAATGTCTGAATCAAAAGTGTCAAGTCCTCCCAAAGGCAAAGAAAAAAGTTTGACTTCATCATTTATGGAGTCAGGCAACAAGGACAGGACCCAGAAATCTTGCTTTGCATCCAGATGTGTTTTTTGTCGATATCTTCCCTAAGGGGATAAACATTTTCCTGTCTCTCAGAATGTGGTTATGTTAAATGCTTTAGAATCATGTCTCATAATGAGCACCACTGAACCAGCTCCGTACAGCAGATGGCTGCAGAACACAAGTGCCCTGAGAAATCCAGGGGACAGTCCTGAGCTGTGCTTTCAGCTGACACTGGGAAACCCAATACATCACTTAGACACCAAGGGTGCTAAGCCTCCACCCGCATAACACCCCAGCAGAGATCCTGCCTTCTTGAGGTGCACAGTTTCCAAGTGTGATTTCACTTCTTGAATATGCAGTAGTAGTTTTTCATCTGTAAGGATAACTTTTGCATCTCTTGTGACTAGCCATTTTTTTCTTGGCACAATTCAAGATTACACTTTTCTGGGCATCTTGGAAATGAAGTGGCTAAAGGAGGGGATCAAATTACCTGTCTTTGAGTAGAGGACATAAAATAAGCATTGTATTTCAGAACTGTTAATAATGTTCATGGAGGGTTTGATTCCACCAAAGTTAGTCATGCTGAGTAGTTTCTTTTTCCACAACTAGCCTATTCATCTCAATTAGATTAGTCACAGCACAAGGAGAACAGAATTGGACTTTGAATAATTTCAATTAATTTTCTGCTGTAAAAAAGCACTATTAATTAATATTTCCCCTGTATCCTTGGCATTTGGCAAATATGTTTTAACTATGCATAAATATTACTCATTTTCTACATTTGCTTCCCATAAAACATTTTTGATGGTTTGTCAAGTTCCACTTAGCTTTTTAATACATTTTTTTGTCTAAGCATAATTCACTGCATGATCTAAACAGAAGTGCCAGCACAGAGCAGGCATCGTTTTACTCTGCTAAACTTCAGAGGACTTGCAATTACGGCCAAATTTCTTATGCACAGAATTAGGAAAATTATTTGACTGATCTAATACAATCACTAACATTTAGTATTATCTTTTCTATGTAGGAAAATTATTAGTCCTTTAATAATATCTTACCTAGGCAGGGAAGTGCTAAATCCTGCATTTAATCCTCATAGTTGAACATGATGCAATTTTGTAATTGGTGAAACAAATTTCTGTTCCACTCTTCCATGCTGCAGTGGGTCTTCTCTGTACGATAATATGTCCTCTTCTGATAACCACAGTGTGTTAAATTAATTGCAGAGCCTCAGTATGCAGGTATCTCTAAATACAGGTGACGGGGATTTTATGGAGAGTCTAAAGCATCCTTACGGCCTCAGGATGAGAGATGGTGACACCACTCTAGAAGCGTAACTGAAGGAAGGAGCTGTGCTTCCAGAAAGAGCTTCTACAGCTGTGTGAGGTCCAGGCATTGGAGAGTAGTGCACGAAGGCAGGAAGGCAGGGGGCATTCCCCTACAGAAGCAGGGGTGAGAATTGTTCCTTAGTTTATCTCTGCTGGCCGCACATGTGAAGGGCTCAGTTTCTGTATCAGTGCTGATCATAAGCAAGGGTATAACAAGCTCCATGAAAGGTTCAGCATAAGTTTGCAGAGAGAAATGGAGGGAGAGTGATCTCCCTTCAACAGCACCAGAGGGAGAATGAGGAGGTCAGGCCAGTCAGGTGAACTTCAGGATTGAGATTCGCAGCTCCAGTCTGACAGAGACTTTACCGGACCATTTCTGCAGACAGAACTGTTCCACAACTGAGTACAATGGGAAGGGGAGGGGACACTGGTTGTTTGTCTGATCTGCCACTGGGTAAATGCCAGTACTCACTGGCACCCATACAGGTCTCTATCAGAAATCTCTTTAGCTGATGAAAATATGTGGCTAGGTCTGCCCAGGAGAGGCTTTTGCAAGAGCCTCTGGAAACATCTGAACAACATGTTCCGCCTGCTGGCCCCCATATCCACAGGAGTTTTAGGTGGCATTTGATGAAGTCCAAGTCTGTGCTCATGTCTAGGAGCCTGTCTATGACGTGCTACAAGTGAACTATAAAGGTTAGGGGAAAATCTGAAAAAGGGAGAAACTGGTTTCACTGGAGACTTAAGTCATGTCTCTTTTTAACTTCTGTGAAACTGATACCTGCTGGAAGTTTCACTATGTTGTCTTACATAGCTACACCAATTCTCTCCCCTGCATCATTGCTCCTGACAGACACACAGCCATCCCCTCCCATACAAGCAGATGATGCCTCTGAGACTAACCATAAATGTAAGGACTCAGGTTGAGAATGACAAAGCTGACCAGTATCTCACTCCTGTTAATTTCTATGAGTATTAGGCTGTGTTATAGAACAGGACCTTAGTTATTCTGAACACAGAGTGTAAGCAAAAGGAAAACTTGTGTTATGAATACAAAAGAGGTACATTTGTTTCACAATGCTGCACTGGGTTATACAGATGACATTACAGAGGAGTAGTTTGGGGGAGAACAATGTTTGTCAGCATTCTTGAATATCAAAAATTTTAAATCCATGAGCAGAGAAACTAAAGAGATGATCAGACCTCTTCAACCAGTCATCCAGAATTCAGTAATAATTTGCTGCTCTACCAAACCCTGAAATGCCATCCTTAATAAATGGGGACTGATTTGCTAAGATCCGTGTTATTTGCCTCTGGGATTTATAGGGATAACAGCAAGATCAGATAGAATTAACACCCTATCCTACAATATCTCATTTCTCTAAGAGCATCTGAAAATGCTTTACAAGTAGCAGTGATCCTTTACTGATGCATGGTATGCCGAGTACACTGTCACCTCAGAAGAAGAGATGAAGGATCCCTGTTGCTCTCCTCCTTAGTAAATATAATCATAGCAGAGAAATAGGAACAACCTTCCATCACTGCTTTCCTTCATGAACATTTCTTTTGGAGTATTTTTTGTAAAATAATTAAAAATAAATGGTGCACAGGTACTATTTTTCCTTACCATAGAAAAGATCTTCCCATAGGACCAGTACTGGCATACTACAGCACTGATACTGCTTGCGTTATCTCAGAAGCTGCACTTTCTATTGCTGACACTGAACAGCTGGTCTGATTTGTTTCACATAACACAGACAGTATAAATTAAGTTGCCGTGTGAATCAAGAATGAATCCCACACACAAAGAGATATGCAATACCTTTTATTTAGCTTTGTGGACTAGAAGTGTTCACAATACTGAAACCTACCATCCTGCAGTGAGGGAAAGATGCATTTTGGGCCATTTCTCTGAACACTAAGGACATTCCTTTAGGATTTGACTTTAAGAGGTGTTGAATCCATAGAAAATATGTATTTTTATTTTTACAGCTTTAAAGAAAATTTCTGCAATATGGCAGTGGTTTTTTTGTCAACAGTGTCTTTTTTCCTATTTGGCATTCACACAAATACAGTTATAATAGGGATTAATAAATGTCCAGTTTGCTGATGGTACCCTAGGGACCTGTATTAAATTTTAATAATGCACCTTTGACAGATATCTCACTTACCTGTCAACCTGGAGGTGTAAGACTGAGGTTTCTATATTCTCACTTCACTTGTACAAGTACTGCCTTTAAAAGAAATTGTTTCTGGCAGTGGTCAGGTGAAATTTCTGAATGCCCTAGTTCCCTCCAGAGGGACGATTCCTAAAACCACTTATTTCAAAGGCAGTTATCCTTGCTTCTTTAAAAACACTTTTAAAAAAATTCAAAAAACCTCACCAAATTCGGTGTTGTTTTCATGTAGCCAGCACTTTTTTGCTGGCTCAGATATACCTTCAAGACAAAGTTCATTTTGGCATATCCAACCAACCAAGGGTTAATGCCTCTTATGTGGGAAAATTGTCAAATAGGCAGCTTCAAAGGGTCATCACATCACTGCTCTTTGCCCATTTTTGCTTTAGGAATTTTGGGCTTTGCAACAGGAACCTCACAAAAGGAACAAATTCATCCTGGTTGGGCCACCTTCTCCTTTCTCTTCATTGAGCAAAACCTGCTCTGAACCCATCATAGGGACAGACCCTTTCCCTCAGATATGTGAGCATATATCGACATCATTTCCTTTTGTGGAACAGTGCTGTCACATTTCCCTTCCTGGAAGCATTTTCCAAGTGTGCAAAGGTCCTTACCAATGTGCAGGCCCCAGTGAGGGATATGCTTGATGTCTGTGCTGTTCCAGGAACAGCATGACTGCAGTCCTGCCCACAGCCATAACCTGCTGCATGGGTGCCCCCAGCTCCCTATGGGATCATGGGGAGCTGTCATGAAGTGAAAATGCTCTCTAAATCCTGCTTATCTAGCAAGATGCACAGAGAAGGAGCCCTCTGCCCCCTCATCCTGCACAGACAGTCTGACTCACTGGACTCAGGATTCCCATCTGGATGTCTCTTTGAAAGATGGGTGCAAGCCAAGGAGTTCGTCTATTCTTAGCCTTATCTGTTATAAAAATAGCTTTCCCCATAAAAACCTCCTGTCGTTCAGCCATCTCAGAGAACACCTGCCTCTAAGCAAACACAGCAGCAGTGTGAATCCTGTTCCCTGCTCATTTTAATGAGGTGTTAATATCAGAGCCCAATGGAGATTATATAAGTGCTGACATAGCTAAGGAAAACCGTGAAAGAAACAAAAATAAATGGAAGTCAAGTAATTTGAACCCCGTCACCATAAAGTGCCAGCTACAGGAATGTGAATGGCACTAGGAGGCAGAAAAATCTTCTCACACCTCCTGTCCTCCAGAAATGACACCACTTGCTTGCCAGCTTCTCCAACCAACATCTTCCCACTTTCTCCAATGCTGCCTAAGGATATGGCATGTCTTAGGTGCCGTGATCCATAAAACGATGCCTCTCTGGTTCTCTGCAGCCACACTCCCCTTCCCCTTGTGCTCTGGATGGCTGTGAGAGCTTGGCCTCTGGCAGCCAGGCAGCAGCAGAGAAGGATGCCAGAGGGGGCAGTGTATGTTAAAAAACAACACGCAGCCTCTTAAACGCCGGGAACAAAATTGTGTAATAATTGGCTTGTGCGCCCATGTGATCTTATCACTGCGAGCCAGGGTTTTCAGAGGGAACTGAAAGGAGTGAAACACCCACTAGATCCTGCTTCAGATCATCTGAAAAGCTCAGCTGTTTTCTTCGTCCTCCTCTCTTCATGTGTTACATTTGCTAGTGGTGGTATTTCTCCCTGGGAGCTCCTAGGAGGCCAGGCTCATTGCCAGATCTGTTTGTACACACTCCCAGGGTAGGTTTGGGTTGCTGGCCAGCTTCCCTGTGTCCTGGCTTTCCCTGCAGCTTGGATCTGAGACAGGCTCAGTCATCTTTCCAGCAGAAGGCTGGTATGGCCAGGCAGGGTCAGCCAAGCGTGGGGAGGGATGGTCCCAACTCCAAAGGGCTCTACAGGCTGCCACCACAACAGGGCCAAGGGGGAAGGGGCCACCCTGAAGGGTGGGGTCTTGGGACAGACAAGATGTGGAGACTGAAAAGGCCTGAAGAGAATGAGGAAAGAGAATTTTTCCTCACTTAACAGTTAAGACAGAAAAATAAAGTCTGTAAAAACAGGAAGACATCATAGCAAAGCATACCGGGGTGCTGGGTGGTTCCTATGCTGAGTTCATGAAAGACATTCAGGATCACTGAGTTTCTGGTCTTTTGGCTGTCCATGACAATCACCTGAGCCTCTTCCTTTCCCACAGATGTATCTTACAGCTTGCCCCACCTTGAGATGGGATCTCTGGTTGCAGCACTGAGTGCATCAGCCAGCGTTACACTGTGTGGCTCACTGTGTTTCCTGCCCACATGTGCTTCCTGTGGAAGCCATGATTCATCAGAGATGCAGGGAAACAGGAGTAGCATGGGGAGGAGGAGGCTTGCATGCTGGGATGGCAGCTCCAGAACAAAGCTCTGGATTCCTCTGATGGTCAGTGGAGAGAAATCAACACATCCAGAACCTGATTCCTCTCATCCTTGTGCAGATGTATCAAGATAAGACAAAACACCTTTGAAGTACCTGTTTCTCTCTAACTATAAATGGAGGCCAGTTTCCCAGCTGAGAGAAGTGACATGGAAAGCCCTGGCATTGGATGGTATCAATCCCCCCACAGCTTTAGGCACTAGGACAATTTCCTACAAGAGCTTGATATATGGCACTTATATGTGGACACAATTATGTGTGGAGACCTTTGCATGTGTCACATTATACCAATGTGCATGAGAAACTGTCCTCGAGAGGATATAAACAGTCCTCTTAATCCTACAGTCAAATAGCTGTAATATGGCCCTTTAGCACTTAAAACTGAGTAAAACACCAGAATGACTTTAAACAGTCACCAAGATAATGCCCAGAAGTAGTTTGGCAGCAGAGTGACCCCAGATCTGCTGAGCCCCACAATGGCAGAGTGTGGAACACAGGGGGCCTCATCTAGAAGTCATGCATGTGCCACAATTTTCTTTTCTTTTTAGTGCAAACTGCCCTTGATTAGTCATCGACCTGGTTTAGAAGTTGCACCACTACCACTCAAGCTATGAGTGGAGTACATATTTAAATATAATAGACTCTGTGATCATTTCAAAGTGGCCTAGATCTAAGCCCACAGGGGGTTATAACTAATTTGATAGAAACTGTAGCTTCTAAATAGAACCACCTGAGACCTCTCAAGAGTTCAGCTACAGGGTTCACTGTTCCAGCACAAAGTCACAGCTGAGCTCCCCTAACTGCTTCACAGCCCTTCTCAGCAAACTGAGGCCAATCTGGGGGCAACAGGACTCAGTTTCCTGATGGGTATCCTTGCCAATGAGAGTTATGATGCAGAGGAAGGAGGGAATTATGGTTTCAAGTTCCCAAACCATTGGAAGGGTGCATTTTTGCACAGTTTTGAGTCAAAACCCTATGCAGCTCCACAGTTTTGGCTGTAGTTTGCCTTGGGGTTTTTTGAGCTAACTGCAGTAGTGACTGATCCAAAAGGTAGGAGTAGGTAAAGTCACCGTATGTTTTAAACCTTCCATATTGGAATGTTTTGTGCAGTATGCAAGCCCTGTTTTTAATGTCAGGAGCAGTTCCCACCTGAGCTTTTCACTTCTTCAGCATTGACTAAGCGACTCTGTAAAATCAGGACTAAATATCTGCCTTTTATCAGCAAGCACAACACTGTCAAGCAAGTAGGTTTGTATATCTGTAGTGAATTCAGTTGCATTATCAGGTTCTACCTTCCTTCAATAGCTGGTACTCCTGTACCCTCCAGACCAGAACAGCACAGTTCTATAGAGTGAACAAAACTTTGGGTGATGGTGGGTGGCACTTAACCACTGAACTAAAAGCATCAGCCTCCAGTCAGCACCATCGCTGAGATTCCCTTGCCCATCTCTGATATCTGCTGAAGTGCCCCAGGCCCTTTTTTCAAATTTAATTTCTTTCAAATTTCATCAGTTCCCTCTGCAAAAAAAGGTTTTAATGGAAGCTTTGTGTGAGTGTTATAGCTGCTGTATTTGCCTTCTTTCCCACTCCTGTAACATAGTAAAAACACCACAAAACCATGAAAAAAGGGAGAGTAATGTGTCAGTGGTATTGAGTTCTAGGATCATCTTTTTTCACAGAATCATAGAATGGTTGGAAGGGTCCTCTGGTGATCACCTAGTCCAACACCCCTGCTAAAGCAGGTTCACCTAGAACAGGTTGCATGGGATCACGTCCAGGCAGATTTGGAATATCTCCAGAGACAGAGACTACACGGCCTCTCTAGGCAACCTGCTCCCCAGGTTCTCTGTCACCCTCATAGTAAAGAAGTTTTTTCCTCATACATTAGATGGAACTTCCTGTGTTTCAGGTTGTGCTCATTGCTCCTTATTCTGCCACTGGGAACCACTGGAAAAATTTTGCCCCATTCTCTTGAGACCTGCCCTTAAGACATTTGTATGCATTGATAAGATCCCTTCCCAGTCACCTCTTCTCCAGGCTAACCAGGCCCAACTCCCTCAGCCATTTCCCATAAGAGAGTTGCTCCAGCTCCCTCACTGTACTCACAGCCCTTCACTGGAACTGCTCCAGGGTTCCTTGCCTTTCTTCAAGTGAGAGTTCAGAACTGGGCACAGCACTCCAGGTGAGGTCTCACCAGAGCAGAGGGGTAGGATCACCTCCCTTGACCTGATGGCTAAACTCTTCCTGCCATCCCAGGATACCTTTGACCTTCTTGGCCACCAGGACACACTGCTGGCTCATGGACAGTTTGTTGTCCAACAGGACCCCCAGGTCCTTCTCCACAGATCTTCTTCCCAGCAGGTCAGCCTCCTGCCTATACTGATACATGGGTTATTCCTTCACATCTCTCTCCCCAGGTGCAGGATCCTGCACTTGCCTTTACTGAACTTCAAAAGGTTCTGCCCTGCCCACCTCTCCAGCCTGTCCAGGTCTTGCTGAACAGCAGCACAACACTCTGGGGTATCAGACACTCCTCACAGTTTTGTAATAGCAGCAAACTTGCTGAGGGTACACTCTGTCCCTCGTCCATGTCAGTGGGAAATCAGCTTGACAGGCTGGACCCAGGACTGTCCCCGGGAACACCACAAGCTACAGATCTCCAACCAGACTGTGCTGCTGATCACAACCCTCTGAGCTCTGCTGTTCAGCCAGTGCTTGATCCTCCTCACTTCCTGCTCATCTAACCCACGCTTCCTGAGCTTGCCTAAGGGGGTGTTACGAGAAACAGTGCCAAGAGCCTTGATGAAGTCAGGGTAGACAACATCCACTGCTTTCCCATTATTCTTCCAGCCACTCATGCCATCACAGCAGGCAATCAGATTGGTCATGCGTGATTTCCCCTTGGTGAGCCCATGCTGACTATTCCTGATCACCTTTTCCTCCACATGCTTAGACATGACATCCACAATGAGCTGTTCCATCATCTTTCCAGGGATTGAAGTGAGGCTGACTGGCCTGTAGTTCCCTCGGTCCTCCTTCTTGCTCATTTTGAAGACTGAAGTGATGTTGGCTATCCCCCAGTCTTCAGGCACCTCTCCTGTTCTCCATGACCTTTCAAAAAGAATGGAGAGTGGCATAGCAATAACATCTGCCACCTCCCTTATTTCTTGTGGGAACATCCCATCAGGGTCCATGGATTTGTGTGTAACAACTCTGCCTAAATGACCTTTAATCCGATCCTTGTCAACTAACAGAAAGTTTTCATTTCTCCAGACATTTTCTCTTGCCTCCAGGGTCTGGGATTTCTGAGAACCACTCTTTGCAGTAATGACTGAAGCAATGACCTCCTCTGTATCATTGTGTTATCAGGGCACCCACCTCATGCAGAAGCAGACCCATATTTTCCTGTTTTCTTTTTGCTACTTATTCATTGCAGATGATACTGCAATGTGCATTCTGAATCCAGTGCTACACAACTGACCAAATATTCCAGTGTAGGTTTCCAGCACAGACTCACTGGTAAAAATATAATAAATACCAAGTGCATCTTATTTCCTAACTAACTTTTTTTTGCATCATATGAAAGCAGATGTTCCTGAAAGGCTGATCATGTTATGCCCTCTTCACACCAGCACAGTCAGGGTTGTGGCTCACTTTACATGCAGACAGGGTTAATTTTTTCTTCTTCCTGCATTCTTTTGCACAGCCATCCTGAGGAGAAGTGTCATATTACCTCACCTCTTATTCCTAGGTTTCTAAATTGGACCTTGATTTGAATTTCCCTGGCATTAGAGAGAAATATCATTCAGTGTTCTGGTTTGGACCCATCCTACAATGGTAGATGGGAACTTCACATGAAGGGAATTTGACTTGCTGATTCCCATTCAAGCTTCTCTCATTTTACACAAATCCTGCATCTAGTCTCCCCTGTTTTTTGCAGCTGTGGAAGATACTGGGACAAATCACTTCTTTAAAAAGGAAATCAAGCATTTACTTCCCACGGGAGAATTCCTGCAGACAGAAAGACAGGGTGGTTAGCACTGCAGCCTTGTCCTGGCTTGCCTGCACATGAAAGTTATTTCAGAATAAGGCAAGGGTTGGATGGAAAGCAGGATAGGCATTCCACAATGGCTGCGTGTGTTGCTGAAATCTCAGCAGAAGCAATGGCTCAAGGTAGCTGTGTGTTGATTCATTGGGACTTCCCTGTGCCTTCTTTAGCTGTGTCCAACAGAAAGAAACAGACGAGGATTTGGGGACTTCGTGTGCAGCCTAATACATACAAAAGCAGAGGTACAATATTGCAGAATAGTCAGAATTAAATAAAAAATTCTTATTTTCCTGACTTTATAATACTAAAGGAACAAGACATCTCCAGGACTCCTTTTCAGGGTAAAATGAGAAAGCAAAGTGAAAATTCATGGAAGGGTGGCCTCAGACCATTTTGTTCTTCCTGGGTCTCACACCAGAGACAGATCAGTCCTGTCTGTGTCCCCTTCAGCTGCACCATGCCTGGCTCCAGCACAGCCACAGGGAAGCTCATGGGTGTTCTTCACCACCTGAAAGCCACCCTGTGGCACATGACTGCTCAAAGGAGCCAGATCCCAGTCCAGAAACATCTACTCCATTTCCCACATCAGCACAGATACAACACTCTAAAGACAAATTTCACCCAAGTATTCTACATTAACCCGAAGCCCCAAGATTATAGAGAAAGGTTATTCTCTGTGGCCTTTAACTGACATTTAATTTCTACCATTTCCTGAACAGTCTGGTAGTGCACCTTCAGCCTCCACCTCGATCCCTTCCTGCTGCCTGCTGCAGGACAGAAGGGGGGCAGGTAAACTGATATAAACCCCATCTTGAGAGTGGTGAAGCACTGGAACAGAAAAGTCATGGGTGCCCCATCCCTGGGAATGTTCAAGGCATGTTGGAGGGGGCCCTGGACACCCTGATCTAGTGAAAGCTGTCCCTGTTCACAGCCCAGGGTTTGGAACTAGATGATCTTTGAGGTCCTTTCCTACCCAAACCATTCTGTGTTCTACAGTAATATGTTGGAATAAAATGTATTCAGGAGGGTGACTGTTGAAAGTAACACCATTCAGTGCATTCAGCATAAACTTATATGTGTTTTTAACATTCTCTCCTCCCCTGAATGTGGTGGACTCCAAACTTTCCAGCTGGTTGAAGCAGAAGCACTTTATACTCTCCAAGTCTGGGAAATATTTCCCCTGGATTTAAAAGGAGGCACTTCTTTGTCTTCCCCAGAATATGGTCAGAGACTAATGAACAAAATTGCTATAACAGTGGTTTAAAGACTTTCTTTTTTCTCCTGCACTGAGAAGTCCTAGGCTATGTCTTTATTTTTAATTAAAAATGTATTTTAATGTAGCTATAAAGTCCAAACTGAAACAGGTTTTCCTACTCTTCTGCCACAAACTGACTGATGGACCAGGGGTTAAGTTCAATTTTTAGAGGGTCTTTCCACAAAAATAAAAACACTTAAGCATTATTTTGAGCTTCCATGGAGAAATCTGGGAAACTGCATTATATCACCTGGGCCTCATTGTGTGAAACATCTACAACTGTGAGCAATAAAGTGAAAAATTTATTTGAACAGACATAACGTCTTTGGAGGAGGATGAAAGAAAAGCTCAATAAATCACATCAATTTGGTAAATCTGAACAATACTCCCCAACACCTTTCACTTGGCACATTGGCAGTAATCATAGACATCTCCTCTAGCTGGAACTGCTCTCTGCAGCGAGCAGCTCCTGCCTTCTCCCTTCCCTGCTCTCCATAGTACTTTTTCATGAGCTTAGAGAAATGCAGTCAGGGAACACACTGATGTCTTGCTCCTGTTTTCTGCAGCAAAGATCTAATTCTTTAGTTAAACACATCAATTCTATAGAGGTAAAGCTTCAAAAACAGACATATGCATAGTGCTCTAGAAAAGAGTTACCATCTGCCTTCCCCTCTCCTCCTCCTCCTCAAAGGAAGTAAGAAAGAAATGTAGCAGAGGCTTAGCTCTTTATTACCTGCTTGCACTGACATTCATGAGATTCCCTGCAGGATTTTTCTTGCTAACCAGGCAGGATGAACACCCACAAAAATTGGCAAGGAGATGACTTTTAACTCATTTTCACAAACTGGCTCTATTTCAAGTAGACAGTGTCTCTCTGGTATCAAACCAGGAAAAAATTGGTTTTGCTTTCCTCTGAAAAAATAGGAAAGGCAAGTAGCCATCCTACTGGTTGCCTTGAATACTAACAGTGAAACATGATTCAAGGATTACAAGGAATTCAGTTTCCTCTGTCAAAGTCTGAGGATGAAGTTTCATATTGGCCTGATAATATATTTTAGCAGAGCATTGTAAAAACCTAGAGTTTGCTTTCTGCATTGTCTGCTCCACTGCCACTAGGCACTATTGCCCACAGCAGGGAACACTCAGATGTTAAATTCAGAGCTTGGACATTGAGTCAGGAGAGAGCTGTCACTGCTACACCAGTCGTTAGTGTGCAACATTATGCATCCATATGATATTTGTATCCTGGGAAAAGTTGACTTTTGGTACAGAAGGAAAAAAGTAACATGTAGGGATAGATTTTTTAGATGTAGGAAAGTTAAATCAGCTCCCTCAGGAAAACAAAACAAAACAAAAAACAGCAAAAACAAACCAGTAAACAACACAAAATAACCCAAACCAAACTACATTACCCTATATACCTTGAGTAAGAAACTTTACTCTCTTGGCAGAACTATGCAAGGCTTGACAAGGCTTGAGATAGACTTGACAGATGACCCAGAGTTTAACAGAAACACAGAAAAACAGTGGGTAAGAAAGTACTGTTGTAGAAGTGTGGCTGCAGTTACTCAGTATGGGAAAGCATGTCCATTCTCAGACAGCATACTAATCTTAATAATCTTTAATTTAAGTCATTTGTTGTCTGGATGCTACCAAGAAGTGTTATGCCAAAAAAGGCTATCCAAGACAGTTCCCTGTCTTGAAATAGTCTCTTCTGAACTTGGAGTTATAACTCAGCTGATTTGATTTTCTCAGGGCAGTCAGGTTCTCTGACTGCATGTAGGAAGTGGTATCTTTGAGAGACAACAACCAAGCTCTGCTTAGAAAAATCAAATTTGCTGTACACTATTTCTTCTGTATGGTCCCCATTGCAAGCTCAGCAAGCAAAGCACTGGGAGGAAGTAGCACCCAACAGAATTACATGACTGAGGCTTTTATGAGTTACTGGAAGTCTTTCATGGCCTGAAGAAACAGTTGCAGTTTATTGCATCAATAAGAGTACAGTTTACATTGGACAGTAAAAGTGCAGCATTTGCTCCAGGACACATTATTGCCATAGCTTGATGCCACTTAACTACCTTGTATGTGAAGAGCAATGTCACTACCTTGTAGTCATTAGCAATAATTTGGAACAGTTCATCAACCTTAATACCTCCTGTGCAGACAGGGAAACTTTGACTGCAATTACTACAACTTACAAGTATAAAAAGCAAGGAAACTCCTGAATATTGGCAATAGTGGGATGGATGCCACTTTCACGTTGCCACAAATGCACGGGAGTCAGTTATCTTACATCATTTCATCTTGATCAAGCATGAGATTTTTACATACCATAGGAATTTACATGGTTTTCTTTCACCTGTCAAAAATATAAGAAATATTCATGTATTCTGTTTCCTGGCTTCTCTTATGCTTCTGCAATGCCATGTCAGGTATGGGGTCTTACTCCAGGTTAACATCAGCTGAATCAACTTGTGTGCTTAGTTCTAGATGGTCCTGCCACTTCATCTGGCTGTCCTTTGATTCAGATTCATGATGGATTCAAGATAAATCTGTTGTTCAGATTTACCCCCACTTCTGCCTGGGACATGGTCTAGAAGCAAGAAGAGACTCCTATTTCATTCATCTGTAATGAAGGGTCCAACTTGAACTCTAAATCCACATACTCTAGTCATTGTAGATATCTGTATTTTACACTATGAAAGTTTTGCTAAGAACTATACACAAAATTTCTCTGCTGGATGGGGAAACATTTTACATGACCTGTTGCTGCTGATGCAGTTAAACCATTTCCCTGAAAAATTCAAGCTATCTTGTTTTTTTCTGCTTTATGTATTGTGTCTGCTTTTGTCTGCTTTGGCCATAGGTTCCAGGAGAGTTGCGGGCAAATTGTTGTTAATGAGAATATTGTTTTTCTACTGCTGAGCCAGTGGGGGAAACTTGGTATCCAGGACCTGCCCAGCACGACTCCAGTCCACTTTCACCTCTCTCTGAGCAGACTTTACAACAAATAACATGCAGCATCTCACTGCAGGCAACTCACCAGGTCTCCCTCCCCAGATCACTGCAGCTGCTAGGAAAACCAGTATCCCTCAAATTAGACACCTACTTTTAAGAAGAACACTGTTCCTCACAGTAACAGACACGATAAATGCTGTGAGTAATGACAGATCCCTGTGTCAACAGCACTATCAGCCACCTACTGGCTCCTTTCTTCTTTTGATAAAGGTTTTTCTCGCCTGGTTATGCATGAAGCCCATAACTCTTGTGTGAAGGTGGATCTCCGCAGAAGCAGTGGGAGCAGAAGGCAGAAGTTCTCAAGTCCTGACTGCAGCAGTGAAACAGGCTCGGTGCTTATCACACAGCTGGTGCTGTTTGCCTCAGTTTCCCCACTTGTAATAGCAATAATCTCTACACTGTAATCATGCTGCAAGGCACAGTTGGTATTTGCACGATGGTGCTTGGGAGATACCAAGCCTCAGATATTCCCAGGATACACCAGTAAATCAATTGTATCTACACAGTGAACAAAAGCAGGCACAGATGCTAGCATAACGTTATGTATTTTGGGACAAAGTGAAATAAATATCTTGCCTTCAGTCCTCAGATTTCTTGTCAAACACTCATTGCTTCACATTCTGAAGCAGTTAGTAATACAAAGCATATTTCTATCCTGCTTTATTTTACATTAAAAAGTGAAGAACTGTGATTGAATCTTGATACAAAAAAAGGGCCTAAGTTACCTTCTCCTGGGATCATCTGTAGTAAAGCATAATAAGTTTCTCAATATCTGACCTAATTATATCTGTCCTTCTAAGTTTTGTTTCCCACAGGAGCTAAATGTCTATGGTTAAAAATAACATTTGAAATTCCTCCAAGTTCCAACAGAACTTTTTCAGCCTCTCTCAAATTTAATATCTATTTTTATTTTAATTTTCACTCAACTTTAAAAGTTATGATTTTAAGGCTGGCATTCTGCTCTGTTATCCAGTTCCTAAAAATGTTTGTGTCAGATAAACTTGTGAAATGTGGAGTGGGGGGAATTATATTAGGTGTGTTTATTTCATGTTAGAAAAATACCACAGCTATCAAAACACATGACAGAGAGGCATGGGAAAGGAAGGATGCCTTTGTGCTTGAAAGGTAATTGGCTGTGTTAGAAATGTATCTTCTGGTTCAGGTCAAGGTCTCTTGACAGTAAACATCAGGTGATTCCACAAGGGCTGTTTGTATTCTCTCCCTACCTGAGCATCCAGTTTAAGCCCCAGGGCAATGGTGATGGAAGGTGATACATGCCCCAGCACCTATAACCCACCAGGCCTGTTTAGAGCTCCCCATATCCATGCAAAAGCTGGAAAACTGTGCTACTGTTGGGATGGCAGAATTCTTCATACTCATCTTTTCCTGCTGGCCCTGTTACTGAGGGCAGGTATAGACCTGAGGCTGGGATGCTTTGCATCTGAATCCACTTCATGCAGCAGTCAGAGATCCCAAAGACCTTCGTGTCTCCATTTCCCACTCATAACAACAGCACTGACCTACCTGAAGAGACACAGCAAGGCTGAAGCCCTAATGTTTGTCAAGGGCTAGGAAATCAGGTCAAATATGTTAAATAAATATGAGGGATTATTA